>NC_134545.1:90727687-91062062 GCF_050624435.1 Tenrec ecaudatus | reverse complement strand
GGGGCCTTCTCATCCGATGGAGCAAGTAAACCTGAGTTCCTTTGGACAGCAAGCCAGCTAGTAGAGTAGGGTGCCTCCAGGAGCTTAAGTGGAAAAGGTAGGTTTGCTGATTCATGAAAATGAAGTTGAGTGTCCTCAGGCTGAGGCTTATGAAAGACTGGTGTAGTCCACCAGGCATTTACTAGAAGCCCTATAAAAGCTTTATAACATTTTCTGAGCAGGGTGGAGGCCAGGCCACGATGCTGAGGGCCAGCAAGGGGCCTGCCTAGAGGCCCATCAGACACTTCTGTGACGGAAGGATGACTGCATCCTGAGAATTTTCTCACCTGGCTTGTAACATAGTCCCTTCCCTAATAAACCTCAAAATCATATCATCTCTGAGCTCCGTGGGTCATGGAAATGAGTTATTATGTCCAACTTAGAAAGAGGGGGTACCTGAGAGTGACGGTTGATGCAGGAATAGAAGGGTGGGGGCATGCCTGACTTGAGCCACTTAGAAATTGGCCTTGGGCAGCTGATGTTCATGATGCTGCTTTTCCTCTCTGCTTGCGGAGAGTCGAAGCCTTTGCGCTGTGATGCTGAAGAAGAATATTGGAAGTATGTGGACTGCTGAAAGGCCAAACTAGTCTGTTTTGGAAGAAGTACAGCCAGAGTGCTCCTTCGAGGCAAGAATGTCAAGGCTGCATCTTACAGCCTTTGGGCATGTTGTCCGGAGGGGAGACCCGTCTCTGGAGAAGGACATCATGTTTGGGAAAGAGGAAGGCCTGTGCATGATGAATGGACACGGAGGCTGCTCCAACGGGCTCAAGCACAGGGCAGACTGTGAGGATGCAGACGGATTGGCGGTGTTTCGTTCTGTTGGGCCTGGATCACTGTGGGTTGGAACCAACTGGATGACACTTAACAACAGCAACAACTTGTGACGTCAGAGGAGGGCAGGTGCCATGCGTAGCGCCCTCATGCCATTTCTTTTTACACCTTTTTCCATTTATCCGCTGTTTTGCCATAAAAGATATCTGTTGCCAACAAACAACCCTCTTGATGACATGCTGAAAGTAAGCAAGATGAAGACTTGCTACCCTTGCCTCTAAGTTTGCAGAACTTTTAAAAATTTTCCCACTCTTGACCCCATTTTGCCTAAGGAATCGGGAAGGCAGTTGAGTGTTGCCATTACTGCTGTCTTTGACTCTTATTGTTGAGTTTATAACACACACACACACACACACACAGTGTTTCTACTCTGCAGTTTCTCAGAAAAGACTTCTACTATCATAGTGGGCTGATATCAATGTCAGCACCACGGGCTTCTTCAAGTTTTCCCATAGCTCAGGGGATATCATCATCAAAAATAGTGCTCCCAGGAGAGTCTTATTTAATTTTCCACAGTAAAAGCAACTTACCGTAAGCAGTGCGAAGTGGGGCTCTGTGCCATGCCTATTAATCTGCTGCCTGCAGAATGCTCCAGGCTACTGTGGGCTGGCCTCCACCATCCTGGGGCATTTGTGATCTCTTTAGGAAGTATCCAGTGAGCTGGGCCGAAACAAAAATCTAACACAGGAGGCTCATTCTTCCAGTCAAAACAGTGAATTCTTTTAACCTTTTTAATTCCCTCTTTCTTCCAAGGAGAAGAGACAACCTACTGATTTTACTTGGCCAAATCTCAAGACAAATGAGGCAGTTATTATATAACCGTACCTACTATGTGCTGTCTATTCAAAAGCCGTAGAGAAGTTGTGTCCATAAACACAGTTCTAGGGGTTTGGGTTACAAATACAGTACAGACTTTTACAAGTGATTGAAATTCAGTAGTAACGAGTACAATCCTCGATGACTCTGCAGACATTTTTTCTCATATAACCCGCATAATAGTCCTGAAAGAAACCGATTTTTATACAAATTTTACATATGGGCAAGAGAGAGGCTCAGCGAGGTTTGATATTTGATTTTTGTATATCGAGGACTGTTAGATTCTGAAGACCCTCCACATCATTGTCTTGCCAGAGGTCGCTGCAGGAAACCCGCGTGTCCCTTTCTGTAGCGTACTATTTAAGATGGCAGCTTTGGCATCAGACACATCTTAGCACTGTCACTTCCCATTCCTGTGTTTGTGGACACACTGAATACATTTTAAAAGAGATGTAAATTTGCCTGTACTTTAAGATCATCACGAGAATTGCAAGGAATGTTGAATCAAGAACCTGTTATAGAATCCAAGCAGTTAGGAGACCCTCATTAAATGGTGCTACTATCAACAACTTGCAATATGCAAATGGCTCATTATTTACTGACAGGAGGATTTGAAGCATTTGTTGATAAAAATCAAAGCCTGCAGCCTTCAGTGCGTATTGCAATTCCATGCAAACACAACCTAAATTCTCACCAATGGCAATATAGACATCATGGAAATTGGAGAAAAGATATTTTGTCTAGCATTTAATTTTGCTTGGATCCACAATCTACGCTTATGGAGACAGCAGCCAGGAAATTGGACAGTGTGTTGCATTGGGCAACTCTGCACAGGACCTCTAAAGTGGTGAGCAGCAAGCATAGAACGTCGGTGTGTCTGATCCCAGTTATCTTATTTTTACCATCATATATGCATGCCATGTGAAACCTGGACAATAAATAAGGAAGACCAAAAAACCTCACAACTCACTGACATCGAGTTGTTGCTGAATGGATGGCTATGAAATAAGGAAGACAGGAGAGAGTTGATTCATGTAATTATGTGGTTACTAATTAATACTGAAAGTACCATGGGTTTCCAGAAGAACAAAATCTATCTACAAGAACTACAGTCAGAATATTCTTTAAAGGTGAGGATGGAGAGACTTTGGCCATGGTATCAGGAGAGATCAGTCCCTGGAAAAAAGACACTATGCTTGCATAAAAATGGTCAGTAAAAAAGAGGAAGGCCCTTGCAGAGGAGGATGAACCCGGTGACTGTAACAATGTACGTAACCATAACAACGGTGAAGAGAGTACAGGAACAGGCCAGGTAGAGTATCATTCTGTGTATGAGGTCACTGTGAATTGGAAGAACAACATGAGTGGGAATCAAATTGATGGGAGTTTGCTCTTTTGGTATCAAGTACTTATGACATGCCATTGAGTACTATAAGTTTGTGTAGAAGATTATTGTCTAAATATTATTAAGATATGTGAAAAAAGACATATTTAATAGTGTTAAAAAGTTACTGGGAATTGGTGTGTGTACTCTTGTGCATGTGTGTATTTAAGTGTGTGTCTTCCCTCATATCTAATTTTACTAAAACTCATAGGTCATAATTTTTATCTGCCAGGACTCCTGAAATCATCTTTGACTAAGCTATTCCAAGTCTTGCTTTACATCTATGATGTCATTTAATCTCCCTTACTCATTATTATTTATTTTCACTCTGCATTCATCCCTGGGTGATTTAATTCAGTATCATGGCTTTAATAGCGGCTATATTCTGATGACTCCCCAACTTAGTCTGCAGCCTTAACATTGCCCCAGAACTCTAACCATGAAAATCCAATCGTCCGCTTGACACATATTGAATGTCAAATTGGTGTCTCAAAAGCAGCATTCTGTAAGCTTACCTTCTGGTAGTACCCAACAAGCATACTCATGTATTTATTTATTTACAATCCCTCTGTACTCCGTAAGATTGTAAACATTGCTTTCCAGTGAATTGTTCAGGTTAAACAAATCATTTTTGCTCCCACTTTTTCCTTCATCCCTCAGATCCAACCACCATGTCCGAGAAACATTATTTTCAAAACATGGAAAATGTGACCACTGGTACTATTACCGTATCATCCAAGCTGATATCCTCTCTGACTTGGAAGACTCTGATGGGCTCTGGTCTGGTCTCCCATCTCTGTGCTGGCCCTCCTAAGCCACCTTTCCACACCATAGTCAGATGACCTTCTGCTTTTAAAAGTCCAATCAGTCCTGTTACCTAGCTGCTCAGAACCATCTCATTCTGTTCTATGGCATTCCCAATGAAGCCCTTGTGTGACCTTATGTGTATTCACAGTAGATTGGTCCCCTCTAGGGTGTCCATGGCACAATAACATTCTTCTAAGACACTCCTTGGACTCCTGGAGCCAATGAAGGCTCTTTCTTATTGGTCATCATTGCCTCTCTGTCATCCTTTCTTGTCATCCTCCCTTTCAGTCACGTTGCTCTGGGCACACTGGCCTTCGCAGGCTTCCATGGGCACTTCATGTTGGTTCCCACCACACAGCATGCTATCCCTTTGCTTGGAGCATGATTAATCTGCATTTTTATGTTGCTCATCCACTTTCCTACTTTATTTTGAGAATATTACCTACTCATTAATCCTTAGCTAGACTGTCTAATCTAGCTCGACTAACCATCCTCTTTGCCCATTAACGATGAACTTTTGATCATTATTTATCTCCACTTAACATCAAACACACACGTAAGCAAATATACCCGTTTATTTGAGCTACTTCGACAGGTGACGCCTCAAGATCTGGGAACATGGCACAGCCTGTACTTATTGCATGCCTCAGCATATAATAATTGCTCAATAAACATTTGTCAGACTGAAATGAGTCTATAATGCACCCATCATTTATTACTCATTTACACATATAAATTTTTTAATTAAGCAAAAGATTCAACAGACCATCTGTACAATCACATATGAAGCATTAAAAAACTTAAAATAGAAATATAGTGGTAGCTCTCTGCTTTCAGTTAAATGCCTCTTCTTTTTTTTTTTGAAAGTTCCCCCTGGTAGATGTCATAAAGCAGCCTTTTCAGGTTGATACAAAGCAAAGATCTTTATTTCCAACTGTGAATTAAAGTAATTAAAAGGTAAGTTGATTTTAATATTGTAAAGTGTAAAAGCAAAAATTAATAGAAGAAATTCATTAGCTAAATCTGCTTGTTGTTTGGGACCCTCCAAGTTCAATCCGACTCACAGTGGCACCATGTAAAACCAAACCAAACCAAACACTGCCCCCCTCCTGTGCAATTCTTCAACTTGCTGAGCTCCGTGTGGTAGCTACAGTGTCAATCCAGGTCTTGGAGGGTCTTGCTCTTTTTCGCTGTCCCTCTTCTTTAGCAAGCAGGAAGGTCTTCTCCAGGGACGTTTCCTTCCTAATAACACGTTCAAAGTAAACGATTTAAGGTCTCAACAACTTTGCTTCTGAGCAATATCCTGGCTATACAACTTCCAAAATAAAACTGCACATTCCTTAGCATGTTCATAGTATACTCAACATTCTTCTCCAATACCATAATTCTAAAGAATCAATTCTTTGATCTTCCTTTTCACATTTAGGCTTTTTTATGCACATAAGGCTTTTGAAAATGCCATGGCTATGGATTACCTGCGAACTGTAAGATCTGTGGTTCAACTTAGATTTTAATTTCTTTAATTCAAACTTAGCACCTGCTCCGTTGGAGAAAAGGGAGCCTGTTGGTTCCATTGACAGTCCTGGAAAACTGCGGGGCAGTTCTATGTCCTACGGGGTTGCTATGAGCTGGATGGACGTGATGGCAGCAAGTTGTTCTTTGGTTTGGGGTCAAGAGCACCATAGTCCTTTAGGTGACAGTTTCACTTCTTAACCTTAAAAAAATATATATCTTATTGGTGACTCACACAGATCTTATCACAATCCATACATATATCCATTGTGTCAAGCACATTTGTACATTTGTTGCCACCATCATTCTTTCTACTTGAACCCTTGGTATCAGCTCATTTTTCCCCTCCCTCCCGGAACTTCCTTCCTACACGAACCCTTGATGATATATAAATTATTATTTTTTCATATCTTACGCTGGCTGATGTCTCCCTTCACCCACTTTCCTGTTGTCTGTCCCCCAGAAAGGGGTTATATGTAGATCATTGTGATCAGTTTCCTGTTTCTACCCCTACCTTCCCCTTGCCCTCCTGGTATCACTACTCATTGTTGGTAGTGAGGGGGTTATCTGTCCATGATTCCCTGTGTTTCCAGCTCTTATCTGTACCTGTGTACATTCTCTGGTCTAGCCAGATCTGTAAAGTAGAATTGGGATCACGATAGTGGGGGGGGATGGAGGAGGAAGAATTAAGGACTAGTTGTATGTTTCATTGGTGCTATACTGTACCCTGAATGGCTCATCTCTTCCTTGCTACCCTTCTATGAGGAGCTGTCCAATTGTCTAAGATGGCTTTGGGTCTCCCACTCATTTACTTTGATTTAACTTGTTTGTTCTGAGTCTTTGATGTCTGATATCTGATCCCATTGACACCTCATGATCACACAGATTTATGTGCTCCTTCCATGAGGACTTTGTTTCTTCTTATTTAGAAGGTCACTTGTTTGTCTTTTTAACTCTTTAATGATGTCTTATCAAATTCATATGAATTTATTTATTGCTGTGGTCTTTGGTCTGCATTAGTATTTCAAGCGTGGTTGTGTCCTCTGAATGTTACAGGTTGTTAGTGAACTTTCCTTTAATCATGATGTGGAGGTCTCCTGTATATAGTTCAGTTTGTCAGATTATTTGTTCAGTATTAAATTCACCATCAAAAAGAACATTTCAAGATCTACCCAGAATTACAACATGGTGACTAGAAAATATTCATAAACCTATAAGGAAGGTCCATTAATATAACTATTATTCAGATTCATAAAACCTATCTCTAACATCAAATATCAAGAAACAGAAGATTTTTACCAACTTTTTCAGTCAGAAATTGAGCAAACATATAATCATGATGCATTGATAGTTCCTGGTGACTGGAATACAAAACTGGAAATAAAAAGGGTCCATAAATCAGTATATTTACATATATATAACTTTAACTACACCTCTACATATTACTTTACAATGAAAGGGATAGAGGCCAACGTACATATATTTATATGTTAAATATTAAGATAACAGGCAGATTTTGAGCCTACCCTCAAGGCCTCCCTTAACACAAGAACCTGGCATTCTTTGATACTCACCTTCCCAACACAATCGCTGAAGACAAAATGTGTGCATAAGCAAATGTGGTGAAGAGAGCATTGCTTCCTGGCTATCAAAAGACTTAGCATCTGGAGTCTTAAAGGCTTGAAGTTAAACAAGCTGACATGTAAAAGGGAAGCAAATAAGTCCATATGAAAGAAGCACACCAGCCTGTGTGATGATAAGATGTTGATGGGAGCAGGTATCAGGTATCTAAAGATCCAAAACAAGTAATTATATTGATGTGAAAGAGGGGGGTTAGAGACCCAAAGCCCATCTGTAGATGTTTGGACATTCCCTTCCCCTGCTGACCCTACAGAAGGGTTTCAAGGAAGGGACAATTCAACCAGGGTGCAGAATGCTACTGACAAAAAACACACCATTCCTCTGTTTCTGAATGCTTCCTCCCCACCCCCACTACCATGACTCAGTTCTACTTTACAAACACAACTAAACAGGAGTAAACACATTGGTACAAATAGAACTCTTGACACATGGAGTATAGGACAGATAAAACCCCCAGGAACAGTACTGGGAGTTAGTGACATCATGAGGGTAGGGAGAGAGTGGGGGCGGGGTGGGGGAGTAAGGGGGAACCCAACACAAGGTTGGATATATTGCCTCTTCCAGGGGGAAGAATAACAGAAATTTTGTGAAGGGAGACAATAGTGTAAGACAAAAAATAATAATAATATATGATCAAGGATTCATGAAGATTGGAGAGGGAGAGACAAAAAACGAGGAGCAGATACTAACGGGTCAAGTAGAAAGATATTGCTTTGGAAGCATTGATGGCAACATATGTGCAAGTGTGCTTAATACTACTGAATAATGGATTGTTACAAGATTTGTAAGAGTCCCCCAATAAAATGATTAATTAAATAAATAAACTAAAAATAAGGTTTAATATTTGTATAATGCAGACTCTATAGACAGACATTGGAGATCTCATCCTGTATAGAATGTGCTAAGAGTTGTACGAGCCTGCAATAAAATGAATTTTTTTGAAAAAAGGAGCTTACAATTTTAGTGTCTAATCAACATGCACATTTTTTGCTGGATACTTTAATAAATATGTAAATCTGAAAAAAATGATATATGCCTAAAATCAGAAGGGAATAACACACTTGGGAATTCTGAAGTTGAAAGAATTGAAGAAAAATTCCAGTGTTGAGTGGCAATGTTGAAAGATTTCATGAGAAAGGTATGGCAGGGCATGAGAAGCAACAAGAGGAGATTCACAGAATACACAGTCATTTCGTCACAAAGAACTGGTCAATATTCAGTCATTTCAGGAGGTAACATAGGCATGATGACATGAAGAGAAAATCCAAGCTGCACTAAGGGCGTTCATCATTGCCACAAGTCAAAGATTCCAGGATTTGTGAATACACCATTTGAGACATTGCCACAAAGAGATGGAAAGAGTTTACTTATCAATGACAAGAAATTTGGGTGACAGCTACCAGCTCAACCAATTGACTGGGAGAGAGCCACACATGGACCTCAGGAGCTCTAGACTCAATGGTGACAAAAGTGTCACTTACAGGTCCACTAGCTCAAAGAGCTGATCTTTGTTCCCATCAGTCTTTGAAATAAGATAGAAATTAATGAACACCATTTTATTGAATTATCATAACTCAAGATGAGTTGTGACCTTACCAACTATCAAGATAGTGGCTTCTGAAATTCTTTAAAAGTTTTGAGGAAATCCCATTATCTTCTCATTTTTATTTACACAAACCATTTTGAGGCCTCTTCATATATATTTTGCTATGTAATTCAGATTAGGGGGCACACCTGTGGCAACTCTGGGTGATGCTATACAGAGGGATGCTGATAAGCATTTTTAGTTGTTCTGAATAAAAGATTTTGTGAATTGTTTTTGCTGGTACAACTAAGTACAGTGGTTTGATAGATCCTTGAGTTCTGCTGGTCTTCTTCTTTATATCCTATGTTTTTTCTCAATATTTGGAAACCCACATTGAAATATTACTTTGCGATACTGTCATCTGATGATTTTCAGAAATTTCTTGCCTTTGTTCATAATTCCTCAAAGTTCTCTTCAAGTCGTGGGAAAATCTTTGGTTGCAAACTATATATATGCATGTGTGTATGTATGTATATATGTGTATATAATATATTATCTAAATGTGTATATATATAATGCACTTCTACTATTTTCCCTCTTAAAATAAATTTCAACTTTCTTCTACCTTTACCTTTTGTTACAAGATTTAAAATATATATATAGTTTATGGTTGCTGTTTCCATTGAACATCTCTCATTTTCTTATTAACCCACTAAAACTGGGCTCCTGTGCCTGCCACTCTACTGAAACCAAAATAAAAAAGCAAACTTGCTGCCACAGACCCACAGCGACAGTGGCTTCAATTTTTTTAAAGCAAAGTCTCATCTCCGTCCTGTGGAGCGATTTTGAACTACTGACCTTTGGCTAGCAGCCAAACTCGTGCCCCACTGTGCCATCAGGATTCCTCTCACCGAGGTCACCCCTATTAAATTTATCAGGGGCACCCCTATTCCTAAACCCGATTAACCCTTCTCTGCTCTCATGTGTTCCTCAGTGTTCATGAGCACTAACGGTGACTGACATTTCATGGTGATCCAGACTCTCTCCTCTGCCTTCTGCGGCAGTAAACTCTCCTGGCTTTTCTTCTCTTCCAAAGCCATTCCTTCTTAACCCACTTTTCTAACTCCTTTTCTGGTTAACCTTTAGATGACTCAGTCTGTGACCTCCTTTTCTTTCTAGCTACACACTCTTCCTACAAGAATTCAACCAGTGGCCTGCGTAAAAATGCCATCTGTCTGCCACTGACCTTCAATCACACTACCCACAAGACAGCATCCCACAAATTGACTCCAGTATACCTAGCTGGTTACTTACAATGCCGATTTCATTTCTGGTTCAAATTTAATAGATCTGAAGTATAAGCCTTAATTGGATATCTATCCCATTCCACGCCTCTTTTTTCCCCTGACCATTCCAGTAAAGAGATTTAAGATCAACCTTTAACCTTGTTTCCATATGAAATTATCAAAGTACTTTGCCTCTACTTCCAAAGCCTGTCAAATATGAACTCATCTCTGTCTATTACTATCACTCTTACCTGAATCATCATTCTATTTTGCCTGATCTTCAAGAAACCCATTTATTTGTTTTTCCCCAATGCAACTCTGTTTCTGTTAGCTATTTTTAAATATTGAAGCAAATTACATGAACACTGAAAATAAAACCTGCCAATGGACCTTTGGGGTTTAATATTCTAACTCCTCGTCCTAGCTTACGAAGTTCTGCATCGACGGACCTCTTTAGAATGTGTTGCATTCAAGAAAGACAAAGTAGAACACTTAATGCACACACACAGGTTTCTTTCGGTCCCAACACAAAAGCTTGAGCATTCCATGAAACTCCTTTGATGTATGTGTTGTGGAATGTCAATCGGCTGGTTTGTGCCTAGTTACCTTGCTATTCATATTTCAACTTTCCTTCTGAAGGACAACTCCCTAGACTATCCAGTCCCTTTCCTCTTTCATGTTGCCCTATTTTCATCATGTGTGGCACATGTCTACCTTGAGTCTAAAACTGTGTCTGTCTCGATAGGTGCTCTATAAATATTTGCTATTGCTGCTTTATTTTGGGAATATATCAATGAAAATTTGTAGAGTGTAGGTTTATTTATTTTTAAAGGAATAAAGGATAGCATCTGATTGGGTTAAATTGTAGTAATTAGGACACAATACAGAAGTGCATTTGAAAATAAAACAAGGAAGAAACTCAACCCTAAATTGAATATCTTAGCAGGCAGAATCTAATTAACTAGAATGAGATATATCTGTTTTTGAGGAAATGAGGGAAAAAGAATCTATAAAGATCATAGGATTTTGGTTTACAACATTTTTAAAAAGCCAAAAAGTTTTTATCCAGGCAAATTATCTTTATTCTTACTTGTCCATAAACTTGTAATACTCTGAAGTATGTTATTTGAAGGAAGATTGAAACTAGACCCTGTCCTTTGTCCTTCTATCTCCTATTTAGCTGTAGATGTAACTTGGGCAGACAGACTCTGGGAACTCCAGTTAGCACTGTATGATACGGGAGAGTCAATAGGCTGTTACTGGAAAGCTCAGGAAGAAAACCCAGGTTCTCCAGCAATTGTTTATCGTTTTACAAAATGTGCTTCTGGAAGTTTCCTTCAAGAATTTAAAATATTTGGATGATATAGGAGAGTTGGATGATTTTGATGTATATTGATTTTAATATCAGTAGTTTTAAAAACATATAGTTTACACCTGTAGCAGAAACAAGTCTGTTGCCCAGAAGTTGTTCACCTTTTCACTGGTAGCAGAATTTTGGTTTTCCGCTAGTGAACAGTTCCATTGTACTTTGAGTTTGCAGGTTTTCTGTGAAGTTCACTAAGCCATCTGCTCCAGGAGCTAGGTGTAGTTCTTAGTCTGTGCAATTAAGAGCACTACATGTCCTTGATTGTGTTACAGAGTCCTGAAGGTGTGGTGGTTGCACACTGGGTTATGATCCTCTTGGTTGGCTGCTCAAAACCACCAGCATCTCCTCAGGGGAGAGTCTGTGATTTCTCTCAGAAACCCACAGACTGGTCACATTGTGTCAATATTGACTCAATGCAGTGAGTTTTGGGTTTTTGAGTTTTGGTTGTGCTAATTGCTTCAGTGATAGGATCAAATGAAATAAGTCTTATTTGGGGAATGCTGATTTCTTTATTGCTTTTCTTAACATATCATAAGATATTCAAGTTCTGGCAGTGTAGTGGTTGGACTGCAATCTACATGGTCAGCAGTTCGCAACCACCAGCCCTTCTGTGGGCGAAAGACTGGACTTTCTAGTCCCATAAACAGTCTCAGAAACTCAGGGGTCACTGTGAGTCAGCATTGGGTCGATGGCAGCGAGCTTAGTTTTAGAGAAGCTGCTATCTTGTCACTCCTAAGAGAGTATACAACTGACCAGATCCAACAGACAGACAGAATTTAGATCGAGACATCCAGGCAGATGGACCCCGTACCTTTTTAGCTATGGGAAATAAAGTGTTTCCATTTGGAGCCATATTTTCTGTTGTTTATTGTGGAATAGTTTATCCTGCAATGATTAATATGAGGGTTCATTTAATTTTCTGGTTTCCTGTGTTTTTTATTTTTTGCTATCCTTATGTTTTCCTTTGAAAATTAGAAACAAAAAACAGATTGTCTTGCACTCAGAGACTACAGTAATCGCTGGCTTGGTTAATTGCTAAATTTGAATATAGTCTTACGGAAGTCTTTTAGGCAATATGGACATGTCATGCTTTCTATTTTTAAAAGACCTGGACGTAGAGAAAGTACTTTATAAAATTACATATGGATTCAATTTTCAGAAATACCTTTGCACACTAGTGTGTGGAAATGATGACATACAGATTTTGAAAGGATGAACAAAGAGCTTGAAGGCTGCATTTTGTTATCCTAACCTAACTTTCCCGATTGCATAGAAAGGGTCACCAATGGGGAACATGGGAGTGAGAATGGATCTTTGTGAAAGGTCCCATGGATTCTGAAGCAACGGGGTAGTTGATGGTAGTTTGGGATGGTCGTACAGCAGGAAGCATGGAGGGTTTGGGGCATGAATTAGACTTTAGAATCTAGATAGGACTTGGGTAGCTAGAGAACATTTTAGAGACGATTTATGGGAAAGGGCAAGTGGCAGAACTCTGGTGCCGTTGGCCAACACCAGAGTCGTTGTGATTGAACTTTAATACGAGAAACTATTTTTATCATAATGTAACAAACACTATTGTTTTTAAGCGTGGCTTTGCCAACTCTTAACATCAACCTACATAAGCGCCGAAAAAAATCAAGGTTTTGCGTAGTGAGATAACTTACCTCCATTTTACAGTGAAGAACAATGAGCAAAATCCACCACCTCTCAGGGCAGAGCTTGCGCTCTGAATATTGGTTAAGGAGGGTGGGGCGGTCCATGGTTAACTTACAAAACCATTGAGAAACCTGGGAAGAATTCCCCAGTGGATCTTTATGACACCCTTTGAGTGGGCTATCTAGTGAACTGCTTGAGTCAGGATTTGGGTGCAGTTTGATAAAATCTAAGTTGTAAGGCATCTTCTTGGGGGGAGGGGGATGCATGATGCCTCTGACATAAAGAAGCATCTTTTAGTTGGAATAAGATTTCCTTTGCCTCATTTCAGCCCATTTGGACTGGCAATAACTTGTTCTCCTCACTGGCTCTGGTCCCTAGCCTGTTTCCACAGGTTTGAGAAAAATTAGAATTGGAACAGTAAGGTTAAAGTCTGTTTTGCATCCGATGTACTTAAAGTCTATTTGTAAATTTTTCTAACATCTGCAAAGTGGCTTTTTAACGTATCCAGTAATTGAAATTATTTTGTAATGCAAGTCTTGTTATACATCATTAAGATCATCTTCCTACCTCTAGGCCCATTTAGGAGTGGTTCAGACATTTGGACTGCCCTGCTGAATAAATCTAATTTGTTTATAGGCATCAGAAATGCAACATTAGGTTTGGTGATTCCAGAGTGCCTGTTACATTCAGATATCCACAGCCATACCAGCTTTAGTGTCAGTTTGCAGAATCTGTCCGTGTCTTGGTTGCCAGCTTGGGGACACACCGGTTCTTTGTTATTTATTGCCAGACATAATCTTTTCCCTTAAGATCTTTGTCTCCACTTTCACCATTAAATTTAGAAACAGGGAATTGCCCACAAAGCTGCCCTGTGTTAATCCCACTGCCTTAGCTTTGACACAGCATCAGTCTTGCGTTGATCTTTCTTATTATTTCCATTTTCTGTTGCTGCTCTCAGTGTTTTCGCTTTGTGGTATTCCTCATGTGATCAAGGAACAAGGAAGCTGCAAACATAATGTTTTCATTGTTTCTACTTTGACGAGAAATGCTGTTATTAGTGATTGTTGGGTTGGCATTGACTCATGGTGATCCGTGAGCAACCATACAAAATGCTCCCCCTCCCTGAGTGTAACTGAGTGACTGTTGCTATGCCCGAGCCCATTGTGGTAGCCACTGTGTATTTTGCGTGCCTTCCAGTCCAGCGGACCCGTCTGCTGACACTCGATGCAGCAGTATTCCAGTGGGATCCGTAGATATTCCTGGTTAATTTTCGGAAGTAAATGTCTAGTTCGTTCTTTTCCGCCTTCATTAGTTTGCAAGCTCCCGTGAACCCCGTACACCATGGGTGACCCTTCTGGTGTTTGAGACGATGGAGTTCTCATTTCCAAGCCCCAAACAAGACAAAACTCCCCACCATCGAGTCAGTGCTGACGCATAGCAACTCTCTGTGGGTTCCCAAGACTGGTTCTCCTTATGGGAGTGGAAAGTCCAGTCCTACTCCCAAGGAGCTGCTGGTGGTTTCAAACTGCCGACTATAACCTCACCTCCAGGGCTCCTCTGTCACTTCTAGTATAGTAATAACATGGAAGGCACCATAGGGTTACATCCTGAAAAGAGGGCTGCGGTTATTCGAAATGCTAGGTACATAATTCCCCATTAGTGTCCACATGCAGGAACTTGTCTTAAACGAGAGGCAGGCATTCAAATCGTCACTTGAGAAAGTCCTAAACTGGAGGGAATAAAGTAGAGGAAGGGGCTATATTGTTAGGGCGGTTAACAAGAGAAACAAATCCAGGGACACTCATATATATGTGTAGCAAGACCTTTATACCAAAGAGCAATTGTTTATTGAGAAAACATTCTAGCCCAGTCCAGATTAAGTCAATAAGTTTGATATTAGCCCATAAGTTTGATACTAGTCCATAATTCCCTCTTCTTACTTATAAAGTCACATGAAATGATGCAAAATTCAGGAAGATCACAGGCCAATGGATGAAAAGTCTTGTGGAGCCAATGGTGTCCATGGAAGCATCTCAGTGCTGGCACGAGTCTCCAGGTGGATACTCCAGCTCTCTGAGAGTGGCTCTTCAACTGGAAGGTGAAGCCAAGAGAGAGAGAGAGAGAGAGAGAGAGAGAGAGAGACTCCTCACAGGTCTCAGTAAGTCTGCATAGCTTGTCAACAGAAAGGCAAAGACAGAGAGAGTGAGAGCAAGAGAGAGAGAGAGCACAAAAGAGAGATGTTCCCAGAATCCTCAGTAGAAGGCCATGCCCACAAGGAGACATCATCAGGCTGTGACCTGATTGACAGGCTAGACTGCACCCCACTCGCTCTTAATACTCTCAAATTGACATGAAATCCTGTAACTGCCACAGGCTAGGGGAGAGCAACAGGCAGGTGCTAAAGTAGGAACCAAACCTACATAAAAACAATGTTGAAGACAGAAGCAGAAAACAAACAAACATAAAAAACCAACAGAAGCCAGAATGTCAGGGTGATCAAAACCCAGCCAATGTCAGCTGATTGAAGGAGAAACAGATTGAGCTAGAACTCTGCGAAGCCAGACCCAGACCCAGCCGGCTTTTGTTTGCATTTGTTATTTTCATCTGTTCCACATTCAATAGCTTCCACATCCAGAAATTCTTTAAGACGTTCAGCGCTTTCTACCCTCCTTGACTGAGAACCGATATACAGTACTTTGCATATATTATTTCTAAGCCTCCCAAGAACCCTTCAGGTAAGTATTTTTTCCTCCAATTTTGCTGATTAGTAATTTGTAGCTCCAGATGGTGTAGTAGATCCATCTTGGGTTATACAGTTAGGATATGGCAGAGCCAGGGTTTATATCCCATTGTGTCAACACCCCAAGCTGGTTCCATCTGCATTCTCGCATGCTGCTTTCCTCCTATGTAATGAAATCCTGAGTCAAAATGTCATCTCTCCAATTGAATGAAAACAAACCCCTCCCCCCAAACCCCACCCTACTTGGGTAGAAGAGAGAGAGCTGAAAGACAATGGAGAGTTCAAGGAAGTCCATCCATTGTCTTCATTGATCATCTCAGCTACTTTAAATAATTTTGGAATTTTCTTCAGGCCAGTAGTGCTGTAAAAATAAAACCACCACAATTGGGTGGCCTGACAGAAGAGACAGTTGTTTGTCATAGTTTCAGGCTAGAATTTTGAAGTCAGCGTATGACACCACGGAAGGTTCTACTTTGTCTATTTTAGTTTTCAGGAACCAGCAGTCTTTAATTGTGGGGTTTGTAAATATATCTGCCCCGAGAGTCTGTCTTCATGTAGTACCTTCCCCGCATGCTTTTCTGTATCTATTCTCTTCTTTTTAAACCCAAGACGTGTAGGGCCCCCACATCCTGTTTGATGTCTTGAAAAGCTAACTTCTATTTATATCTAGAATCCCATCCACAGGGATAGGATCCAGTTTTCAGTACATATTGTATGTGTATCATGGGAAGGTTGCACAATTAAACCTTTAACTAAAGGCAAAGGCAGGACTTAAACCCAGGTTTATGGATTCTTAACACCAGTATCACGCACCTTAGACCAACTACCTGTTAAGGTTATACTCGCTGCCATCTAGTCGATGCTGATTCATAGTTTAGATTATAGACATGTTCTGCTCTGTTACTCCTGACAGCCTCTCAACCTTGAACCCAGAATGGCAGTCATTAACTGACTAAACAATTCAATGTTCTTAAGATCCAGGGGCGGTTACAAACCAAGTGAGTATCTTTGTAGGGATAATTCCCCATGAGGATGATCATAGATGAGGGCCTGGTGTCAAAACTAATCATCATACATTAATTGCATGCCCTCTCCCCACTCCAGGTCGATGAAAGATAATAATGGTTTATTTAGCCTCAGTATTTCCTGTGACCTGAGTGCAGCTATGGGGCATTTTATCATGTTAGGGGAAATGATGTGCTGCTCTGAAAGAGAAGGGCAGATGACTTCTGATATTGAGCAAACAATGCATAGTACTAATCCTTCATATCAGTGGTTCTCAACTTCTTAATGCCGTGACCCTTTCATACAATTTCTCTTGTTGTGGTGACCCTCCAACCATAAAATTATTTTCATTGCTATTTCATAATTGTAATTTTGCTACTGTTATGAATCGGGCAACCCCTGTGAAAGGATCGTTTGACCCCCCCAGGGGTTCTTGACCCCCAGGTTGAAAATCACTGCTTTACATGGAAAGTAGGCAATACCCCGGAGTTGGGACGTGGTTTCATTTTGCACAGTCTTGGAAAAGAAAATCACAGAGCCCACGCAACATTTTCATTGAACCAGTTGTAATTTTAGAACGGGTAAGAACAAGCAATGTAATTGATTTCGCAATTTACCGAGTCAGAATTGCTCTATCTGCCAAGTGCCACCGAACTGAACTTTCTAAAGCAGTGGCTCTCCACGTATGGTTCCCAAATCGTTGTACCAGCAGTCTCCGCATCAGCTGTGAATTTAGAAATGAAATTCTCAGACCGCACCCCAAATCTACTAGATAACAAACTATGAGGTGGACACAAGCGACCTGTGTTTTATGAAGCTTTCCGGATGTTTCTGATGCCTGTTCTAAAATACAGACCTATTTGTCCCCAGTCGGGAGGATGTCAGGAATATAGCAAATGTCATAAATGTGAGCTAGGTAAGACCCAGACGTTGTGTGTTCACTCCCACACTTGGCAAGTCCTAGCGTACAGCTTGCCGTGTCCCGTGTTTGTGACATGGATGGTTCTTTCCAGTTCCTGGCTCTGCATTCTTTGTGGTTGTGTCCTCCCTAGGCAGCTTCTCTCTAGGTGACAGTGAGGAGAGCCAGTAACAGCTCTACGCTTCCGTGGTTCTCACGAATGTCTTTCCTAACAGTTGCTCTGATTGTTTTCTCATTAGTCTCTTTCCCTACCGGAAGTAAGTATTGTGTCCCATTGGTCGGAGTACTCTGCTTAATGATGTCTGTTTCATCTGTTCAGCATTGCTGAAAACACATTTGATGAGAGGATCGTGGGAGAATTTTCTCAAAGAAAGAGATATGAAATAGATAAAAAAGAAATAAAAGAGCAGAAGTTCATTATGTAATAACTTCCCTAGATGCTCAAGTGTTTACTGCTTGGAATGGACTGTGAGTTTTAATGTCAGTGGTACCCAACACTATCTGCATGTTAAACCAGTTATGTAGCACATCATTCAGCTTCTTAGGACAGATGGCCTACTCCAGGAATAGCCGCAGGGAATTTAATAAAAGTTCCACTTCACGAGATTGAGGTAGAGTTATGGAACCACCAAAGAAAATATGGTCAAGAACATCAGCAGTAAGAACAAAGTGCTACCCCAGGCCAGAAGAGGCAGAAAGAAGGAGCAGTGCCAATGGAATCCAATGAAATCCGTCGTCATGACAGTAACCACCTGAGGAAACATGGCTGCCCTTAGACACCAGGTATGCCAGGAAAGAACTGGATGATCGAACAAGTAACTCCAACAAACCTAGGCTTCTACTGTTACCTTTGCTATGGGAACAAACCCAGTGTGAAGGCAGAGTCTGAGGGCTGGAGAGAGGCGGTTTTCCGTTATCAACATCCTTTGGTACAAACGAGGGCAGATAGTGAATGGGGCACAAAAGCACGTGAAGCAGCAGCAGCAGCAGCCGTACTTGTTCTTTGGAAGGAAGTAATGCTTGGGTTGTCCCTGGATATTTTGATCTGATTAATTGGATGCAAGTTTAGGTATCTGTATCTATTTTAAATTACAATTTTAGCTTGCACAAATAGGAGTTCACAAATTGTAAGCGTAGTGCTTGATGGATAAACACACCCATGTCACCACCTGGCTGTTGAAGAGGTAGCACTTCACTGGCATCCTAGTAATTCACTTACCTGGCCGTTGAAGAGGTAGCACTTCACTGGCACCCTAGTGATTCACTTACCTGGCATCCTAGGACCCTTCTCCAACACACTGCTGAGCATCATCCTCCACTTTCCTTTCAAAGGAAATCACCAGTCCAATTTGTGCCAGGATTAATAGGTTACTAATTTTTCAACTGTATATACATAGTATGAGGGCAAGTCAAAAATATTGCTAGTAGGGTCACAGTTCCTACATAGAGTGTTTTATTACCAACAAATAATTATACAGATGATTGCAGACATGTTCTCTGAATAATGCACTTGTCTTAGCCTCAGTAGAGTGCTTCCGGAAAAAATCATCCAATCAAAACTGATTTCCCAGTGATCTGCTCTCTCCATTCAGACTTATTTTTGTTCCCTAATCTCAAAGAATATGATTTGAGCTCCTTAAGGAGGCCAACAATTCCATTTTGTTGTGTAAATTAAAGACTGCAACATTCTTTGGTGAAGGGTTGGAAAGATGGTAACAGCCTTCAGAAGCATGTAGACTTATAAGTCAAAAATAATAGCTGCTTGGTTTGATATTTTTTAATCAAAGTTTCTGTGATTTTATGGCAATTGTTTTTGACTACCAGCATATACATATTATATTGTATATATTCTTGTTGGCATTTCTCCTTTCAATCAACCAGTTTTTATTTCATTTATGTGTTTATGTGAAAGACAACTTGGGACAGCGCTGCCATCTAACTGTTTTTTATATCACACTGCTTTTTACACACACACACAAACGAAATGCAAAAAAAAGCAAAAAAAAAGCAACAGCCCAACATGTAACCACTGTTGCTGCCACATGTTGTCGATATCACTATAGACTTTAGAAAAAAAGAAGTGTTTTCTTCTGGTCTTTTTCAAGGAAAGCGACCTTTTCAAGTTCAAGTTCAGGTCTTAACTAAAAGTGGAATCCTATTTTGCAGTTCTTCAACAGTTACGCAGCTACTAGCCGAACGTCATGAGATAGATAACACTTGACAGAATTGATGTTCTTCTTTAACCCTTCAGACACAGTTTTGTGTAACCTGTATCAGTCATTCAAAAAGTCTAACCCGGTGAATTGGAAAGTTCATGAAAAAATAGCTCACTCCGTCAGGCGGTGCAGGATGAAGGTGGAAGAAAGATATTGTTGTGAAGGAGTATCCATTCTGCAAAAATCTCTATCTTACAAGAGGAGCCTGACCCTGTCATCACTGACTCGAGGATTCTGGGAAATGTTTTGTGTATCTATGAGAATAAAGTGTTCACATTGTTTGGATATTGCCTGTGGGGATTATGAGTAACAGTAAATTATTGTAGCAGGTTAAAATGAAATAACACATTTCATTTTTGAGGGAAAAGAAATGTGCCACATGGATACTTACTTAGGAGAGCAATTTCTATCCATACATGATAGGCATTTCTAACTTAGTTGGTTCTAAAATCCATCTGTCTGTGAAAAAGTATGACAAGGGACACACAAGGTCTATTATAAAGAGGGTTATTTAGCATACACATACTGAGCACAGAAGTTAGAACTATAGCATGTAACTCCATCATACATCTAATGTGAAGTGGTGGACAGTAATTCAAGTTTTCAATCTAAATGAGACTTCATCGACTTTTATGCCAACGTCAGTGTTGTGTGATGAGGCCCATAATATCGTGTCCACTAGCTAAAATCCAGTTAGTTCTTTTTGGGACAGAAAATATATTTAGACCTCAGCTTGAGAATGGTGTATGACAGGGACTTCTCTAATGGGACTCATATTTCTTAAAAGAGGAATATTTGTGAAATGGCATCTACTCTATACATAAAATTCTGGTAAAGACAATCCTTGCAATGGCATCAAGATTAGACTGTCATTGGCAATGGCTACTTGGTTGAGGGATCTTGTGGTAGCTACATGATCTGTTATCAATTTGAGACTTAAGAGTGAAAGGATGGGGTTTAGCCTGTCAATCAGGTCACAGCTTGACGACCTCATTTGGAGGTGCTAAGGAGATAAATATCTCTTTGGAGGTGAGACATGCACTCACTCCCTGTGAGACATTCCTGTGCACAAGACACATGGAGCTATGCTAGAGCCCTTGTGCTGAAGGAGCCACGTGGAGACCCCTGCCAGTGCTGAGATACTTCCACAGCCACTGGATCCACAAGACTTCCTCTCCACTGGCTTGTGATCTTCCTGAATTCGGCATCATTGCATATGTTATGTTTTGCATAGATTGGTATTGGACATATGGGTTAATATCAGACATATAGACTTGAATTGCGCTGGGCTCAGAAGTATTCTCAACATACAATTGCTCTTGTGTATAAAACTCTGTCTTATACACATATGAATGTGTCCATATTTGTTTCTCTAGTCATCCCGGACTAACACAGATCTTAAACTACGACAGGATCAAGCTGCTTTGTTTTAATTATATAAGAAAATCCTGCTTATGAGATGAATTCCTAACTAATGCTCTGACTGGCAAGTCGGCCAACACTTTTACAGCAAACTATGGTCAAGAGCACATTCCTTTGAGTTACGTAATTTCCTATAAATCATTCTCAGATCATTATTTTTCAAGTGAAAGGCTTATATCACATCCCTATAATATAAAGCTGCTTTTTACTAACTTTAAAATTGTTTATTGTTTCATCATACAGGAAAAGTCCTAATATTTAAAAGCTAATCTGGGAAGGGTTACAGTCATCATTTCCTTCCTATTAATAGAATTCTGTTATGGACAAAACCAACATAAGCCCTCAAAACAGAACTGATGCCAGTGGCCTGCACAGAAAGGCACGCTGTCACCAGGTTTCCTAAGGAACGGAGGCAGTGGCTTTGCCCACCAATCACATCGCTCACATCAAGTATTGGGGGAAAGGATAAGGTTTAATCACATTAAGAGTATTTGGATGAAAATAAGCAAATCTTATCAGTTCTAGAAATTGTTCAAATACATTATAAGTGACAATACAAAAAAATATATCAAACCTATTGCCATTGAGTCAATCCTGACTTACAGCCACTTTGTAAGAAGAATAGTATTTCCCCATAGGGTTGCTAAGAGTATAGATCTTTATGGATACACACTGCCATGTGTTTCTCTTTTGGGGTGGGTAGAGTATTCAAATGGCCAATCTGGTGGCACTTTGCCACTGATGCCCCACTGACTCACAGTATTGGATTTAATAAACAGAGCCCCTGTCAAAGAAACGATGCATTGTCAGTGTCTCCTATGTTCCGTTGACGTCATTGTTAGGCCCCATCAAGTCAGCTCCCGCTCACAGTACTCCCATGTGCCGCGGATTGGCACGTGTTCTGGCCCTGCACCGTGCTTACAGTTACTCTTATGTTTGAGCCCATTGTTGCAGCCATTGTGTTGAAGTGTCTACTTTTTTTTTCACTGTACCCTCTACTTTACCAAGTAGGATTTTTTTTCCAGAGACAAGTTCCTAATTACACATCTGAAGTACATGGGACAAAAATTTTGCTATTGATATTGTGGCTGCAGGACCCCCAAGACATTTGGTTTTCCTTCCGGTTGTCCATAGTGCGATCAGCACTCCTTGCTAACACCATCAGTGCGATGCATTGATTCTTCTTCAGTGTTCCTTCCCTTTCACAGGCATCGAACACTATTAAAAACACCGTGACTTGAGTCAGGTGTACATTCATTCGTAAAGTGGCATCTTTTCTCTTTAACAATTTTCAAAGGGCAGTTTCAGCAGATTTGCCAAATTCCGGGCATCCTTTGATTTTTTTTTTTTTTTTGTGACTGCTGCATCCATGAGTGTTGGTTGTAGAGTCAAGTAAAAATGCAATTATCAGCAACTGAGACCTTTTCACCATTTTTGGCATTTATCATGATGTTATTGATGGTCCAGTTGTGAGGATTTTTGTTTACTTCATATGGAGTTTTAATATATACTGAAAGTTGTGTTCTGCGATTTTCACCAGTAAGTAAAATTGTGTCATCTGCACATTGTAGGTTGTTAATAAGACCCCCTCCAATTCCGATACCAGGTTCTTCTACATAGAGGCAGTTTCTCCAATTAGTTGCTCAGCATAAAGATTGAAAAAAAATGCAGTGAAAGGATACAACTCCGACACACGCTTTTCCTAACTTGGGGTCATACAGTATCTCCTTGCTGTTGTAACATTAGCTTCTTGGTCTATGTACTGCTTGGAGATGAGCAAAGTGAGGTGTTCTAGAATTCATATTTTTTTGCAGTTACCCCTGGAGATTATGCTCCCACACAGCTGAATACCTTTGTATTGTCGATAAAGCACAAGTGAAGATCTTTCTAATATCCTCTGCATTTAGCCAAGATCCTTGTGACCTCAACGTTGATAGAATTCATTCCAAGTCCTCGTCTGAATCACGCTTGAATTTCTGACACCTTCTTATCAAGTACCACGGCAACCTTTATGCATTATCTTCAGCAAAATTTTACTTGCTTGTGATTTGAATGGTATTGTTCAATAATTTCTATATTGTGTCTGGTTACCTTTCTTTGGAAAAAAATTGTCATGGACAACGTTGGTAGGATGTCATCCTTCAATTAGTTGAGATTCTTCAAGAGGGAAGGATTTCTAGGAATGTTCTAAAGGCTTGTTCCACAAAGACTGTCTAAGAATTTGATGAGTTCATCTGATTTTGGGTTGGCATTGACTAGATGGCAGTGAATTTGGCTCTAGTTTGCTGTTGAGTGTGCATATATATAGTCGTCTTTCCCATGCTCTGCCTTCCATGTGGCGGAATGCTAAGAAGACCCTCACCAAAGGTGACAGTGACCATCATTCTCATTATTCTTTCCTCTGCGCTTTCTATCCAAGCACTTAAGCTGAAAACAGCAATATCTGAAACCCACGCTTGCGTACAATGGGGGAAGTCAAACTTTTAAACAGGATTGGAGTCCTAAATTTGAGATTATGGATCATGATACATCATAGTTCTACTTTATTAAATCACTGTTCTTATTTATGTAACTCGCTAGAAAAAGAGCCAAGAAGGGAGTATAGAATGGAAGATCAGTTCTATGTTAATATCTAATTTTCCAGGAACAGTATGAATGTCTACTCAGCTCTTGTCTTAGAGGCAGGCATTTCTATAAAACTCAGGCCAAGTTTCTGAAATTATTAATGGCTGGGTTTGTGCTCCTTTTCGTTACTCCATTAATCTGTTTATCCCTTCCTCGATCAGATTGCCATTTACCTAATAGATCTGATTTTTAGTGTATATATTATGCTTTCTTGCAAAATGCCGGTGGAGATTTATGGGTTTCCTAACAGAATGTAAAGTTGTGGATGTGAGTGCTGAATCTCATTTATCTTTTAATCTCTATCACTTGTCATGGTATCTGACTTGTGGTAAACATTCAGGGAAATTTGTTGAATGAGGACAGGATGAAATAAATGAACGACTTAATTAATTTCATCAAGTTTGATACCCATGCAAGTGCACTGAATATTTAATTATGTCAGCAGATGTAATCACCCTTGTTTTTAACCTTCAGTTCCCTCTAATCCGAGTTCTGTGAGCTGGAAACGGGCCCGCTTCCACACCTCCTGATTTTTCAGGTTTCCTTTGACTCAATGCCCTTTGGAATAAAAGTTTCAGCCCTTTCCTCTGAATCCATAACCAATGCTTTCCCTTGTCCTTGTGATGACATCATATAACCGTTCCTTCTTGCATTTCAGAGAAGCGTGACAAACATCCACTCAAATAAATTAGCACTCTCATCTGATCTGACTTCATTTGATGGTAATGGCAAGTTCCTAGTCTAGTGCGTAAATTAACCGGCCTTATACAGGGATCCCAAAGTACATCTTTTCCATTCCAGAGAAAGCACAGGGAATGATAAAGTTCTTTTTCCTATTTTCTTTCCAGAGCATTGATTTTCCACCAAAGGAACTGCTCATAAGTAGAATGCCTGATTATGAAGATTGCTTTTCAGTGGGGACATGATTGGCATTTTGCTATCGTGGCTGCCCTGTGCAGTAAAGTATACTATGCACAGTAAAAGGTCTTTACTACCTGGCAGTAGCATCACTCCCATGGTTCTGAAGCAGCATGCCCCCTTGGGCACAAAATAATCTCTATGGTGAGTCATAACCCTTCTGGGTTCTTTTGTTCTTGAAGAGATTCCACTTCCAGCTAAGATCTTGTCGGTTCTGTTAGCACGTCTTAAGCAAGTCTTCTGACTGCCATGCTTTTTCTCTGGGACGATAGTGTGATGTACAGTGCTGTTGTTATGTGCTGTCAAGTAGATTCTGACTCATAGAAACCCTCTTAACACAGAACAAAGCACTGCGTGCCCATGCATCATTCTCGCATTCATGGATAGGTTTAAGCCTTTTGTCACCGTGTTGCCATGTGTCAGTCCATCTAAGGGAGGGTGTTCCTCCTTTTCACCGACCCTTTGCTTTATCAAGCACCATATTCTTATCCAGAGTCGGGTAACATGTCCAAAGTATACTTTTAAACAGTAATCTGGTTATACTTCTTCCAAGATAGAATTGTCTATTCTATTGGCAGCCCTGAGTATGTTCATTTTTCTTTCTTCTTTTTTTCAACACTTTAATTCAAATACATCAATTATTTTCCAGTTTTCTTTATTTATTGTCCAACTTTTACATCTCTATAAAACTATGGAATTGACCAGGTTTACCTTAATTTTCAAAGTAATATATTTGCTTTTTAATACTTAAATACTTTTTGGGGGCAGCATATTTGCCCAATGCCATATGTCCTTTGATTTGTTGACTGCTTCTTTCATGAGCAATGATTGTGGATCCAAGCAAGAATGAATTACTCATTTTCTTCTTCTGGTGAAGTCCAAAGCCCCTGCTATCATCAAGGTGATTCTGAGTCATTGTGATCCTGTGTAGGGTTATTACAGCTTTTGAAGTCTTTCTGAAGCAGACAACGTCCTCTCTCTCTCTCTCTCTCTCTCTCTTTGAGCAGGTGGTGAGTTTGAACTTAGATGTTGGTTTGCAGTCCAATACTTACCCAGCAGCTCTCTATTTTTATTGCCCCACATTTCTTTATATTATTTCTGCCCTTGGGTGAGTATGTTACAGAAAATTTCTATATAATTTAAGTACAAAATTACTTAATTTGGGAACATAATGACTGTGTTAGTCTGGGTAGACTAAAGAAACAAATTCATAGACACTCGTGTGTAAAAGAAAGGCGTTTATATCAAAGAGTAATTGTATGTTGCGAAAACACCTCAGCCCACTCCAGATCAAGTCCATAAGTCCAATATTAACCCATATGTCTGACACCAGTCTCTAAATTCCTCTTCAGACTCAGCCAGTACATGCAAGGATGCCGAATGCAGGAAGATCACAGGCCAGTGGGTAGAAAGTCTTGTGGATCGAGTGGAGGTGGAAGCATATCAGCACTGGCATGGGTCTCCATATGGCTCTTCCAGCTCCAGGGCTCTGGCTCCATCAGCATAGGTCCATATAGATTGTCAGTAGGAAGATAAAACAGAGTGAGGGTGTATGTCCTGCCTCCAGGGATAAAAACAGCCATTCCCAGAATCCTCAGGAAAATGTCATGCCCAGAGACTTTATTGACTATGACCTGATTAACAGGCTAGACTCCACCCCCTTTGCTCAAGTTGACAGTAGATTATGTAACTGCCACAATGAGAGTTTGACATTTTAATTAACTTTCATTTAACCTCTTTAGAGTTAAATATGGAAAGAGTTAAAAATGGAAATGGATACTGATAGTATAACCTTATAGAGTCCGTTGTGGTGCAAATGGTGAGCTCCTTTGAGATTCTAGTCCTCCTAGAGGTGCCTTAGAAGTAAGGCTTGGTCTACTTTGGTGGAGACCATAAGCTGAAATAGACTTGACGTCCACTGGTATATATATCTATCACAAAGACACAACCTCAGCTGTGATGTGTACAAGCTTCATAGAGAAGGTCAGACCTTGGCTGGCCCTTAAGCTGAGGATGGCAACATCAGAGTAGATGGACATGGAGGAAGAATACTATCGTCTCAAGTGACAAAAGGCACAACATCCCACAAAGAAAACACTTGTTTGGTGAGCATGATTTGTGAACCTGTTTTCCTATTAAAATGTTTTAGGAAGGTGAGAAAACATTTTCTTGGACGGTATATGGGTGCTGTCATAAATGATCACAATGCAGTGACTTACAGCCAATCAAAATTATTGTCTTATCCTTTGGTAAGTTAGAAGTCCAACACAGATCTCACTGAACTGAAATCGAGGTATTGGCAGGGCTAGGTTCTTTTTGGAGGCCCTAGAACAGAATCTCTTTGTTTTAATTTTCCAGTTTCTGTAGGCCACTCAAGGAGCCCTCCAGATGTCATGGGCTCCTTGTTGGGCTGCTGACCGTAAGGTCAGCAGTTTGAAACCACTAGCTATCCTGCCGGAGAAAGAAAGGCTTCCTACTCTCATGAAGATTTATGGTCTTGGAAACCCACAAGAGCAGTTCAACTCTATCCTACCAGGTCCCTATGAGTCCGAATCGACTTGAGGGTGGGTTTTGAGTGCAGGCCACACATGTTCCTTTGCTCATGCTTTCCTTCCTCCATTCTCAAAGGCCACAGCCACGGCCTTCCTTCTTCTTAGGTGGCTGTCCTCTGGTCCTCTTTTCCATCGTAAAGAGCTCCCTCACCACAGCTGATATTCCTGAATTGTGATGACGTTGGGCCCACCCAGGTAACCTAGGATAATTACTATAAAGTCAACCTGGTGCTGAATCCCATGATTAGCATTTCTCCTGAACTCCAGCAAGACCTGACACTGCACTGAAAAAAAATCAGAGATTATGCTCAATCATGTAAGTAGATTTAATGATCAGTGATTTCCAAACCTGCACTGTAACCTCTACAGAAAATAAATATCAGAATAATATTTAACCAGGTCAACCCATTATATCAGAATCTCCAGGGGGAGATTTCATGGAATTTTCACGTTACACCAAACTCTCATTATCTTTGAAGACAGCCAGGCTGGTTGCGGAAAACGTTAATGGACTGGTTGCAGAAAACGTTTCTATGTCCTCCTTTCACAGAGTGAAAAAGAGCTTATTTTTCCTTCTTAAGTCACATATCATGAACTATACGTCCTTAACCTAAATGCGTGCATCTCAGTCACCAACGCATGATAGTTTAGAGTCTAATAAGGTGCCCGTTACACATCTTTTGATCAATGAGAGATTTAGTTCACAAAGTTATTATTTTTCCCTGTTTTAGGATTTGGCATTTAAAACAATGATAATAACTGAACTGTCACTCAAAGAGTTGATGTTACATTCCTGAGTAGATAGATGCTGTCATTTGCTCCAAAGCACATTTGGACAATTTCCCACCTCCATCACAAGAGACATAAAGACACCTGATCTAAACACCCCTGGCCTCTAGCTTTCCTGCCTCTATCTGCCTCCAACTTGGTCTATTGTATTTGGAAGTGTTAGGCATTCATGACTTTCCTTAGGCCTGTAATACATTCACTGAAATCATGGCAAAGAATGGGAATTTGATTAGTGTGATGCATTTGAAATGTCAGGGGTCTTTCTACCTCATCTAAAAGAAATCAGGAGCACTGACAGATGTGCTCAGAGGTAATGGGCACTGAAGCAGATCTTCAGAAGCCCTTTATATACTACTTTGGTTATTCACTCTCCATTTCCCTCCCTTTGGATGACACAATACGAGTTATGCAAATGGGTTCATGAGAAAACAAGGTTGTGTATCAAAGAAACCGATGCTCTAATTAGATATGTCTCATTTAATGCCTCCATCTCCCAACTCTGCATGGTTAGGAAATGTCTCACCCATTTTGCTTTTACATTTTGAAACAAATTTATTCATGTGAGAATTCTTCTGGAGGCTATTAATTGATTCAATAACTATCTACTTAGCCCCTTTGCTGCAGACAGACCCTTATTTTTATTGTGGCAAACAAGATAACATAAAGTTTGCCATTTTAAACATTGTTAAGTATATGATTCAGGGGCACCGGTTGCATGCATAACATTGTACAATGATGGTTTCTTCCCTTAACCCATAATTTCCCCTTAACCCAGATCCTGGTACTCACTAATATATTGTCTTTCTCTGTGCATTGGTCTTTCACTTGGCATGATGTTTTCAATGTTCATATATGTAACTTCAAGCTCTTTTTATATAGGAATGGTATTCCATTGTATGAGCTTACTACATTTTGTTTATCCATTCATTTGTTAGTATGCCTTTTGTGTTAGGCTGAATTCTCTATAGAAGCAAAAACAGTGATGCTAATATATGAATATATATATATGAAAAAAATATATCCAGAAATGGCTTATGTAGTCGGAGAGATGCTCACGTTTGTCGGGACAGGTTGGTAACCGCAGAAGCAAACAAATTCAAGGCCAGTCGTTCAGATGCAGACCGTTGAAGACTTCCAAGGGAGGAGGCAATATAGCATGCTGTTGGCTGAAATCCAGGTTAATGAGTGATACAGAGAATTCAGACCCAGCAAGAAGCAAATAAGCTTTTCCACAGAGTCTGCTTTTATAGGAAATAGGCTACTCACTCGAGGAAACCCTTTCAATTGCACCAGGCCTGTGACTTGAGTTTGACTCCACCCTCAGCTTTTCACAACCATTTGGCCACTCACAGAAGAGCCCACCATGGAGTTGATTACATTATGTCAGGTCACATTATGGGGCATTAGACTATTTCACTGAAGGAACCTTGCTAAGTTGCCAAACCACTGGGAAGCCCAGCCCAACCCAGCCACGTGAGTAAAACTCAACTATCACACACATATTAGGAATGATGTTACAATGAGTTTGGTGTACAAGCAGAGCAATTTTAAAAAATCATTTTATTAGGGGCTCATATAACTCATCACAATCCATACCTACAACAATTGTGTAGAGCACATTTGTACATTCATTGCCCTCATCATTCTCAAAACATTTGCTCTCCACTTAAGCCCGTGGCACAAGCTCCTTATTTCCACCCCTCCTTCCCCACTCCTCCTTCCCTCATGAACCCTTGATAATTTATAAATTATTATTTTGTCATATCTTACACTGTCCAACATCTCCCATCACCCACTTTTCTGTTGTCTGTCCCCCAGGGAGGAGGTTATATGTAGATTCTTATAATCCCCCCCCCTTTCCAACCCACCCTTCCTCTACCCTCCCAGTATTGCCACTCTCACTACTGGTCCTGAAGGGGATCATCCTCCCTGGATCCCCTGAGTTTCCAGCTCCTATCTAGTGTACATCCTCTGGTCTAGCCAGATTTATAAGGTAGAATTGGGATCATGATAGTGGGGGTCAGGGGAAGCATTTAGGAGCTACAGGAAAGTTGTATGTTGCATCGTTGCTACACTGCATCCTGATTGACTCATCTCCTCCCCTGAACCTTCTGTAAGGGGATGCCCAGTTGCCCACAGATGTGTCTTGGGTCCCCACTCTGAACTCCCCCTCATTCGCAATGATATGATTTTTTGTTCTAATGATGCCTGATAACTGATCCCTTCAACACCTTGTGATCGCACAGGCTGGTGTGCTTCTTTCATGTGGGCTTTGTTTCTTCTGAGCTAGATGGCCGCTTGTTCACTTTCAAGCCTTTAAGACCCCAGACGCTCTATCTTTTGATAGTCGAGTGCCATCAGCTTTCTTCACCACATTTGCTTATGCACCTATTTGTCTTTAGCGATTATGTCAGGAAGGAAGCAGACCAAGTTTTAAGGTGTGGCCTTGATCCTCACTTTCTGTTGTCCTGTAATTGCTTTTTCATGGTCTCCGCCCTGCAGTGGGTGCAGGATCTGTGACTTGCTTTTGACCAGCAGAATATCAGAGGTGGGGGTGTATATGTTATTGTGTACATGATTGTGAGGACATGGCATAGGAAGGCAATGTCCATCTCATTGGAGTCTTCCTGAGACTGGCTTTGAAGAAGTGACCATTTTGGGCCATGACAACTGGAAAGAAACTGCAAGTCACCATTAAGAGCTCAGGACAACTTCCAGCCAGCAAGGTACTGAATCTGCTTCATGGAACTAAGTTTTGTGCACATCACGAGTGAACAGTGATCAAGCGATTACATCAAACATTGGGTTTATTCAGTTCAATACACTTGATGTCTGCAACCTCCATTCTTTGTGGAAGATCTCGATATCTGGCCACCTGCTTGCTGTTTTTCTTGATGGAATCTCAGTAGCCCTCGATTCTGCCAGTACAGATGTGTCTAAGAAATGCTTATCAGTCATAGTATGTTGACTTCTTGGAATGATGGAGTCTTTGGCTGGTGTCAAAAAATCTCAGCATCTTCAAAGCAAGGCCTGATGCTCCACTCCAAGAAATCAGCCATTTAAAACTAAGTGGGCAAGTAGAAAGAAGATGCTTTGGAAATGTTGATGTCAACATGTGTACAAGTGTGCTTAATAAAACTGAATGAGAGATTATCATAAGATTTGCAAGAGCCCTCCGTTAAAATGATAAATAAACAACAAATAAATAAATAAAACTCAGTGGAGCACAATTCTATGACACACTTGAAGTTTGGCATGGAATGGAATTGATGGCAACTAGCTGGGTATTGTGTGTAGGATAGCCGTGTGTCATCCATAGGCACTCTTGTCTGGGTATCTTTCTTCGCGTGTATCAGTGAGATTTTCTCCCATCCTCTTCCATATATTTTACCTGCTCTGGACCACTTTCTCAACTACATTAAAGACACTTTTGGGTTTCTTTCGTTTTTAGTAAAAATCTTGTCTTATCACTGTATGTATGGAGAAACGCTTCATTTTCTTTTAAGTGGGTTACACAGAGAATAGTTATGTAAAAGCATATGTTATCATTTCCATTTTAGAAGAAATCTTTTATTCCCTAGAAGACATCTTAACATCACTCTCTTTTTCTCATGAACTCAGTAGCCAAATGCCCCATATTGCCACCATTTTCTCAGAATACTTCGACATAATCCTTAAGACTTAGCGTGTTATGTTGACTTTACCATTGTTTTCTTCATCTAGTCATTTATTTGTTTTCCCAAACCACAATAAATGCTGTATAGTTAGTGTAACTTTGTGTTTCTCAATCTTTTTGTCATTGTTGCTCTTCCTTGAGGCAGATTTTTATACTGCTTTTTCCTAATTGGTAAGTTGGCATTGTTACTTGTCATCCAGGCAGCTCATCTGTGGAGACTAGATTTGTTCCATATGGTTCCAAATTGGTGCCCTTTGGGAGTGGATCACTGGGCCTGTCTTCCAAGGTGTATCTGGGAAGGTTGGAACTTCTCATGGTTTAGCTAGTAGTCAAATCCTTAACCATTGATACAACTTAGGGACTATCTAGCTAGTATATTTCCTATGATATTTTAATACTACAGAGATAATATATATCTATTTGGACAACCTTACTCTTTGGAGGGCCAAAATCCATGGCAATTTCTGATATTTTTAATACCTCCCATGAATCAAATTTTATTCCCTTGAGGAAAATATTGTCTATATTGAGAAAATGGTAGAGTCTATTCTTCAGATAATCTATTATATATTTTATATTTACAAACATAGTATTTTATTATTGATTATTCTTGTATGTTCAAACAGATATTTTTATCATGATCGATTCATTCCAAGCCATTCCTACGCACACATGGTGGTGGCTTATAGTCTTCCAAAAGTGTTTACAACCTTGGTCTCCCTTCCAAGCTCCTTCATCACAAACATTTCTGCAGAACTTAACTATGAGAAATGGTAATGTCAGTACACTGAAGGGCTGGCAGTACATCATACCATGTAGCCAGTGTACTATCTGCAATCATAATGAGATTTTTGAATGTTATTCACTTTTTGTTTTTCTGATTGACTAAAAAATAGTCCTTGAACAAGACTCCTAGAGAAACGAAGCTACTGGTCTCTGTTGTAAGAGCAAGGCACTCCATCCTTAAGGCATTCTAATAAAACAAACAAACAAATGCTGTTTTCTGTGTGTAATCAAGTATTTCTACCTGTACTGAACATTTCTAAGTCACTAATAGTGCCAAGATGCTTTGTATTACAAGAATTTTCTGAAAGGATCATTGAAGTCACACTTTCAGATGATAAGTTTATTAAAAATTGTTGATTATCATGTTCATATTCTCTATGTGGTCCATGACTCATGTTTTTATATTTAATGGCATACAAAGAACATTTGGAGGATATGTGATTCTTTACTCAGTGGCCACTGTTCTCTGGAATTTATGCATGGAAAGACATACTGACTTTTGACGGGTGTCCATGATCAGGTTAGCAACTTCCCGTTGGGAATTTGAACTAAGAAAATAGAGACAAAAATCAAGCAGTAGTAGATACTGTGGACAAAATGAAGTGGGGGCAGTGTTCAAATGAGCCTTACAAGAAAACCAGAATCACAAGCATTAAGGCTGATGTCATGGAGAAAGGATGGTTAACAGAGGACCCAGAGCAGAGAGCAATGGAAACTGGACTCTGTGCAGACCCAGGAAAAGTTAACGGAATGATTTCCCGACATTTTGCTCTTGCCCTTAAACTATGTAGATGCTTTTATATGCTTTCAGTAAATCACCTGTTAAGTTGAAGTTGTTTGATTGCTGTGTGAGGCTGGGTTAGCTAGAGAAACAAATCCAGAGACAGACAGACACCCACAAACACACACGAAAGGGCTTTATATCAAAGAGTAATTGTATATTAATAAAACATCCCAGCCCAGATCAGAGCTATAAGTCTAATATTAGCCCATGAGTTCGATGCTAGTCTATAAATCCCTCTTCAGACTCACGCAGCCACTTGCAATGATGTAGCATGCAAGATCACAGGCCGGTGGTGCACAGCCTTGTAGATCCAATGGCAGTGGACACGTGTCCAGGTGTCCAGCTGCCATCAGTGAGCCCCTCAACAGGAAGATGAAGCACAGAGAGTGGCCTGCCTCCAGGAAGTTATTTACCCCAGGCTCCCTCCAATCAAGCTGCGACCAGATTGGCCAGCTAAACTCTGCCCACATGCTCCCACGGAGCCACGTTGGCACCAAAAAATCTATCACAATTGCAACCAAAGATCACGAACTAGACAGGAATTATTCTGATCAAAAGCAAATCCTGGATGCTACCATATCTCATAAGAACACAAGTCCCGTGAAATTTATGTGTCATGTCCACCATTATAGATTTAGTTTCAAAAGCAGATAGTTATTTCTCAGGAGGACTTTCATAGAAATCCGAGTGATGCACGTGCATTGCACTATTGGCTCTGCATTCCTGGTATTACAATGAAGAGATGAAGATGGACAGAATGAAGGAATCATCAGAAAGCACGGAAATCTATTTGATTTGGCCTACCCTGCTTTACTTTCAGGATGTGAGCATTTGGTGTTTACTCTTGTTTTACTTTTTTTTAATCTGTTTGGATATTTCCATTATGAAGCTGAGCTTAGGCTGACAGATGCTACTGTCTGCAATTCTGGTAGAAAGCCTTTAAGAGATCTTGATGATTTGACATGCTAAGAACAATTTCCCAAGGAAATAACCTACACATTCTCTACACAGTGCATAGAAAAGCACTTTTTAATGATATAGCAAACTTCCCCACATACTTGAATTTCACAAACCATTAAAATTTCAATAGAAATTTTGAAATCAATACAGGGTTGCACATTTTATTTGTCCAAGTAAGTGCATGAACCACACCAAAAATAAGATTTACTATCAACATTATTTCATATGGGAGAAATGATGTTAACAAAATCAAGTAGAATGAATATAATCTCAAAGTGGGTTACACTTCAAAATGAAAGCCTTTGGTTTAATGATAAATTCACTCTGTTATTTAATTTTTCTATTTTCAGTGATCTGCTGAACACTTCAACAAGCACAAGACCAAGCTTTTCTTGAATGTTGATTCAAAATCAATAGGGGTTGAAAGATTACTAAATATTTGAAAACCCGAGAAACACCAACCCAGATAACTTCTGCTTCTTTGCTTTATCTTAGATCAATTTCTTCTAGTACCCAGTCACGAATTCAAGTATATCAACCACATTGACTGATGTTTATATATTGTCTCGGTAAAAGACAAATGGCACTTTAAGATTTATTAAACAAATGCAAAATCATTGAAAGACACAGTCTTTTAAAACATGAAATTGGTAAGGGACATTGATATCAGTTTCCAATATATTATTTAATATAAACACTGCATGGCAAAACTGAATTGGGAGTTAAATCAGTGCTGATGCCCAAAAGTTAGTAGACATAACTTCTTTTGATTTTATCTTACGGATCATTACTATGTGTTTTTTAAAACCCAGAAAGAAGATAATGCTCCTTGACCAAAAAAGAATTGGTTCAAGTATGGTGAATAACACTGAGTAAGATCATCCACAGGACCTCTGGTGATCTGGTGGTTAAGAATTAGCTGCTAACTAAAAAGTCAAGGTTCAAGTTCACTTGCTGCTCCTCCATGGGGGGGAAACGTGACAGTTTGCATCCGTGAAGCTTTGTACTCAGTCCTATAGGGTTGCTATGAGTTGGAATTCACTTGATAGCAATAAGATTTGGGGTGTTATTGGATTGTTTGTTCTTCACATCATCCAAGCACATTCAAACTTTTGTTGCATTTTATCAAGCATACTTTCTACCACTCGAATTTCTGACACGGCTGTGCATATTCAAAGGAAAACCCATGGCCAATTATGATATATACTTCCGAAGATACTTGAATTATAATAAGTATAAAAAGTCCAATCTATGAAAATTCATTTTGCTATTAATATTCGATGAGTTCTTGCCCAGACGGTCTCTCCTTTTCCAGGTGAAACGCAGCAGAAGTGAAGATTCGGCTGAACTGCTTTTAAAACATTTTTAATCAAGTGTTACCTCAGCAGGCAACAGATGGAGGAAAGCCATTTGATATCAGTTCAGAAGCCATGTGCCCGGCACACAATATGAAGCACAGATGTTTATCTGGAATGGCCATGAAGTCGGGAAATGAAAACTTGGAAGAAAGCTATTGAGTTCCCAAACCTCACCAATGCCATATTGTAAACGGGCAGGACAGCCTCCAAGGGTTAGTATTAATAATTCCGGATGCTCTGATCATCTTTAGTAACGGAAGATTCACAAATGTGGTAGTGCTAAGCACTAGGATCTTAACGTTGATCTCTGTTACACTTTTTTTCTAGATTAATTTTGTTGTTGAAAATACACAGAGCAAAATACATACCATTTGGATGGCTTCCACATGTACCATTTGTTGGTTTGATCCCATTCTTCACGTTGTGCAACAAATTTCACTCTCCTTTCTTAGTGGTTCCTCCTCCTTAACATCCGCTCACTGCTCCTAATGTTCCTATTTAATTTGACGGCATACAGATAAGCCTTCTGAGAGTATAACACCTAAGGCAGGTCTTTTTACCTTGGAAGTTAAACTACCGTTTGCTTGTCAGATGATTTCAGAGGAATCATTGGTTCAAGGTTGGAAGATTACCTCTGAGCAGCAGCAGGCACAGGGACTCATCTCCCTTCCATTTTCCCCAAAAGCGTAGAGTCTTTCTGTTTTGCAATTCCCTTCTTTTGATGAGAATTCTTGTTTTCTTACTTCCATGCTGCCACGGCAGACCTACCACAGGTGAATGGCTTTAACAAGCAAACTTATTCTCTCACATTTTAAGAGGGGAAAAGTCCATAATGCATAGTGAGAACTGACGGTAAGAGTAGGGTTTCTACCTGTGTTAGCTCTGGGGGAAGGTATTTGTGGGGAATGGCCAGTTCCCCAAACTAATTGCAGGTTTGATAGGTGCAATTGTACGGTTATGATATATATAGATTATAATAAAGTCATAGCATGAGAGATAGAGGAGAGATTGAAATAATGGAGTCAGACACATTTCATGGTAGCATGCTCACCTCAGCCCCATTTGGTGGTGCACATGGAGGTGGGAGAGCAGAGGGCAGGAGAGAGGGGGAGGGGAAGGAGGACAAGGGGAAAGGGAACAGGGGGGTGCGGGTGGGGAGAGGAAGGGAAGAGCCGAGAGAGCTTTTTATTGCTAACCAAGGCTTATATATCTTTGGAGGGCATGCCAGCCCACTAATTATAGGTAAAGACATACCTCACAGGAAGGGGTTGTACAATAGGTAATGCAGCCATGAGAGGGGGACAATCTAGGGATATACTCACAATAGGAAGGGGACAGATTGGGGGCACACATGTGACAAGAAGGGTGGAGATTCAGGATGGCAGCCTAACGTTGGATGTCACTGAACAGGTTTGACCTGTTCTCTGGCTCACTATAGAAAACCATTATCAGTAGGATATAAACCCCATCTACAGGGCCCAAACAGATGGCCGCAAGCCTTTAGGGAGAAGTATCCTATTATCCTCAACAGCAGGGAGTAGGCCCGACTTGTGGTGGGACCAGACAAGAGTTGGGCAACTGAATGTCTTCAGGGAGGATGTCTCTAAGCATCTGCCCTCCCACCATATGCTGGCAAATAGCCTCTGATGTTTGGCATGTCTCGGGGGGAGACAAAGCTGGGGAAAGCCTCTTGATAATCCCACGGGTACCGGTCACCTTTCAGCATGTGTAGACTCAGCATTCCGTGGACCTTTGTCTCGGCATCAATTTTGCCTTTATTTGCTTCGGGCCTGTTGTCAGGAGAGACCAGTCACTGGAGAAGGACGTTATGTTGGGTAAAGCAGAGGGCAGTGCCACAGAGGAAGCCCCGCAAGGAGACGGATTGACAAAGTGGCTGTGACAGTGGGCTCGCTGGGAACACTTGTGAGCTGTGTTATACGGTCAATATGGCTGGCTACCTACCCGTCTCCATGACTGCGGCCAACAACAAAAACAACAACATGAATTACACGGTGCGAGTCCAAACTAATTCTTGCACATCCATTTGCTCCCTTTGAAAATGTACACTTTGCAGACATAGAAGTGTGCCAGGTGGGTTAAGTCACAAAGGCTCCACAAAGAACCATTTTTATCTGCTGTAGGATTGTAAGGTTGTTTTCTCCCATCCCACCCCCTCCTCCCCCTATTTGTTTGCTTTTGTTAATGAGTTAGCATTTTGTAGTCCCCCTTCTTGGGAGGCTGTTCCCCAATGAACAAAGATGGAAAATACTTGAGATGAGTTGGCACTTGTTTACTTAAGCACATATGAAATAATTTGTTCAAGATAGGCCTGGCTCTAGCAGTTCAAGTCTGGGAGCAAGGATACATGGGGCATTGCTAGTCTGTTTCACCTCTTTTAGTTCCTCTTCCTTGCTTCCAGGTCATGATGTGGAAGGTCAGGAGCATATTTATGACTACCTAAGACCACAATCCTAGCTCTGTTAGCCACGATTTCTTTAAAATACTGTCCCTTGAACCACTTTTTAGCATTTATTGTTGCTATTGTTAGTGCCCCTGAGTCTGTTTTAATTCATAACAACCCTTTATGCAGTAGAAAGAATTGCTGCCTGCTCTTCAACATTGTTGCTGTATTTCAGCCCATTGTTATGGACACTGTATCGATCCATCTCATTGAGGGTCTTTGCTTTCTTTTTACTGGCCCTGTGTCTGCTGAGCCTAATGTATTGCTCCAAGGACTGGTCCCTCATGAGAACATATCAGAAGTACGTGAGATAAAGTTTTGCGGTCCGCCTGTCCAAGAAGCATTATGGCTGTACTTCCTACAACAGATATTTATTTGTTCTTATGGTCACGGGGTAGTCCATGTTCTTCCTCAACAACAAAGTTCAAATGTGTCCCTTCTTTTTGGTTCTTCCTTACCCGTTATCCAGACTCTGCATGTGATGAAAATACTGTGACCTGGCGCAGGCACTCATTCATCCTAAAAGTGACATGTTAGTCTTTTAACACTTTAAAGAGGCCTTTGACGCACATCTGCCCAATGCAACACATAGTTTGACTTATTGGCATGGGTATTACTTACATCTGCAAAGAAAATGAAATCTAGGGCAACTTCAAGTTGTTTTCCGTTTGTCAGGAAGCTGTTTGTCGGTCCCTTTGTGAGGACTTTTTGTAGAGGTGTAACTCATACTGAAGGCTGTAGTCTTGGGTCATCTTCATGGAGAGCTTCAAGTTCTCTGTGCTTTTAGCAAGTAAGAAACTGTTCTCTACGTATCCCAACTTATTCATGAAACTTCCTCCAACCCGAATGCCCTGTTCTTCTTCCTATGACTTAGCTTATTGGATATTTGCATACAGAATGAATCAGTCGTGAATGGATACAACCCTGGCACACGTCATTTCTGATCTAAAGATCTGCAGGATCCCATTGTTCTCTTCAAGCGACTGCCTCTTGGTCCAGGAATAAGTTCCACATGAGCACAATGAAGTATTCTGGAATTTCCATTCTTCACACGATTACCCATGAATTTTTTGGTGATATACATTACTGAATGCCTTTGTGTAGTTAATGGAACAAAACCAGACAACTTCCTGGTATTCTGTGCTTTCAGATAAGATTTGTCTGACAACAGGAATAAAATCCCTCATTTCCTGTCCTCTTCTGAGCACAACTTGAATTTCTGTTAGGTGCCTGTTGATGTACTGCTGTAAACATTTAAAAGTTATCTTCAGCAAAATTCTAGGACATAATGATATACAGATATAGGTATAGGTATAGAGATAGAGCTATGATATAGTCTATCCTTCAAAGAGAGATTGAGAAGGATAGCGTACTTGTAGAAATAATCTTGGGGATATTTAGGCCAGAGTTCTGAAGTTTGTTGTCCTTAGAAGACAGTTTGGACGAGTGATATATGAACTCCAGCTACACTTATCTGCTATGGGCCACAAATCTCTCTCCCTATTTGGAAGCACACATCTGGGGCGTGGGGGGGAGGGCAGGGTTACCTATCAGAGACATTTATCATGTGGGCCCAGGGTAGGAGTCTAGGAACCCAGGTCTTTGGCTGATAGGAGACAGAACCAGAGGTAAAACCAATTTTGTCTGTATAGCTTGTCTTCAAATTCAAGAGTATCTTATTCTATTCCTTGGATAATGTAAGCATTCATTAGCTACTTGTATAAATAAGTGAATGTGCTGGTGATGAATGCTATATTTTCAGCTTATACACTCTGTAGTTAGATAACCAATCCACTCTTTTTTAACATATGAAAACGGTATCAGAAGAACTATGTCTCATTAGTGTTCATGTGATCCTGCCCATTCATAAATTTGCAGCACCTTACTTTTAGATTTGGAAATGTGGATGAGCACGTCTTCATTTGCTTTGAAACTGGGGTATCATTTTAAAAGCATTCTTAGAGGGCTGCTATAGGAGAAAATTGGTTTGATCTATGATGTGCATAAGAAAAGACCTTAATCTAAGCAATTATAAATGTGAAAAAAGTCATTTAAAAAAACTCTTCCACTTTCAAGTTCTTTACTTAAATATTTTTTTCCTCCATGAATTGAATCACTTTGAGTTATCTTCAAAGTCACTCTCTAGGCATTTTAGGACAGATAGGGGCCGGGATCAACTGGGGAAGCCCAGTAACTAGTTTGCATCTCTGCTCCAGTTGCCTCCTGTCCTGACAAGAGGCAAGCGCAGCCTCCTGCGGTTCTTGTAATTGTTGGCTGAAGTCTGGATGTTGGCATATAGCCCCCACAGGCAAAATTAACATAAACATGGAGACCGTTCTCAGGAAACTTCAAGCAGGGGGCTGCTAATAAAGAAAATGGTCATTTGGGTCCTGGTTGACCCAGCATGGAACGAATAACTTAGATTTTAAAAAAATCATCCATGTTGCTTTCCATTACATGATAAACCCAACAGTCATTTCCATCCAGTAGATTCCAATGCATAAGCAACCCTGTGGAATAAAGGAACACTGCTGGTAGGGTTCCCAAGGCTGTAATCCCTATAGGGGCAAATTACCACATCTCTCTCCTATGGGCCACTCACTTGGTTTGAACCACCAACCTTTGATTTAGCGGCCCAGTGATAAACTACTGCACCACAAGGGCTCCTTGTATGAGTGAAGGCAGCTATTGATGCCCCTGAAAACAAAGCCATGGCTTCATGATGGGAAGAGCCTCAGTTGCTCCAGAATCCAATCTATTTTCAGAATTTATAAGTCACAGGCCTAACTGCAGCATCCCTTGTTGAAATCTTGACCCTCCCTCCAACTATTACTCATTATCCATGATTAGAACAGTTTTATGCAGAAATGGGTAGGACTAGTCGTAAAAGAGGAAATCAGCAGAGGTGATGTGTGTCAAGGAAACATCACTGATCGAATTTATTTTACTTAAGTTTTATGAACTTTCTTTCTTTCTTTCTTTGGATTAAACCAACTACCACCCCACTCCCTCTTCCACTGAGTTGATTCCGACCCATATCATCCTAGGTTTTCCTACACTGTAAACATTTACAGGGGCAGATAACAGACTTTTTCCTGTGGGGTTCTGGTGGGTTTACACTGCCAACCTTGCAGTTAGAAGCCCACCATGTAGCTGACAGCAGTATGTGTTTCGTTAATGCTTCAGGAGGGAGTGCGCCTTGCTCTAGTTTGCCCAGCAAAATAAAAAGGCAGAAGAGATCATTGATTCCAGAGACCAGTGTTGTTCTTTTATGCTCATTCTTGATGATGCTGCCCGCCACATGCACTCTGCGATAAATGGAGGAAGGAGTTCGACCAACTTTTCCCTGAAAAGGCTCCTTAGATGTTAAGGGGACTATGCAAAACACTCCATTTGTTATCCTTTGAATTGAATATACATTTGCTTAAGTCTCAACAAGTAAACATAATGTAAAATCAGAGCTCATGAGTTTGATAGAAACAAAAAAATGGAGAAGTAGATGGCCCAAGATCTGTTTAGCATATAAATTCTAATACAATTAATTCTAATAGAATTCTGCAAGATTAACTATGTTGAAACTGCCAGGAAACGACTATGGATAGATCTTGCAGACCTCTCTATGAATACACAAGAGTTTCTTTTTCTCTCTTGATTTTGAAGGTATTTATGTATAAATCTGAGATTAGTGTTTAAGATTTTAGTTTTCTTTTCATTCTCAATGTTTCCTTAAAGTAAGAATGGATTCCCATTGGTTATCTAATTTTCATAGGGCTGCTTTCAAATTTTTGTTTTCAGGGATAGTTAAAAAATTCTCTTTGAATAAAATGATAATGTTTTAAAGTAAATACATGCTACATCAAAACCACATACACAAAAAATGGAAACAGAGAATGTGATGACATCTATATCCATTTCAAATATTGGATTTATTTAGAAACAGCTTTAGGAAATATTTTATATAAATCTGTATGCCATTCTCTCTATGACCATATTAATTTTTATATTTTCAAAAAGCCATACTGTAATATAACATCAAGTATCAACATTTAATAATTTGAATGTTTCCTAGTCAGCTGATAAATGGCAATCTGGACAGCCTGGGAGAATTGTTTTAGATATATCTGTGTACGGTGTTTCTTTGAAAGAGTCTCTTCTCATAAAGTTAACAGTCAAATCACAACTCTCCTGGTTTTACTGTTTTCATCTCTAAAGTCCACCGACTGATCATTGCTGTGGAGCCGATTCCAACACCTGGTGATTTTGACTTTGTCAAGTTGCCTAACAGGGTCCCCACGGCTATACGTCTCCTTTTTTTTTTTTTAACATCTTCAAGGGACATTTATTTATCTATCTAGTTATTTATTTCCTGGTTCTTTTAAAAAATTATTTTAAAATTATTTTATTAGGGGCTCATACAACTCTTATCACAATCCATACATACAGCAGTTGTGTAAAGCACATCTGTACATTTGTTGCCCTCATCATTCTCAAAACATTTGCTCTCCACTTAAGCCCCTGGCATCAGCTCGTCAATTTTCCCCCTCCCTCATGAACCCTTGATAACTTATAAATTATTATTTTTGTCGTATCTTGCCCTGTCCTACGTCTCTCTTCACCTGCTTTTCTGTTGTCTGCCCCCCAGGGAGGAGGTCACATGTAGATTCTTGTAATTAGTTCCCTCTTTCTTACCCATCCCCCCTTTGCCCTCCCAGTATGACCACTCTCACCACTGGTTTTGAAGGGATCATCTGCCCTGGGTTCCCTGTGTTTCCAGTTCCTGTCTCTACTACTGTACATCCTTTGGTCTAGCCAGATTTGTAAGGTAGAATTGGGATCATGATAGTGGGGGAGGAGGAAGCATTTAGGAACTAGAGGAAAGTTGTCTGTTTCATTGTTGCTACATGGCACCCTGATTGACTCATCTCCTCCCCTAGACATTTCTGTAAGGTGATGTCCAGTTGCCTACAAGTGGGCTTTGGGTTCACACTCTGCACTCCCTGCCTCATTCACAATGATAAGATTTTTGTTCTGATGATGCCTGATTACCTGATCCCTTCAACACCTTGTGATCACACAGGCTGGTGTGCTTCTTCCATGTGGGCTTTGTTGCGTCTGAGCTAGGTGGCCCCTTGTTAACCTCCAAGCCTTTAACCCAGGCTATATATACATCTTTACTGAAATGAACGGTCACATCTTGTTCAGAAGAAGTACCTCAGCATGTCCAACTTACCAACTCCAGTTAGCAGTCAAGCACTGAAGCACTGCAGTACCGAGAGAATTTTCCATCTTTGGAAGAATAATAGGGGTTTCTAAAGTGCTTCCACATATTTTGCATGGAAACCAAAGTCAACAGTAAAACCCTAGCTTTTTACGTGTAAGCAATAGTATTAATGTCATGTCAATGAGTTCTTTACTATCCTTTATGAACTGTCACTTATTATACATTCAGCTCAGATGGATTCTTGAGTTCTTGGTTGTCCCTCTCTTTGAGTGGAGAGGAGATACACTGTTAATGTCTGTAGTGAACACCCATGGGGTAGCCCTGCTTCATGGCAATCTCACATGCTTCCTTTCAGAGCTAAGTTGTAGGACTTCCCGTGGATGAGCTGCTTGTATTACTCTCAAACCTTACTGTTGAGTTGAGCAGTACTAATCATTTCCTTTTGCAAAAATTCAGTCCTTTCCATTTCTACATACTTTGCCATTAATATTCGCCTTCACATTTGCAAGCTTGTCACAAAAAATGAATTTATTTTCAATTCGTTACCATTTGTGCAAATGCCTTTGTCACCCAAGGGTGAAGATATAGACAGAATTTAAATGCATACCATCACAAATGTTTTTAAAATCCTTTTATTAATGCAGTTCACAGTACAATTAACATAAATAATATTATTTTTAGTTCACTGATTCCCAAAAGCATTAAGATGCAAAAACAGATCATGGGGGAAGAAGATTATCAATAAGGTTAGAAAAAATGTCAGCAACTGGGCATGAAATGTGGTTCAGCTGTTCCTGTAAACTTAATAAAAGAAAGAAGGTCTGAATTATGAGAGTCCTTTTTGTTCTCATTGGGTATTTTCCCTACTGGCTGACTTTTCGGCTCATAAAGTATCCTTGCTGTCTGGGTGAACCATCTGCCATTTGGCTGGTTTTCTTTTTGTGACAATGGCCAGCCCACATGGGAACAAACCCAACCATCATAGAGTAGAATTCAACTCAATGGGTGTTGTCATTCTATTAAAGCATGGAGACTTGGAAAGCACTATATTTAAAGTAAGCAGTGTCCCTTATAATTGCGGTCCTCAGCAAAATCAGTTATCTTAGGATTCATGTTCACTGAACGCAAAATGGATTTTCTGTTTAGTCACTCAAGGGCAGGAATAAAATAATCACGCGATCACAGCTTTGACATGTTTCTGAGATTTAGCCATCTCCATAAACAGGACTGATGAAAAAGAACCAGGTGTATTTTTATTCAAGTAACTTCTTAATCATAAAAATGCTTAGTGAAGCAATAAAAGTAAAATAACCATTGAGGTGTTGCTACAAAGGAAAGTGTAATCTTGACCAACATGTGTTGGGTACTTACTATGCATCGGTCTCTACATGTTTAATCTTGCAACTAATCTATCTGTAAGCTGTGTGCCACTATCCTCTCTCCATTGCAGGTGAGCAATGTAAGACAGTGTTAGCCCATTCTCAGTGAAATGGTACACGTAATAGAACCATCTAACAACCAAGGTCATTGCTTGTAGTTCAGAATATCGTGGACATGGCATGTATACCACAATAGTGTCCTAAATCCTTCCCAAGAGTCTGTCATTTCCCCTACCTTCAGTACTGAAATGTAAGGTATAGAAGAGGGATGGACATTGAGAGAACTAAGCCAAAATTCTTCTTGATGGGTGAAGGGAAGGATATAGCCCATAGCATTATTTATTCACAGATTTCATTTGGTTAAACCGTACTTGTTATGCTTGTATAAGCACTGCTGGTATATACTTTGGGAACTCCAAATATTGAAGATATTAAATGTTAGAGGTTGGTCAAACTAACTCATAATATTCTGTTTATCATGTTATACTATCCTGTCAAATTGAACTAAGATTATACTGTTCTAATTACTCTAAGCAGGAATGAAGCTCAGGAAAATAAGACTTCTAATAAATTAATTGAAAATTTTTTGCCTAACTATCAAGATAAACTAGTGGGATTGAATAGGAAAGCATTCTTTGTTATTAGAAATTTATATATAGATGGTTCCTAAGAGGTTTTGTAAGAGACATATTAATCACTAATACCATCTTGGAGCTCTGGTGGCATAATAGATAAGCTCTTGACTTCCAACAGAAAGCACACACGTTGGACCCCACCAGCCATTGAGGGGGCAAGATGTGGCAGTCGACTTCCATAAAATTTATATCCTTAGAAATTCTGTCACTGCCTCATTGCCATTAGGCAAATTCTGACTCACACTGAATTGCTAGGAGACCATAGAGCTGCCTCTGTTTCAAAGGAAGTAACCATGTACAAGAGTAGAAATTTTCATCTTTCTCATTTGGAGTTACTGGTGGGTTTGAACCACTGACCTTGTAGTTAGCAACCCAATGTGCAACCCCCTATGTCACTGGGGATCCTTATAGAATGTGTCTATGCTGTCACTTAGGGTTTCTATGAGTTAGAATTGATGTGAGGGCAATGGATTTTAAATAACATCTTACTGTGAAGTAACAATGCTTTAATAAATACTGCCCCATATTTATTCTTTACTCAAATGGAAATCCATTGAGCAGGCATTTTCATTTTATTTTTTTAGGCTTCTGCTATCATATATTAAGGAGATATGCAGGAGACAGATTGACTTTGTGTTTTATCCCAGAAAAATTCAACCTCCACCCAACTTCCAGTCTTTACCAAGAAGTAACTCATATTTGGTCAAATTCACATCAAATGGAAACACTGTTGTAAAAGCTCAGCATTCAAATCAGAAATAAATATTTTAAAGTATAACTTCCCTCTATTCTATTAATTAACTGGTTCCTGTTGGCCTAAAATTATATGCACTAAGACAGATGACTGCCAGCACTTTTAAAATTTCTGAGTCCTCTAGGACAGGGCTTCCCAAAGTGGGCATTACTGTCCCTTGTGGGGGTTGGCACTGGAACAATCGAGGGGGCTGCAAATGCAGTTGGCTACATCTTACCCCGGGCACTGCTTCTATGTAGTTCTTCAGTGGTGGCACTCGGACAACTGTGGTACGCTGGGCACCATATTGCTCCAGGATATTACTTGAGAGACTGTCAGGCGAAGGTCTTCATAATGCTCCAGGAACCCTAGAATTGAAATAGATTTCTTTCCCCATGAACTCTGTGAAATTCATGTGTTAATACATTTAATCCTCATACCTGTTCTTTAGACAAGAGGTTAGATGCATTTTTAAAATAAGACACTAAATCTGTGGTAATCATATAGCAAACTATGTTAAAAGAAAAGTTCAAATTCTTGCTGAAGCACCTGATTTAAAAAAATAAACTATTTACTTTAGTTTCATATTTATAGAAAGCTTGAAAGATTGTATTATAAAGATTTTCCTCACTCTTTCACTTTTATTAACATCTTACATTAATGTAGTGCATCTGTCACAACTAATGAACCAATACTGAAACATTACTATTAACTGAACTTTATGTTTTTTTCCCCAGCTTGCCTTACTTTTTCTCTAATGTCACTGATTTCAGCACACAGTTATTAAGGAGTGGAGAATTACGCTCTACCTCCTTAACTGTGGACTATCTACATCAATTCTTTGGAGTGGTCCTGTATAGGAGCTTTCTTCTTCTCTCCTATTAATTTATTTATATCAATAAAGACTCATTTATATTATACTTTGGGTTAAAAATTCGATTTTATAAATTTTGCTCAAATCATTCCTGCTTTGGCCATTGGGGTCATTTTCTGGTGGCTCCTATATCCTTTGACATATTTGCATACTTACTCTCTTTGTTATTTTTCCCAAACCACATGGTACTCCGGGTTTGGCCTGTCAGTTTCTTATGCCAGTCCTAGAACCAGCCATTTCCTCAAGGATTGTTGGCTCCTTCCCTGGAGGATAGGAGGCTAAATCAAATTCTGACTATTAGACATACTTGTAAGTATTTGTGTGTCATTATTTCTAGACCTTCTTAGAAAGTAGACCAAAGAAATGTATGTGTGTATACTAACCTATGTATATATGCAAATCTAAAATTATTTATGTGACATTTGTGTGTATACACGTATATACACATACACTGAGTGTGTATATACACATATACACTGATTCTTCATCTCTAATGCATTACCAATAGAGTTAGATCATTTGAGAAGGATCATTCTAATCTCCCTTTTATTTCTAGCTTTCTGTTCTTATAGTGAGAAAGCTACCTCCCACTACTTGCCATTTATTTAATCATGTCCAATTCCAGCACTCGCTTCAGGTATAGCTCCAGCATGAACAACTTTTTCAAGAATAGTGGTTGTGTGCATTTTGCTTCACCTTTGGTTTTACAGTTTGCCAATTTCTGCAGACAACTCTTTACTCACATACCTTTCTGTCATTGCAAATGAAGACCGACTTCAAATTTCTTGATGTTACTTTATTTGAAAGACCGGTCTCTACCACTGCAGGGCTACTTCAGCATCCGGCAGCAAGCTACAGCTGTGCCTTCGTGGCATGACTGCTCTGAGATTGCACTTGCGTGAAGTTGGTTGCTTCAGCAATGGTTGTATCGGTTAAGAGGATGGTGAGCACTGCACACATGATGCGTCAATAGACAATACTAAGCTAAGAGAGATGACTGTCCAAGTATGCACACACTCTCTTTGGAAAGGAGTTATTTTTAATAAAACCATGAAGTACCTCATTGATTTCCTGCTCTGAAGTACAGCCTTTGTGAAGACAGCATACTCTACAATTCCCCTTAATGATTTTTACACAGGACCAATTTAGATGTTTTGATTGTCTTTATCTCTGTAAGCAGTTAAAGTGATAAAGCACACTCTTTTCTTATCATGCTGAGGACAGCCAAGAATTTTTGAAAGAGACTTTCTTATGTTACCACTAAGCATCGCTGATCATTGGGAAAGATACACACTTACAAGAACCCAGGACACATCTTGAGATAGGCACGTTAAATTGGTACAAAATGAACTATATTGGCTTTACTGAAAAAAGAGAGGAATGCAACGTTTAAAATGTGTGAGCCATTCCTAAGGTTATTCCACTCAATAAACATGCCCAGAAGTGACATGAGCTGGAAAATGGGAATTCACTGTTTCCTTGGTCACGCTCTTTGACGGAAAGAACATCACATGAAATCCTGGGAGATTCTCGTGTTCAAAGAGGCACATTTTTCACACAAAATGTCTTCCCAAAGCAAGACAGCCACTTCATCTGGTAGTCAATGAAAGAAACAATGGTTTTTCCCCTCCCACAACGTTAAAGAATAGACATAATTTCAGATACTAGAGTGGCACTCTCTTAAAGGATTTTGAAGTGACATAATGACCCTATTGTGCTTTTACTATATTTATTCATTTACTTTAGAATCTAAACTCTGAGTAAAATGTCAGGTTACTTAAGAGGGAGACCAATGGGAGGAAGCAGCAAGAGTGACCAATGCCAGACCACTATTTTAGGCCTCCCTCTTTCCGTGTCCTTCCTGTCTGCGATGTTGACCTTGCTTTCCTTCGATGATGCTTCTTTCCCCTAACTTCAGTTCACTCATAGTTTTAATATCTCAGGACCTGTCATGGATCACATTTTGTTTCAAGGCATTTAGATCATTCTTCTGGCTGTTAATTGACTAATTTGCGCCTTGTTCTAAATGAAATTCTTGAGTGTCTATTTGAATCATCCCATTGTTTTCTAGTCCACAGCTGCTGACATATATGTAAACCTGCTGTTTTGAAGCTTGTTGGCCGAGGATTCCATCATATTTGGGTTTGGGTCAGGAGCATGGAGGTATAGATTTTTGCAAGCAACAAGGGTGACATAAGGTCATTTTACCCGTAAGGGCCCTGTGGGCCTGGCAGGCGGGTTGAGATTTCATTTATTTCTCATCAGTTATCTACTACAAATGCAGGTCTGGAGTCATGTAGTGAAGGCCTATGCTGCTGACTGAGACTAACACCCAGTGACCCGGGAAGAGCGAGGTGACCATCTACTCCCATAAGGAACCCGGTCTTGAGAGCCCTCTGGGTCAGTTCTACTCTGTCATATGTGGTTGCCATGAGTTGGAATTGACTTGTCAGCAACTAAGCGCAATAGAATTTTCATGCCCCAAGTGGGTTCTTATTTCACTGGCAACCAAAGGAAATTCATCTTTCAGATGCAAGTGCTTTCAGAATGGAAACTTTAGCAAAAATTTTGTATCCAAGACACCCTGCACTTGTCTTTTCCTCTTTATTTTTTTTTTCAAGTTTCAATTGTTTTCCACCTAACGCAACCATGCTTTGTAATCTCCGAGTTCTTACTCCAATATCTCTTGATAATTAAACAGACAGCAACCCAGCTTTTATTCTCATCTACCTGGGAACCGACTGAGTCGGAGTAATAGGAAAGTTGTTGAAATGGCTGCTAAATTTCCTTCTAATATTCCCAGTATATCCTAAGCTGATTAGAAAACAAGTGACCAGTTTCTATAAAGAGCAAAGGAGAAGTACTATGGCCATAGAACTTTTTTGAACTCCGGGAAGTTTAGGCACATATTTGCGTTTAATCAATTTAATATATGGTTAATCAATTAATTTAATACAAATGTATTTGCCTTATTAAATCAAAGATCAATGCAGCATGCCTAGTGGGGTGGGGAGAACTTATCATATATTAGTTCCCTTCTCAAGAAATTTGAGTATATATATATATTTAAGAACATGTTTGTTTTTTAATAAGTTGATACGTGCTATGAGAGAATAATCATCAACATCTAATTCCCATGATTTTTTAGCCTCTTAGACATAAATGAGCACATTTTCATAGAGTATAGAGTGTGTTGTAGGATAAAGGCAGGCAATTTTGAAGGCTATATAAGTTCTTTCAGTGCCTTAGGGCCGAGTTCTTCCGATGACTGAGGAAGGCTTTATGCTTCCAACTGATAGCAGTTCACCCAGATATGTTCAACATACACATGTTAATTAAATTTTTACGTCTCTTTCTAACTCATACTCTACCATGTAGACTCTATTAAGTTGGTCTCAATCTTATTGCAAACCATAACGATGCAAAATTGGCATCACTGAGGCAAAACATGACATTTTCACCTTCCATGCAACATTCTTCACCCTTAAACAATCGATCCATGCCACCATTGGGAAAAGATCCAGCCGTGTCTTACGAAGATGTTGAAGTGAAGACAAACACCTAGAGGAGGCACAGGACGAAGTGATGTCAACTAATCACCATGCAGAGCAGTACATGCAGACTGTGTGGCTACCATGATTTCTGAGCTCGATAAGGAAGAAATCCACTTGACCATTTCTTTATTAGGAAAGGCTCCTGGAGGAAGCAGATCTTTGCGAATGTTCCTAAGGAAGAATGAGAGATTAAAGGGGATTGCGGGAGGAAGATGAAACCCATAGGCGAGAGGCATAGTCTATTACATGGGACTGCTTCAAAAAAAAAACTGCTTAAAACTTGCTTGGGGAAAGATCACATTAAATAAAGAGCTGATAAAATCTGAACACTAGGACTAAAAGGAACCTGAGGCGAATGTGTTGGATAGCTTGAGTATTGAACTAAGGAGTTTGGGTCATTTCTTCATCCCACAGATAATGCATAGACAGATAATCAGACACACCAGCAATTAATTGCCTCCAAAATGGCATATCAGATCGCTTTGAATCCCCAAGCAGAATGATATGGTTCAGATATTCATTCAATTATTTCTGAAGAACAGGATAAATTTTCCTTTGTGCATCTGAAATTTTCTTGGAGAGGGAGAGAATCCTAAAGATGGAAAGGGACTATTCTAAACTGCCACAGTCACCTATACAGGCAATTCCAGGGTTACACGTGTCTAATTCATAGACAACTCCTACTTGCCCTCAAATGCAGGGCTTTGAACCAGTACTGTCATGGTCAACAAAGTGAAAGAGTAAATCCTTTCAGGAACTGAATGAGTGATGTGGGATAATTGACAGGTCTGTGGGGAGCCACATACATTTAAAGTGGTACAATTGACATCATCTCTGAGCAGGGCATGGCCATCCTTGAAGCTCTGATTTGATTTTATGCAACTTTGCCGTTACTCTGAAAGGATTGAACTGACCCATACTTGCAACAACTTCTTTAACACAATCATCTTCCCTTGTTGCACATGCGCTTTTTAACCCCCTGGAAAAATCTTCAAGTCTTTTCTTGACCTAAAGCAAATCCAAATAAGACCTATATACACAGAATCCCACAAACTTATGAATTCTTAAAAACATATAGAAATGGATCTCATTCATAGCGTGGGCACTGACTGTTCATTTTTCTTCACATACTGACTATAACACAGGTTATAGTCTACCATGTAATATAATGAATCATTGCCTAACAAAATCACCTCTAATCCCCTAGTATGTTAAACTTATCTGAGAGTTGAAACCAGAAGAATGTTCTGCTTTCAGTCTTGGTTCTCTGGAGAACAGAGGAAACGCTGGAACTCCATAGACAATGCAAACATTTCCCTGTGAGGGATTTTCAAGACAGAGATGTTTGTTGCTTGATCGTCTTGAAAAGATATTACCCGATATTTGCAAAGTGATATGACATTAAACATTGGTCGTTGTCTAGTAAAGAATACATGCAAAGAATAGTAGGAGCTTCCGTGAGAGAAAAGTAAGCGTCTTCAGACGTGCATAATGAAAGTCAAGGAAGCTGGAGGAGCTCTGAACAGCCTTGGCAAGACACCTTCCCAATGAAGGCAACTCTGCTAAAGAGAAACTTTGAGAGTCAAATGCAGCTCTGCATCTTCCAGAATGGGGTGAAGGCGAGTGGTAATCAGTAGTCACTCGTGATGATGAGGATCAGAATATGTATCTCAATTCACAAAGTCAGGCAAATGTGGTTTTTATTAGTAGTTTATATATCTATAGTGTTTTCAGGCTTGCTTAGAAAACAAACTTTACTGTTCTCCCTGGTCTCAGTTTGCTTGCCTGTAAGTGAACGACATGGATAGAGGTCAGAAAACTAGCGCACACAGACCAAATGTGTGATGTCTTTGTAAAGACAGATCTATTGCCTCTTTGTAAAGTTCTAATAAATGCAGTTGGGCCTATTCTGTCATGTATGGTCCACGGCCACCTCAGGTTACCACAGCAGAACTGAGTGACAGAGATAGAATGATCCGCAAAGACAAAAATAATTATTACCCAGCCCTTGACAGAGACAATGTACTGATCTCTGGACTGGATGCTCTCTAATTTTTCGATTAAAACAATCAGTGAATCTAGTCGTAGATTCTGATGTTATTTAGAGGTTTGGAATACTATGTAAACTATCTGGGGACACTTTCCTGTCTGTGATTAAATTGTCCTCTTGATGAAAACCTGACTGAGAACTGTGTGTGTGTGTGTGTGTGTGTGTGTGCAGTTACTTGAGCAAATACAAGTACCTGGAAAGGCGTAGACTTTTTGCAAAGCAAAATGGAGACTAAATGACTATTCTCCTTTCTGTCATAATTAATGCCACATAAACTTGATTAGCTCAAACTTCCTTAACTTGAAATTTGTTATCATTTAGGCAGGGCAGGCTGCAACATGCCATTATAGCTTATTTTTTTTCTTTAAGGATTTTCTTAAAAGGTAAATAGTGAGAAATAGTTCTGAAGAAAATATTTACCAACAGAACTCCTTAACATTGCAGTTAGGTTATGATTATAAAGCCACCCCCCATGTGTTTGGGATTGAACAAAAACTCTAGATCTCAATTTCTTATCTGAATGGCCTAACATAGTACGGGTAAGGGTGCCAAGGTTGGACATTTCTGAAAAATTAATCGTGCTCCTGTCGAACCTGCACACAGACCACGAGGCGGGGTTTCAGACAGAACAAGGGAACAGGGCCTGTGTTAAAATCAGGAAGGGCCTTTGTCACGTTTGTGTGTGTTCTACCACCATACTTCTTCTGTGTGTGTGCTGAGCCAACAGCCGAAGAAGCTGTGGCAAAGAATGCAGCATTACAATCGGAAGAAGACTAACAACCTAAGTGACATGCAGATGATAAAGTCTCATCTGGCAAACAGTCATCAATACATCATGATCATGAATGCCTAGTTTTTGAAAATGATTCCTCAAGTCCGACTTTTGTTACCTGGGACTGGGTGCACTGTCCACTTACCCCTTTCCCGCAGCACGCACACACCCAGGGGCAGCCACACCGGGCGTGAACATAGCAGTGATGGTGAGGGTGGCGTAAGACTGTGCAGGGTTTGATCCTTTGGGTCATGGGGTTCCTGTGAGTCAGAAGTGAATTGATGGTACTCAACAACAACAACTACAATAAACTCACTGCCAGCAAGTCAAAATTGACTCAAACCAAGCTTGTAAGACAGAGGAGAACATCTTTGTGAGTGTCCCAAACTGTAGATCTTTACAGAATTAGAACACGTCATCATTTCCCCAAGGAGCTGCTGGCGGATTTGAATGTCCAACCTTGTAGTGAGCTGCTTCGTTTGTAACCTCCCACCTCACCAAGGCTCCCCCAAAACATCTATCCTCATTTATTCAAATAAATGTGGCCAAATGTCTACTTTATTTTTTAATGGTAGAAGGCAGAAACTTCCAGATCCACAGAGACTAGGAGGAAAAAAAGATCTGATGAACATTAGCCAATGAAAATTTTATTGAAATGACTATTTTATCCACTGTAATGTTGGGTTGCAATCCACATGGTTGGAAGTTTGAAACCACTAGCAGCTCTGAGGGCGAAAGGTGGTACTTTCTACCCCTTAAAGTGTCACAGTCTCAGAAACCCACCGAAGGGGTTGCTATGAGTCAACATTGAGCTGATGGCAGGGAACCTGGTTTTATGTAGTAATGGAAGCTGAGAGCCCACATGGGAATCCCCTATACAATGGCCACCAGGGACTCAAGCATGCTGGTGCTTATGAAGATGGCGCAGGACGGGACAACCTTTTCTTCTGTTCTCAACACGATCACCATGAGTTAGAGTCCGTTCAAGGCAGCTAAAGAGAATAACAACAATTCTGTGCCTGACTCTCACATAACCCATCATGAGGCAAAATGCTCTGCTTTGCCTTTTCTCCTGACTGTAGTATTGGGCATTGTCCCCAGTATAAGGTTTTATTTTGGGCACAATCTGTTGATACGTTTTAAAATTTTGTTTTGAAATAGGTGAGAGTTGTACTTTTTTAGATCTTCAATTTTGTATCCAGTTTAACTACTTATGAACTCCACCAGCAGCTTACCCTACACCATTTCTTTAGATTTCACTTCTTCTCCTGGATTGCTATCTTCCTCTTGCGTCAATCCCTGCCAATCCTCTAGCCTGTTGCTTCGTCTACCTTCCTTTGCCTCCCGGACTTGATCATCTCCAATGCCTGTTCCCTTTTATATGAAAGTCTTTGTCTTGTTTCCTTTTTCTGCTGCTGACTGAAAATCATTGCACTTCTAGATTTCATAACGCCATTCTTTTTAGAAAGGAGTGTGTGGTCCACTTAAGGTCACTACGAGTCACCATTGACAGAATGGTAGTGAGTTGACAAGGGAAATATTCTCTGTCATTGTCCAGAAGAGGAAAGTGAAGCCTAAGTGAAGCAATGTACTTAAGGGCAAACTATTCAAAAGTCTCCTTGGTTACCTAAGTAGAGGGGCAGAAAGGAACAAATAGGGAGACCCCTGGCAAGGTGAATTGACACCTGACTGTAACAATGGGTTCAAACATAAGAACCATTGTGAGGACGGTGCTGTGAGTCAGAACCAACCTAATGATACCTAACAACCACAATAGCAATCCCCTGATATTAAGCATAAGGATGATGGAATGCAGAAAGGCGAATGACTTACCTAATACTGTCGGGCCATCTGTATCTTATACTACAGGACTGTCAGACCAGCATCCTCTCATCTGATTATAAGCCACAGTTGACCCACAGGCATCAAGCCATTCTGACATGTAGCAATCTATCCAGGGCTTCTGAGCCTGTAAGTCTCTATAAGAGCAGATTCTTCCACGGAGCAGTTGCTGAATTTGAACCAGGGACCTTGAGGTTGGAGTCCAACACTTACCTGAGAGTGCCACCTGGCTCCAGACCATGGAAAAGGATGGCAGAAAGACAAGTTCCCAAAGAATAGGTCTCAGATGAATGTTCAGGTCCACTCTAATGTGGACTTCTCATCTGACCTTCGTTATGTGACTTGCCCTTTCAAGCCTCAGTTCTGCTTTTATGTTTTCCTTTAAAACAACAACAATGCTTTTGTGAATTAGGTAAGGGTTTCCATGGAAGGTAATCATCATCATGTTTGTATTTCACAACTTGAATAATTTAACTAACCTCCCAATAGCTTACTCTGCCCACCCCCACCCCCCAACTCATTTTAACTTGTGGAAAGAATTGGGTTTAAATAAATACTATCGGGAGTCAAAGGCTAACAGTATAGGCTTTCGAGCCTCAATGTGCAGGTCAGTCCCAGCAGTACGGGTTGCCTGCCCACCTTTCCTTGAGTAAATAATCCCTTGGTCTCGCCAAGTCTCATTGACCTTATCCTTAAAATACTGATAATTATCCTTCATACTTAGGGGTTGATGTGAGAATAAGATGAGATAACCTAAATAAAATTTCTGGCTCATCATATGTGCTCAATAAATGATAGTTATCTAGTTCCTTTAGGGTCCAAAATTAAACTTTAAAAATCAGAAAATATTCACTGAATATATACCATGTCCAAGGTCACCTACCATTACTGATGGTGAAAAACATCTTGCTTACAGAAATTCTTCATTTTAGTTTGTCTGAATTTTTTAGGTCTTTAATTTCAGAAAGTAATTTTTAGTTCATGTTTTCATAGAATCATGGAGGGAGAGGGAGAGCAAATAGAGATATCTTTTCAGTATATGCCCTTCACAAGGTTAAATCCCTTAATTAAGTCTGTTACAGTTCTTCACTCCCTTTAGAATTTGTATTTGAAATCCCTTTATTGTAAGTGCGATATCCAGATTTATGGATTGCTTTATTTTCCTAGAGCTCTTCTAGCGCAACCCTGGCTTTTTCAAAGTAAAAACAAAGCAGATATGCTATTTTCTTCATCAATATTATCAGCAGGCAAGAGCTACAATGTGGCACTCTTATCTGATGCTGTTATGACATTCTGCAGCTTGGATACATTTTATAATTCAGTACTGCCTTTAAACAGCGTTGTCCTGCTTCTCTGAATTGTAGCAAGTGTTGGAACATGCTGGTGCATTGGCCATAACTAATTACTGCTGCTACTTTTGTCCACAAATATTAAAGAAAAAAGTGCAGCAGTCATTTCCAAGTACAATCTTAAAAGGCCAGTCAATTCGCACACAGAATTTTGCTCAAAATAATTCTTGGTGACGCATACATATCGGAAGAGTGGCAGGTACATATGCTTAGATTACCTCCTTAAATAAGGTCTACTTCTGAATACTATTATTTACAAAGAGAAATCCATTTGCCTTTGTTACACTACAGTGATAACATGTTCCCTAGACAAGATTAAGGGAGAAGAAGCTGACAGCCAGACTCCATTCCCTCTTCTCAAGTATATTAAGTGGCTTCCAGTATATGTGATAAAATATTCAAAGGTGTTGATTCATGGTGCCTACTTCTGGGGAGTTAGGTTCTTTCAGGCGGCCAGATTGACAAAGGAGATGGAGTTAAGTACGGATGTCCAAAACAAGGTCAGGCTGCCCAGAAGACCACCTGAGGTGCTGAAATCATCAGTGAAGCATTATGACAAAGTGAAAATCCATCCAGAATAGTTTTGTAATCCCAAACTACTGTGACAATTTGTCATTTGCCTCCCCCAGTTTTCCTTTTAGTCTTTGGTTTGGTTAACCAATCAACTTGAAGACATTGCTTAAAAACTAGTTTTATTTATCAGCATTCATGCCGTGCACGTTGGATGCCTCCGTGCAATGTTGGCTTGGTATACTTTAAGGCAGGGTTTTAAATGATGCTGGCTAACTGCTCAACATGTAATGTGGAATGTCCTTTGGGACTGAGTTTTTATCCCAGGAGATCTAATAAGCTAATATCCTTTCTGTAGATGCCTCCCTGTAGTGCTGACTTCAAACCAGTTGGTCACCAACTGAAAGCATTACAGTTTCGGAAACTCATAGGGAGTTTTACCCTGTCCTACAGGGTCTCCATGAGTTGGCATCACCTCAATGGCAGTGAGTTTATTTTTTAAAATCTTTGATGGCTATGGTGATAGTTAAGGTTTAATATACCAACCTGGCCAGTGAACACATGTGGGATTAATTGAAAGGCAGAGAGATAAATGGCTCAGCAGCCTTGCCTTTCTGGTCTCCTGCTCTCTGATGATTGGACCAGTTGCAGCTGACTTAGCTAGTTCTCTGCCTCACCTGGCAAGGCTTACTTCCTGTGAGATATCCTTGAGGAGAAGCCACATGGACCTACCCCAATGCAGCCCTGGGTGTTGGAGCAGCAGCATGGAGACCCCTGCCAGAGCTGAGATGCTCACATGCTCACTGATTCGGTTGTTCTCCTGCTTTTGGCATCATTGTGTGTGTTTTGTGAGTTTGCTGAGGACTTTGTAGATCGATGTCAGACATGTGGGCTAATGTCAGATGTATGGGCTTGGACTGGACTGGCTTGGGATGCTTAATGTACAATTACCATTTATCTAAAACTCTCTCTTATAAAATATGAGTGTTCATGAATTTTGTTTCTCTAGTCTACGAAGACTAACTCAGCTACTACTGCTGATACAATTAGAATTTCTATTACTATAACTACTAACAGTAGGGATATAATTAATCACTTCACCATCTTCATATTAAATCCTTCTATTCAGATGAAACTTACTGACTGTGGTAGTTACATAATCTGTGGTCAATTAGAGACTTAAAAGTGAAGGGGTGGAATTTAGCCTGTCAATCAAGTCACAGCTTGATGACCTCATTTGGAGCCACTAAGGGGATAAACACCTTCCTGGAGGCAGGAGACAGATTCACTCCCTGAGAGACATGCTTGCTGACAAGACAAATGGAGCTACTCTAGAGACCGGAAGCGGAAGGAACCACGTGGAGACCCTTCCAGTGCTGATATACCTCTACTGCCACTGGATCCAAACGACTTTCCACCCACTGGCCTGTGATCTTCCTGCATTTGGTATAATTGCATGTGTTGCGTGAGTCTGAAGAGAAATTTATAGATTGCTATTGGGCATATGGGCTAATATTGGACTTATGGACTTGATCTGGACTGGGATGGGATGGTTTTCAATATTCAATTGCTCTTGTATATAAAGATCTTTCTTATACACAAAAGCAAACAAGCAAAAAAGCATGTCAGTGTGTTAATCTGAATGGACTAGAGAAACAAATTCACAGACACTCATACAAGAGCAATTATATGTTAAGAAACCATCCAAGCCCAGTAGAGTCCAAGTCCATAAGTCCAATATTAGCCCATATGTCTAGTACCAGTCTGTAAATTTCTCCTCAGGCTCATGCCATACATGAAATGTTATAAATGCAGGCCAGTGGGTAGAAAGCCTCATGGATCCACTGGCAGTGTTAAGCATCTCAGCACTGGTGTGGGGCTCCATGTGGCTCCTCTAGCTCCAGATTCTAGCACAGCTCCATGTGTCTTATCAATAGGAAAGACTTGTAGGGAGTGTGTGAGTATCCCACCTCCAGCGACCTATTTACCTCCTTTGTGCCCCTGAATGAGGTCATCAAGCTGCAATCTGATTGACAGGCTAAACTCTACCTCAGTCACTCCTAATTCTCAAATTGACAACAGATTATGTAACTACACAGACCATCCTATGTCAAGTTTGACACCTTCATACAACTCTTTAGCCATATGTATTACATATATGTATCTAATACGAAAAAACTAAAACACATATAATTCAATATGTGCCACCCTCATTTAAATATGACATTTTAAGTGAACAGAATAAAAATATTCTATACTTATGTGAAAACCTGCAGCTTAATCCTATAATACTGTTTCCTATATATTATCTTATAGTCTAGCATCTATAAAAATTTATAAACCTTTGCTACACTGTACCCTGACTGGCTCGTCTCCTCCCCGCAACCCTTCTGTAAGGGATGTCCACATGCCTACAGATGGGCTTTGGGACCCCAATCTGCACTCTCCCTCTTTCACAGTGATAAGATTTTTAGTTCTTTGATGCCTGATATCTGATATCTTGAACGCCTTGTGGTCACACAGGCTGGTGTGCTTCTTCCATGTGAACTTTGTTACTTCTGAGCTAGATGGCCACTTGTTTATCTTCAAACCTTTAAGACCCCAGACACTATATATTTTGATAGCCTGACACCATCAGCTTTCTTCACCACATTTGCTTATGCACCCACTTTGTCTTCAGTGATCATGTCGGGAACATCAGCATCATGGAATACCAATTTAATAGAACAAAGTATTCTTGCATTGAGGGAGTACTTGAGTGGAGGCCCAATTCACTATCATGATCCTAATTTTACCTTACAAATCTGGCTAGACCAGAGGATGTACACTGGTACAGATAGGAACCAGAAACACAGGGAATCCAGGACAGATGATCCCTTCAGGACCAGTGACGAGAGTGGTGATACTGGGAGGGTGGAGGGAAGGTGGAGTTGAAAGAGGGAACTGTTTATAAGGATCTACATATAACCTCCTCCCTGGAGGATGGGCAACAGAAAAGTGGGTAAAGGGAGATATCAGACAGTGTAAGATATGACAAAATAATAATTTATAAATCATCAAGGGTTCATGAGGGAGAGGCAAGTGGGGAGAGAGGGGAAAAATGAGGAGCTGATTCCAAGGGCTCAAGCATAAAGCAAATGTTTTGAGAATGATGAGGGCAGCAAATGTACAAATGTGCTTGACATACAATGGATGTATGTATGGATTGTGATAAGAGTTGTATGAGCCCCCCATAAAATGATTTTTTTTAAGTTTGTAAATCAACCGCTTCATGTCTTTATTCCCCCCCACCCACCCAATGTTGGGTATCCAATATCTATTCTGCACACTTATATCAACCCAGTGCTCTGAGAAGACAATCATATTCTTTGATGTGAAAAATCTTCATTCCAATTGGAAACTTGTGGTCTGCATCCATAAGCAAAGTTGAATTGGTCCAGGCAATCCTTAAAGTCAGTAATTATATGCACCAATTCACAGACTCAAAAATCTTCTCTTCATCTGGTCGGGTTCTGGTCAACTCAATGTGGGCTGCCATACTTAGCCTCACCAGGGTACCCATTGGCTGCCTTGCCTTTAGACCATGGGACCCATCCCAAATTCTCAATAACTCTAGCCCCCTTGAGCTAGGTCATGAACTTCAGACCAGTCAACCCACTCTCGTTTTCTTCTCTAGCTCCTTGTAAATCAGGTCCATGGGTGTGTCAATGACCAGACTCAACCTGTCTCTCTATTCCTGCTTTTCTCTCACTTCCATTCAACAAATGGATCCAGGTGGTCACCTAGCATGCATTTCAGGCTGCCACATGCTCCCTTTAACATTCAGTCACAGAGAGGAGTTTCCTTTATGGTTCCAGAGTTTTTTCCAGCTTCTGACAAAAACCAGTAATTCAAACTTAAAAAATCCAAAGAGTTTCTTTTTATTCGCCCTTCAATCTGTCAACAGCTTCCTAGACAAGTCTCTTGGAATGCAAATATTCTGAGGACTCCAAAGCAATGGCTGGAACTTTTCTTTACCTAGCCTTCTTTGCAGGAATGCCTTAATCCATTTGTGTCAGTCTGGATACTTTAGAGAACCAAATCCACAGAAACTCATGTATAAGAGAGAGTTTGATATAAAGGGTAAGTGTGCATCAAGAAAACATCTCAACCCAATGCTGCCCGAACCCACAAGTCTATCATTCACCCATTAACCCATATGTCCAACATCAGTCCTCACAGTTCTCCCTCCATCTCACAAAGCAGACATAACGATGCCCACTGCAGGAGGAAAGCCAAGTCAGTAGATGTGTAAGCATCTCAGCGCTGACAGGGGTCTCCAGCACCTAGGGCTGCATTGGGATAGGTCCATGTGGCTTCTCCTTGGGGATGTCTTACAGAAAGTCAGCCTTGCAAGCTGAAGCATGGAACTGCTAAGCCAGCTGCATCCTGATGCAGCCACCACAGAGCAAGAGACCCGAGAACTTGAAAGGGGAGGCTCACCAAGCCATTTATCCCTCTGCCCTTCAATTAATCCCATATGTGTTTATCAGCCAGGTTGGCACAATAAATTAACTCACCATTTAAAGACAGAATTTGAATGCCTGAAGACAAGTGGCTTACAAGCTCTCTATTGTCATACTTACCAATAGACATTTCTATCAATTATTATATCATAACAATAAACAGAAGAAATCAGTATAAATAAAGTAGAATCAGATACTAACCTCAATTCTTAAAACAGTCAAATTCAATCCTTATCCATCTTATCTAAACTAGTCTATTGATACAAAACATGGGATTAGGCCTCTGATGGTATCAAGTCAGGGCCAGGCTTCTGCCAGCCATTTTTAACTCGGTCAGTAGTTTTCTCTAAGCGGTGTGGCCACGGAGAATTCAAGAGGTGATTTTGCCACCCGAGTTCAATGTCCACCTTTATCACAATCTTTTTCATCATTTCAGACAGGATTAGCCAAAGACAATTTCTAGGCATCAAAACTTTAAATTCTCATATTCTTTCCAGAAAACACCCTAGTAAACTGCATGGTTATTGCTGATCTCTGACTAGCCAAAGAAGAAAAACTACCACAAGGCCGAGATCAAACAAGCATTCACTCTCTTCACGATTTGCTTGTCTAGTACTCCACTCCCAAGGTACCATAATGTGTTAGTCTGGGTAGACGAGAGAAGCAAATTCCTAGACACTCATATATGTATAAGAAAGCGCTTCATACACAAGAACAACCCAGCCCAGTCCAGACAAATCTGTAAGTCTGATGTTAGCCCATATGTCTGATACCAATCTATAAATTTCTCTTCAGACTCACGCAACATATGCCATGATGCCAAATGCAGGAAGACCACAGGCCAGTGGGTGGAAAGTCTTGTGGATTCAGTGGCAGTGTAAGCATCTCAGCCCTGGAGTGGGTCTCCATGTGGCTCCTCTAGCTCCAGGCTCTAGTGTAGCTCTGTGTGGCTTGTCAACAGGAAAGTATTGCAGGGAGTGTCACTGACTATTTTTATGTCACTTTAAATCTTTAGTAGAAAATGGTAAAAATATGATGAATGTTCAGCATTCCAGGGAAATTGCTAATTGCGCAAATAGGAGGAACTGAGGAGCATAGGAATTTAAGAGACATGCCTGTAGTTTAGGGTAACAATACTATCTCCTTCTTAATGAGAGTAAAAAGCAGAAATGGACAAAATTGGAGTTGACAAAAATACTCAACTCACTGCCATAGATTTAATGTCAACTCAGACCTTAGTTAGAACCAAGATTTCCCATGTTGTTTTACTTTGCAGTTTGTTCTCTCTCATTCGGAACAAAAAATCGTTCTTAGAAAAAGAATATGTGAGTATTTCTTAAATATTTAAAATTCTTTCCCCCCCTGTTTCTTGAAAGATTATCTTCCTTTGGATATCAACTGTACCTAATTAGTATAAGCTGATGTGTGAATCTTATTCAGTTTCTTGAGACAGGAGGAGAAATGTCTTATTTGCATGAGATTGAGAATCACAAATTCTAAGAGCATAGTTTAAAAAATAAATCCTGCTTCTGAATTAAACTAGGAAATGGATTTGTAGAGTGACAGAATTGAGACTTTCTTTTCTCTTAAATGAAACATCTATGTTATGTGATGGAAAGAATTGTTGGCCGTGAGTAAGGTTACCTGGAGTCTGGTTTAGACTCCCTTTACCTTGAGTTCTGTAGCATTCCAGGTTCCTTAGCCTGACCCATTTTGACTTAAGTTTTCTCTTCTTAAAAATAAGCTATGTTGACACTATGATTTCTGTTTCTTCCAAAGAGATTTGGGAATTCATAGTATTATATATATATATGATATATATCATATACATCACACATATAATATATTTGCCTTACATATTATCATCACAAAAATCCATGAAAAACATTGAACCATATTGTATATACTTAGATTTCAATCAATGATATTCAGCTAACTTAATATAAGATTGCATATATTCAGACATTCATAGAGATTGGGGGATATATTTAGCCCATTACTGTCTTATTATATTTTTGCGGTGGAGCTTTTTAAAACACTGGGCCTTCCATGTGAATTTTGGAATTAAGGCACCATTCAGTCCACTCAAACTGGAAAGAACATTTTCCTCTACACATCTGATGCCAAGTTCAGTTCTGACCTTTCTACTCTGGTTCTACAGCACCCCTCTACCCACAGACTAGTAAACGTACAGGCATAGTGGAAACACTGAGTGTTGAAGATCAGTTCTCCCAGTGCAAAGTTTCAAACGTTTTGCAAATTCTTTACAGAAGAAAAAAAGAAAGGAAACTTTAGCAATTGCTGTAATCCCTTAGGGGTAAACACGACAGCTGTTTTACCAGCTGGAGAGCTACGTCTCTCGACAGCTCAGCAAAAGAGCTGTAGACTGCTGAACATATCAGAAAGAAAGTGTGCAGGAGAAAACCGTCTCAGAACTTCTAGAAGACAAATTGATCTAACGGCTTTGCTCCCCTGAATAGTTTATAACCATAAGCTGTCAGCAGGTTGGGTCTAAGACATTGGAATGTTTCCACTTCTCCATTATTCTAAAGTTTCTTGTAGGGACTCAGATCAAGAATTCTTTAAGGGAACAAAAGCTCCTAAAAATAAAAAGTTACACAACCCAGTAGGTTCAATGAAAACAGATTTTGTGGGGCAAGGATGTAAAAGGGCTCTGATAAAGCTTCATAGACTAGAGTAGGACTATGGTTAACTACAGATAAATGTATGAATAACTGCTCCATGTTTGTCACTGGGTCACAGTGTATTTTAACATGTGCAAACATAGCTTTTAGGGTATCGTTCTTGCAGACAGCTATTTATTGAGTACCGCTTGTTATCAGCCATCTACTGTATAGCAACTCCAGTAAGGAGCTGACCTATATACCAACCTGAGTGACAGATTGATATAAAGCAAAGAAATCCTAGGAGTGTCAGGGGTAGGTAGTAATGTCCTTAACCATATGGAACCCAGTAGAAAGAAGGAAAATAGGATGAACACGTGCAGGGGAGGTTAATCCAAGACTTGGTAGGTGACATTCACTTTAGATTTTATCCTAAGCAGTCAGAAGCACCAGACTCTGGCAGCCGTGTGGTGATTTGGAGGGTGCTTGCAGAAGCAGATGGGGAACTGGCTTCCTGGATACAAACGTTAGAATGTTATTTGTGTGGCCAGAGAAGGAGAGGAGGTAGTGCCACAACTGGATGTGGATAGTGGGCACGAAACAAAATCAAAAGGTTGAAGAAGTGTAAGACCTGTGACTTGGTTGCCCAGGGCTATTTGGCCAAAGTAAGATTTTAAATTATGTAAAATTCTCAGATTTGAAATCATTGTAAAGTAATATTTTTACATAGAATTAATACAAATAGCTATAAAGTATTAATGCTTTGTACTGGCTTTTTAGCATATATAAGTATATTTCATGGCTCTTAGTAAAGCTTCAGTAAAAGCTGATGGTTTTCATATGTTGATAAAATAAACTGTCTTTAAAAGAAACTTAATAGCCACAGCCCATTATTCCTCTATAGTAGAGGTCAGCAATCTGTGGCCCATGGGTGACATTCTGCCGATGGTCACATTTTATAAGTAAAGTTTTATAGAAATGTAGTTATACCCTTTATTTTGGGAGGGAAATGGTTGGCCCACAAAACCTCAAAGATTTATTGTCTAATCCTTTACATAAAAGTTTGTTGACTCCTGCTCTGTAGTAAATCTTATTTCTGTTGAGCATATTTATTCAGTTGATTAAACACCCTTCATTGACTCTTTTATAACCTAGAAAGTGAATCACATGTGGAAGCTGCATTATTCTTTTTACATTCATCCAAGTCCCCGTTGCATTAGAGGTTTTCCTAGGATACATGTTATAGAATAGCTTCACTGTTGATAAATAGCTTACACAAAGCAAAGATTACATTAATCAGATCATTTAAAAACATACAGTTCCTTGCAAAGGTGTCAAGCACCTCTGTGTGCTTTAGTGTGCTTTAGTGTTGCTTTCAGATAGCGCATTCTGTGAAGAGGTCTGTCCATCCCACAGTAAGGAATATCAGCGATTCTCCCACCCATTGGAAGTTGAAATATTAAAGTGCTTTTAAAATTTGAAATATCAAATCTGTGTTTGCCGTTGTACTGCGTATGGGCCCATCAATACTGTGGACATAAATTGTGGGGTTTTTAATGGTTAAATGAAGCTACAGATTCTGCTCTCCCAACCAAAATTAAACGACATAAGTTCTGTGCTTATAAGTTCTGTGCTTATAAGCAATCATTTCTTTCTGATGTTACCGAGGTTCCACACTGAGAAAAGGGGCATTTTCATTTTCCCTGCAGGCTTCTCATTTTGATTGCTTGTGATAGAATCATTAGCCAATGTCAAATCAATTTGACTGGATTCCTACAGAAATAAAGTTGAGGTTTGAATTAACTTTTCACCAAATGGTTTTCACAAAGCATGAAATTGTCTCAATGCTAAGAACCACCAATTGAAATTATACCCTTGTCAAAATGTTCCTAATTAATCATTACTCACAGCAACTGGATTGCCCCCCCCCCCCCGTGCATACATGCAGCTACTTGTATTGAGAAAGGGTGATGCTTCTGTTCACGAATTGTTCCTGGAAACGGGCTCTGGGAAGATATTCTCATAGCTGAGATATCCTTTGTGGGCCGTGGGAAGCATATCCTTAATCACGACAGAAAGATAGCCATAGTCTCATTACCAGTAAATCCCATAACAACACCATTAGAATATTCTAGCAATAAACATACCATCGACATATACATGAAGGGTTCTAGTGACATGGTCACCCACCCATTCGGCTGCTAGCACCATGACAATGATTCATGCCCCAACCTCTCCTTGAGAGAAAGACAGATGAGGCTTTCTGTACAGTCAGGGTGCGATGTAGTACCGATGAAGAACACAGCTTTCCCCCAGATCCTGGATGCTTCCTCCCCGCAACTACCATGATCCGAATTCTACCTTGCAGGGCTGGATAGGGTAGAGGTTGTGCACTGGTACATATGAGGGCTGGAGGCACAGGGAATCCAGGGTGGATGATACCTTCAGGACCAGGGGTGTGAGGGGCGATGCTGGGAGAGCGGAGGGCGAGTGGGTTGGAAAGGGGGAGCTGATTACAAGGATCCACATGTGACCTCCTCCCTGGGAGAGGGACGGCAGAGAAGCAGGGGAAGGGAGACTCTGGATAGGGCAAGATATGACAAAATAACGATGTATAAATTACCAAGGGCACATGCGGGAGGGGGGAGCGGGGAGGGAGGGGGAAAAAAAGAGGACCTGATGCAAAGGGCTTAAGTGGAGAGCAAATGCTTTGAGAATGATTGGGGCAGGGAATGTGTGGATGTGTTTTAAACAATTGATGTATGTATATGAATGGATTGTGATAAGAGTTGTATGAGCCCCTAATAAAATGTAAAAAAAGAAAAGGAAAAAAAAGAAAATGATTAGGGCAAAGAATGTACAGATGTGCTTTATACAATTGATGTATGTGTATGTATGGATTGTGATAAGAGTTGTATGAGCCCCTAATAAAATATTTTTTAAAAAAAAGAACAGCTTTGAAATCCCGCAGGGCAGGTCTAGCATGTTCTGTAGGGTTTCTCTGAGTCAGAACTAGCTCAATGGCAGGGAGTTTGACTCTCTATCAATGGAATATGGAAGAACATGGAAGAATTGATACATTTGAATTACGATGTTGGCAAAGAACCAAATCTGTCTAGGAAGGAGTACAGTCAGAATGCTGCTTAGAAGGCAGGATGGTGAGATTCATCTCATGGACCTCAGACACGTCTTCAGGAGAGACCAGACCTTACTTACAGCAAAGCAAAATGCTGCCAGCCCTGCACTGGCTTCACCGTGGTTGTGTTTAAACCCGTTGTTGATCCACTGTGTCAATCCATTTCACCGGGGGTCTTCTCCCTGATTTTGGACTTTCTGCGTTACCAAGCATGATGTCTTTTTTCAAAGACTGGTTTCTCTGATAACATGCCCAAGGTACGTGAGAGGACATGCCAGCATCCTTGCCTCTAAGGAACATTTTGGCTGTCCTTCTTCCAAAGAGATCTGTTTGTTCTTTTGTCTGTCCCTAGTGCATTCAGGATGCTTCACCAGCACCCTTATTCCAGTGCATCAGTTATTCGTCAGCACTTGCTTCAAGCCCTCCTGCTTTCAGTAAGCAAGTTTGTTTCATCTGCACATCAAAGACTTTCACTTACCCTTCCTCCTATCTGGATGGCACGGAATTTTTAATTTAGTCCAGTTTTTCAGATTATTTGCTCAGCATGCAGACTGACTAAATATGGTGAAAGGAAGCAATCTAGAAGACATATACCTTTTCTGATTTTAAACCAAGAAGTGTTATTTTTGTTCCTTTTAAAACAACTGCCTCTTAATCCGTATGCAGATTCAGCATGGACAAAATGAATAGTCTTAAATTTTCATTCTTCACAAAGTTATTCATAGCTTGGCATGATCTGTATTTGCATAGCCCATAATAGAAAAGTAAGCATCTTTTTACTTTTATTTTCTACTTTTAGCCCAGGTCCATCTGAGGCCCGCAACAATATCCTTCATACCGTAGTCTCTTACTCCCTCTCGAATGTTTGGCAGCTGCTTGTCGATGTCGTACTCTAACCATTTGATAACTATCTTCAGCAAAATTTTACTTACATGCGCTATTGATGACATGGTTGGATACTTTCTGCATTCTGCGGGTCAGTTTTCTTTGGAATCTTCCCCAGTCTGCGGGCAGGGCGCGGTCTTCTTGGAACAGATGGAGGATGGAGTCCAGTGCTTCCTCAGCTTGGGGAAGCATTTCCATCGATGGCCTGTCCATTCCTGGAGCCTTGTTTCTTATGAATGGCTCCAGGTCCCACTTACTGCTTCCTTTAGCACCGCGGGTTCATGAAAGCTGTGCAACAGGGCTCTAACCTCTCACCTGTTCATACTGTCTGTGTGACGAGAACATAACTTGAGAAGCTGCGCTGCATGAGGAAGGAAATGCCATCAGAGTCGGGGTAGGCTTCTTAACAATTGGCAGTAGGCAAATGACGCAACCGAGCTGGCTGAAAGTCAAGAGGGCCCACCTGTGTCGAAGCCAACTTGACTGCACCTAAGGAGGAGGAGAAGACTGGAAAGGGTTTTCTAGACATGTGTCAAGGCAAGCCGCCTCTATGACTTCATGTCTTTGCCTATGTATCACTTCTTCTGGAAGCCCTGTTACCACCGCTGAACCAGTTCCCACCTCAGGATGGTCCTTTCCCATTACATATGTTTCACCATGCTAACTATGATCTATACTTTAATCTGACTATTAGTTCACTTTCTTTTTACCTGTGCACCCCACTGTAGTATAAATGCCATAATGGCAGGGATCGTATTTCTTTGATTCATGGTTGTATTTCCAGGACCTCGCTCAAGGTATATTAAAAATATATAATGGACAAAAGGCGATGATGAGATTGCAAAGTACATCACAAAGTAATTCTTATAGACCATAAAGATCTTATTAAGATCAATTTGAAGCAGAGCTTGGCACTGGTTCATTCCAGTTTGATCTCGGTTGAAAATATGCATTTCCACTGAATACTGAATCAGAATCTACAGCTTCACAAGATGCCCCTGTGCCTTTTTATTTTCTGATTCAGTATACCTGAGGTGGAACTGCGACTTTCTGCAAATTTGAGCCTGAATCAACCTGCTAGAAGACTTGCTTTGAAGTTTAGTATAAGAGCAATAGGGGTCTGTGGGCAGCCTTAAGCTATTAAATTCCTCACGCTGTCCTTTCCTATCCTTCTCAACATGTAAATGCTTTCAAACTTTTGTTAGCCTGTAGTGCCTCCCTGCTTAAAATATTCCACGTGTTTTTAACCAAAAATTAGCCATTTCCTTGACATTTACCTGTATTTGAAAAAATTTGTATTACAATTGTTTGCTCTGCTTAGATGTGTTTCCTATGGGATTCTGAGCAAACAGATTACAAATATCATGTGTGAATGGCATAGTATGTTATTAGGCAACCAACACATTCACAATGTGATGAATGAAGATGACACAAATGTATATAAATTTGGATACAAACTTGAGTAACTTCGCTTCCACTCTGAAGCTATTCTGTAGAGGTGAATGTGAGGGGGGCTCTATGCTGTGGTTAAAGCATCTTGAGCCCAAGTTACTAAAATTTGTGTTGGTATGGCACATTTTTTATACATCATTTTATTGGGGGCTCGTACAACTCTTACCGCAATCCATACATCCATCCATTGTGTCAAGCACATTTGTACATTTGTTGCCTTCATCATTCTCAAAGCATTTTCTTTCCACTTGAGCCCTTGGAATCAGCTCCTCATTTTTCCCCTCCCTCCCCTACTCTCCTTCCCTCATGAACCTTCAATAATTTATAAATTATTATTTTCCATGTCTTGCACTGTCCAATGTCTCCCTTCACCCACTTTTCTGTTGTCCATTCCGCGGGGAGGGGGTTGTATGTAGATCATTGTGATTGGTTCCCCCTATCTCCCCTACCTTCCCCTTCTCCTCTTGGTATCTCTACCCTCATTATGGATCCGGAGGGGTTTATCTGCCCTGGATTCCCTGTGTTTCCAGTTCCTATCTGTAGGTATGGTACATTTTAAACCCTTTGCATACTACGGAAGTAGAAAGTGAAGGAACGTAGTGGCATGGTGGGTTATGCATTGGGCTGCTAAACACAGGTCAGCAGTTCAAACCCACCAGCCACTCCATAAGAGAAAGACGAGGTTACCTGCTTCAAATAAAGTCTTCTAGCTTTGAAAACTCACAAAGACAGTTCTACTCTCTCTACAGGGTCATTATGAGTCAGAGTCAACTCCATAGTGGGGAGTTTGAGTTGACTTTTTATTTTTAAGTTAGGAAGCACTAGCTAAAAATAGTAAGATCATTGCTAAGGATGACAAGTTTTTATAGCGATGGAACGTATCATTTTGCTAGCTTCATACATAGATTTTAAAAAACAAAATTCAGTTCCTTTTATTATATGCCGTCACAACATTGCTTTCAACATGTGCTTGCATTTCTAAGAAACTTTTGGTGAGGTGGAGTGGCTCATGCTAATCTGTTGTTGGTATTATAGACATTGGTTACTTATCTCTCTGTAAAAGGTGATAGAAACCCCTTTGTTTTCATTGTTACTTTTGGGTTAGGCTAGCATTAGGCTAGAGTAACATAATCAACAACCAGCTCAAGTTTGAGTAAGTCTAATGGGCTGGACTCACGAAGATGGAACCAGGCAAGGCGGAGAGTGGGATATAGTAGAAATATTTATTTTACTAACTCAGCATAGTCTGTGTTTTTATCATATTGCCTAACTATAATGCATAGGCTAAGCTGTATGGTTGATGGTTTATAGTGCAAAGAATCTTGGTGCAATAGATCATTTGGGCATTAATTCATTAAACCTTCAATATGACAACAACACATTAAAATATATATTGGTATACGAATTCTCCTCAGATTAAAGTTCAGAATCCATTGAACTATTTATTTATTTTTGATACTTTTTAAAATGGGAAGCTACCTGAAAATTTCTATTACTATTTTCTCTGAAGAAGGCTTTCTAATAAGTTATTCTGTTCAGCAATCCAAAGAGGAATGTGATTAAAAAAATAATGTTTTTTCCCCCATAGTGGGAAAGTATAATCATTTCAGGAGTGAAACTAATTTTATTTCCTTTTTTGTTTTATAGACTGCATTTATGACATTCAGCTCCAGGGTAATTACAGTCATGCAAACCTGAAAAACAATTTCAGCATGACTTCTAAGGATAAACCGTACCCACTTACATTATAGAAACTGAACAGTATTCTTTCTACTTTCAATTGGTCTTGAGGAAAAAAGCCCACATTTCTATGTTGCATTTCATAACATAATTTGCAAAATGCTGGCATTTTGGACTGAGGAAACAATTAGCTCCTGTTTTTAATTGTATTAAAGTCATCTCGGTGTAACTCTACTCTCTGATCCATGACGACTAAAATGGAGAAATAACTTCCTTTTTGATCTCACAATGTTCAGCTGTTAAGCCCCCCTTTTCCTAAGAAGCACACCATCGATGGTTATAGAGCTGGAACAATAATCAAGCAAATTCAAAAAGAAAATTGGGCACACAGCACGGGATTTTTAAAAATCATTTTATTAGGCGCTCATATAACTCTTATCACTATCGATATATACATCTATTGTGTAAAGCACATTTGTACATTCATTGCCCTCATCATTCTCAAAACACTTGCTCTCTACCTAAGCCCCTGGCATCAGCTCCTCATTTTCCCCCTCCCTCCCCACTCCCCTCCCTTCATGAACCCTTGATAATTTATAAATTATTATTTTGTCATATCTTGTACTGTTCAACATCTCCCTTCATCCACTTTTCTGTTTTCCACCCCCCAGGGAGGAGGTTATATGTAAATCCTTGTAATTGGTTCCCTCATTCCAACCCACCCTCTCTCTCCACCCTCCCAGAATCGCCATCACACTACTGGTCCTAGAGGGATCATCCTCCCTGGATTCCCTATGTTTGCAGTTCCTATCTGTACCAGTGTACATCCTCTTGTCTAGCCAGATTTGTAAGGTAGAATTGGGATCATGATGGGAGGGGGGAGGAGAGAAAGCATTTACCAACTAGAGGAAAGTTGAATGTTTCATCGTTGCTACATCGCACCCTGACTGGCTTGTCTCCTCTCCAAGACCTTTCTATAAGGGGATGTCCAGTGGCCTACAAATGGGCTTTGGGTCCCCCCCCCATTCACAATGACATGATTTTTTTTGTTGTGATGATGCCTGATACCTTATACCTTTGACACTTTCTGATAGCACAGGCTGGTGTGCTTCATCCATGTGGGCTTTGTTGTTTCTAAGCTAGATGGCCGCTTGTTTACCTTCAAGCCTTTAAGACCCTAGATGCTATATCTTTTGATAGCTGGGCACCATCAGCTTTCTTCGCCACAATTGCTTATGTACCTATTTGTCTTCAGTGATCATATCAGGGAGGTGAGCACACAATGATATGATTTTTTGTTCTTTGATGCCTGATAACTAATCCCTTTGGCACCTGGTGATCACGCAGGCTGGTGTGCTTCTTCCAGGTGGGCTTTGTTATTTCTGAGCTAGATGGCCACTTGTTTACCTTCAAGGCTTTAAGACCCCAGATGTTATATTTTTTGATAGTCGGGCACCATCAGCTTTCTTCACCACATTTGCTTAGTCACCCGCTTTGTCTTCAGCAATCATGTCAGGAAGGTGAGCATCATGGAATGCCAATTTAATAGACCAAAGCATTCTTGCTTTGAGGGAATACTTGAGTGGAAGCCCAATGTCCATCTGCTACCTTAATACTAAACCTGTAAATATATGCACATATCTATATTTCCCCATCCTCATATATAAATATATTTACCTATGTACATGACTGTATTTTCACCTCCATAAATGCCCTTTGCCTCCTAGCTCTTTCCTCTATTTCCTTTGACTTACCTCTTGTCACACTATCATGCTCAGTCTTCATTTGAGTTTCAGTAATTCCTCTTGGTCACATTACCCTTGATCATGCCCTACCAGGCCTCCTACACTCTCCTCACCACTGATTTGGATCACTGTTGTTCCCTTGTCCCTGGGTTTGTTAACACCACTACGTTTCCCCTTACCTCACCCTCTCCCATGTGCCCCTGGAACTGTCAGTCCTATTGTTTTCTCCTCCAGATTGTTCATCCAGCCTATCTTATTTAGAGAGATATGCATAGATAATAACATGCACAAAAACAAGACAGAGCAAAACCAAGCAATAATACACAACAAAACAACAAATCAATGACAAACAAAACAAAAAAAATAAGAAAGAAAAGCTTCTCATTAGTTCAAGGACTGTTTGTTGGACTTTAGGAGTGCTTTCCAGTTCAGTCTGTTGCGGCACCAAGCCTTGGCCCCAAAGTCCACCTTTGACATTCCCTGGGGTCTTCGCCGCTCCTTTCCCTTGTTGTTCTGTTGCACCCCCTCAGTGTTTTGTCTCAGTGTGGCGGGATCAGATCGGTTGCAACTTCCACACTGTGTTTCCAGTGTTGTCTCCTGTAGGGCTATGGGTCAGTGAGGTTCATTGTGTCTCATAGTGGGGCCGGCCATGTGGTCTTCTCTTTGGACTGACTGCTCTGAATAGGAACATTGTCCTCAAGGCCTGGTGGATCAGGATGTGGTCCACTCTTTCCTCCTCCCCCTTTATCTGATCAGATATGTCCCTCTCTTGGAGCTGCAGATTCAGTGCCATCCTCTGAATAAATTCTTCTTGGGGGAAGGGCAGGTGTCCAAGTAGCTGGGATTGGGGCCGGTCTCTCAGACCTCTCCACTGGTTCCCTACTCCATGCTGGTATGTTGCATTCATATCTTGTAGTACTGAGTTGAAGTATGATCCCTCTTTCTACAGCACAGGATTTTAATAATGTGGATCTTGCAAAGAAAAAGACAAAGAGATCCATGTTATCCAGGAGATTAGCACTCATATGGGAAAGAAAGCCTGACCTTATCAATGCTTCTATAAATATGCAAACCAGCAGCTCTCAATGGGAACCTGTGAGGACAGTGTGTGACTGGGTGGTGTTTCGTTCTGTTGTAGAAAGGGCCACTATGAGTCAGAACCAACTTAATGATGACATCCAACAGCCATGGGAGCATGAAACAGGGAAAAGTAATGCTACCCGTATAAATGATGCATATTGATCATATTAAGCCTTTTAAGAAGCTTACATTTATTTCCTTTGTCAAAAATCATAAGAGGAAAGGAGAGTCTTAAAGAACTAGAGAAAATGTTTTGGAAATTTTGATGGCAACCTATCTACAAGTGTGCTTCATACAATTGAAGGATAGATTGTTAGAAGATTTGTACGAGTGCCCACCCCCGCCACTAAAATGACTACTTAAAAAACAAAACAAGCTAAATTTAAAAAACCAGGAATTTGTTTCCTGCTCACAAAATGTCCCAAGTGTGCTTGAAAGAGTTCCCTGCACCCCTGGGACAAGCAGTCCTTGGCCAGCAATACAATAGGAATGTGTCATGTTTCTGTCTGGCTCAGTGCACATAGTTGCTTGACAAACAACCTGATGTCCATTCCTCCCCTTGAGATGGGGGGTAGACCTTCTTCTGGAGAATCTAAAAGGATGCCCTGAGAGACTGGGGCATGTTCTTCTTGTTATGTTTCATTGTTTACGACGCTATTACTCCTGTGACTATCTTCTCTTGCCTCATAGCAAGAACTAGGCAGCTGGAAGCCTACCTCTGCTCAGACTCTCCCCCAGCACCCCTCAGCCCCTTGCCCTAGTTCCAACAAAAGCAAACATTTCCTGCGTTGACCCAATCCAGTTGGAGTACCTAATTTTAATCCAATCTAAGTGAGATGACTTGAATTGTATACAGCCATGAAAACCCTTGCTCCAAAGTTGATTGCGATGTGCACATCCCTTTTTGATATTATGGAACCATTGACTTGTATGATATATTAATTACAAATCAAATTTTTTAAAAAGAGGAAAATCCTTGAAAAGAAAACATATTATTGAGTACCTAGAACCCTTACCACAGTAGAGTTATGACAAGAATAAAACTAATGAACACCAACTTCAAGGAAATTTTGCTAATTCTTTACACTTGTTTTTAAGTGCCGACTCATAGACGCCCATCTGTAACAAAACACTACCCAGTTCTGTGCCATCCTCACAATTGCTGTTAAGCTCAAGACCATTGTTACAGCTACCGTGTCAATTCATCTTGTTGAAGGTCTTCTTTGTTGGCGATACTCTACTTTCCCAAGCAGAATGTTCTTTTCCAAGGACTAGTCTATTGTGATAACATGTTCCAAGTTGCTGAGATGAAGTCTCTCCAGCCTCACTCCTAAGGAGCATACTGGCTACAATTCTTCTTCTTCTTTTTTTTTAAATCACTTTATTGGGGGCTCATACAATTCTTACCACAATCCATAAACCCATCCATGTGTCAAGCACATTTGTACATTCATTGCTCTCGTCATTCTCAAAACAGGCTACCCTTCTTCCAAAACAGATTTGTTTGTTCTTCTGACAGCCTTGGGACTGTCTGTATGTTTGCCCACTTACTCATACTACATTTACATGTTTACATATATTCACATATGTGCAATGTACTGCATTCCTAAGAGATGAGTTTAAATCCCTTTTTACCGATGGGTGAAGATTAGACATGTTCTATCATTTTGAAAAGTCTTATACCCACTGGCAGGTCCAGGGCTTAAACAAAGACGCTGTATCTCTAAACCCCCGTGCCTCATCACTACTGTACATTGCATCTTAGGCGAACAGTCTTACTAACTTGCTCAAGGATATGGCATAAGAATGACATAGTGATTAAATTTCAATTATAATAAAACAAGATTTTAAATAATCCAAGGGTAGAGTGCTTTAAATTATACTAATTAAAAGTGCTATCAAATTTAAAGGATACAAAACATTCAACCATGCTTCTTGTCCTAGTCTAAGTGACTGGTGTTACCTGGAGTTTAGCAATTTACTACAGCATAAGCTCCACCCGCCCCCAACCCCAAACATGGTTCTTTCGTATCGTTACAGTGTACATTTTATAGCAGATCTTTTCTGACACAAACTTGAAAACATCTTTTGATCTCATATTCAGAAGAATCCGTTGAAGCGTCTGAGCCCTTTTTCACAGCAGCTGTTGCTTTCAGGAAACAGTACAAAGTGGTATCTTTAGCAGATAGTTTCAAAGTCCTTCATGAACTTGAGCATTTAATAAAGCTATTGTGTTTGAGCATTCTTTTATGCAAGATAGGAATAATGCTGTCCTATTGATTTCACTAGCTGCTTTGTGCAAAGATCACATGCAATAATGCATATAAAGTCAGTTTGAATATGCATTAAATGTACTCGAAATACAGATCTTAACGTTTCCTCATAAAAAAGAATCTGGGGTGATATTTATTTTTCCCTTGACAAGAATATATGAATAACATCCAATGACCTTGTGAACTATCTGGGATGCATTACTAAGGAGATGCAGTTCAAAGGAAGGGGGTCTTGCCTTTATTACACATCCACCGCTTTGACATTTTATCATTCTTTGCTTCAGTGTTTGCCTTCATGGCTGGGACCTGGGAACTCTTAAAAAATCAACCACCCCTGTACCTGAAAAAACGAATGGGGAATTGTTATTAATTGTAAAATAAATCAGCTTACCTAAAAGATAATATCCAATTTAGGGTGCTCTGGTTACTGATCATTGCCTTATATCTGCCCTGGTATTATTGGATTCCAGTATTCAGGAGCACTCCTGCTTAAACAAGGTGTAATGGAATTCTCTTTGGAGCCACTTATTTGTGGGGACATTCTGGGTAGGGAATAGAATCATCTGTAAGTTTCCTTGAAATATAAGGCAGTGTTCTTCCTTGAAGGCACTGTAAGTCCCTGATTCATTCCGTTTGTGTGACGTCCTTTTCCAGGGGGAAATATAATAATGTCAGCATTCCGAGGCCTCTTGGTGGTTATGTTCTAGCGGAAGATACAGAGCCTAGGAAACAATAGAGACAGAGATGTAAGAGGGCAATGAATGCAAAGGGCATGGAATACAGTGTAGGGATAGTGAGGGAAGGTTTATCTTAAAATCAGACAGGAAGGGGTGCACTCAGGAACATTCAGAACAACAGGGTGGTAAGAGGAATCGTCTATCTGAGGAGTTTTCTCAGCAGTGCAGAAAATGAATGCACATGTGTGTTGTGTCTTTCAAGGTGACCAGACATCCCGCTTTTGGCAGGACAGCCTGGATTTTTAACAATTTGTCCTGTGTCCCCGGCATTTAAAAAAAAAGTCCCAATTTTTGGAAAGAATGCACGACAAGCTAGGGGATATGGTTTTTGGCTGTCATGTGGCTATTTCGCCAGGATATGAGTTTTATCAATGATGTCCCGCCGGTGTCCCGCTTTACCAATGTTAAAACCTGGTCACCTTAGAACTGTGCAAGCGATAAATGGATGAAGAGTAAGGGAGGCGAATAAAGACAAAGATACGAAGGACAGATAGGAAGTAGATTTGTAGACAAACATTTTCAACAGGTTGATTGTAGTGTGCTCTCAGCAGGCACCACTGTAAAGGGAGAGGTTGACCTGTGAGATAATCACAGCAGAGACTCAGAGCATTGCATGGAGGTGAAGATGTGCCTTAGCCTTGTTCCAACTTGCTGGCAGGGGCCTGGGCCTTGGTCCTCTTGCCTTTCCAGCCATTGGGTGAGAGCTGCCTCTAAGAGGTGAGAACAACATTGGGGGAGGCAACTTCCTGCCAAACAAAGGCAAGGATTAGAGCAGTACTCAGCGGACATTTATTAGTAGCTAACACACTCAAGCCTGGAATATGTGTGTCTGTACAAAGAGAGAAGGAGCCAGGTGGTGTCATGGTTGCATGTTGGACCGTGACCTATAAGGTCAGCAGTTAGAAATCGTCAGCCACTTCTCAGGAGAAAGACAGGGCTTTCTACTCTGGTAAATACTTCAAGTTTAGCCTTCAGCTGAGAAGTTCTACCGTGAACTACGGGGTTGCTATGAGTAAGTCTTCAGTCGATGGCAGTGAGTCTGACTTTCTCGGTTTGGTACTCTTAGACCATCTGAGTGTCAGTCCATAGCATTCATGATAAAGTGTTCTTGAGGATTTCTTGAGCAACATGTTAAAATTAACTTCCTTGTCTCAAAAACACCATTTGAATATATAGCATATGAGGAATGGAAATAGGCAAGTCTTTTTAGATCGTCTTTCCTTTAATCAAGTGAAGAGATGATGGCGATTTGGACAAAGACAATAGCAATAGATGTGACAAGAAATGGTTAGTGCTTGGAGATATTTTGACCTAGAACCAGTAGAATTTGAACATAACTGCTTTTGGAAAGTGAACAAAAGTGTCTCAGAAGCCTCCAGGGATTAAGAAACCACTAGAAATTTGGTGTTACCATTGTTTGATAACCAAAAGATTGCAGGATAGCAGATCTTATTATTTATTTATTTTAATAAATAATTTTTGGGGTCTCTTACAGCTTTTATAACAATCCATAGATCAATTGTATCAAGCACATTTGTACATATGTTGCCATCATCATTTCCAAAACATTTTCTTTCTACTTGAGCCTTTGGTAACAGCTCCTCTTCCCATCCACCCTCCTCTACCCTCCCACCTTCATGAAGCCTTAATGACTTATAAATTATTTTTATTTTCATATTTTACAATGTTCTGCTGTCTTCCTTCACCCAAATTTCTGTTGTTGTTGCCCTGCAGGCGTGGGGGTGAGATTTTGTGATCAGTTTCCCCTTTCTCCCCCCACCTTTCCCCTACCCTCATGGTATCACTACTCTTATTATTAGTCCTGAGGGGTTTATCTGCCCTGGATTCTGTGTGTAGAGGGCTCTTACCTGTACCAGTGTACATGCTCTGGTTTAGCCAGATTCGTAAGATATAACTGGGGTCATGGTAGCGGGGTGGGGTGGGGAGGAGGATGATTAAAGAACTAGAGAAATGTTGTTTGTTTTGTCTGTTCTATACTGCACCTGGCTAGCTTGTCCCTTCCTTGTGAGCATTCTGTGAGGGAATGTCCAGTTGTCTACAGATGGGCTTAGGGTCTGCATTCCAACCCTCTTTGATTGCATTGAAATGGTTTTTTTCTTTGGGTGCTCTGCTGCCTCATATCTGATCCCATCGCCACCTCAGGATCACTCTGGTTGGTGTGCTTCTTCCCTGTGGGCTTTGTTGCTTCCCTGCTAGGTTCCCCCTTGTTTAATTAACTTCAAGCCTTTAAGACCCTAGACACTATATCTTGTAATAGCCGGGCACCATCAGTTTTCTTCAGCACATTAGCGTACGTACCCATTTTGTCTTAAGCGATTCTGTCAGAAAGATAAGCATCACAAAATGCCAGGTTAGTAGAACAAAGTTCTTGCATTGAGTGAGGGCTTGGGTCGAGGCCCAATATCCATCCGAGGATAGCAGATTTTAGAAGGAAGTTGCGGCACCCATTTTAAAACATGTAGAATTGAAGATCAAGGGGTGATGAAAAAAATGCAACCTTATGTATGAATTTTAGAAATAAGTCATGGCTGATCATATTTGTTTGCTATAAATGAGACCTTCTGGCAATTGAAAAAGGTAAGGTCGTTATTTTACTCTTCCATAATTTTTAAAACTTTCAAGGGCTCCCCTTTAAGTAAAGGTCAAATACATTAGCCTAGATATTATGATCCAAGTTAACTATTTAAATCATATTAATGCATTATCTTTAATTGTTTGAATTTTTAAGTTATTATTTGACAAGTCATTTCTAATGTATGGAGAATGTCAATAGACCTTGTCCCAACAAATCTTATACTTTTCATTTTAAACTTAGCTTGCATTTAAAAAAATTTTTTTTATCCTCTTTCCATCTTGCGAGCTACTGTTGTTTCTGCTTTTTGTGTTTAACCAATGTTGTTCCCTTTTGTACTCCAAAGGAAATCACCGTCTTTGATTAGTTGTTTATTATCCTAATAGATGTTTTTATTATTTAGAAATAACGTGTATTATTTTTGAATGTGTATGTAACAAAACTCTAGATCTATATATGTTAATGCATGTTACAAAATATACATACTACAGTATTATAGTAATATCAATCGATTGCATTTTATACTTTTCCAGTATGCAGTTTGCTTTGCTTTTTTAATAAAATACTTTTTATTGGGGGTTCTTATATCTCTTAACACAATCCATGCATTCATCCATTGTGTCAAGCACATTTGCACATATGTTGCCATCATTATTTCACAGCATTCTCTTCCCACTTGAGCCCCTGACTTCAGCTCCTCATATCTTCCCCCTCCCTCCCCACCCTCCCTCACCCACTTTTCTGTTGTTCATCCCTCTGGGGAGGGGGTTATAGATTGATCTTTGTGATCGATTTCCCTTTCTCCCCCCCCCCCCCAATCCTCATGGTATCTCTACTCTCATCATTGACCCTGAGGGTTTTGTCTATCCTGGATTCCCTATGTTGTGGGCTCTTATCTTTGGCAGTGTGCATGTTCTGGTCTAATCTGATTTGTAAGGTAGAATTGAGGTCATGATAGTGGGGGGAAGAAAGCACCAAAGAACTAGAGAAAAGTTGTTTGTTTCATCAGTGCTCTATTGTACCCTGACTGGCTCACTTCTTCCCTGTGACCCCTCTGTGTGTAAGGGGATGCCCAATTGTCTACAGATGGGCATTGAGTCTCCACTCCAGGCCCCCCACCCCACCGCTTTCCCCATTCACATTGGGTATGATTTTGTTCTGGGTCTTATATGCCTGATACCTGTTCCCATTGACACCTCATGATCATAATTTTTTGAAATTTATCTAAGCCAATAATAAGTAATGATACAGACAAAGGTATATATAAAACTCTAAGCCATTTATAATAGTGCTTTATGGTAATCCATTGTATGACTTTAACAGTGTGTTTTCCTGTTCTCTTCTGTGTACTATTTGGATGATTTCTAAATTTTCACCATTGCATACCATTGTGGGAAGCATGGTGTCAGAAGTGGGACACCAGAGTTGGAGAATAGAGCTATATTTGACATCTCTCTTCTTAAGAACTGCCCTGGGGCTATTGATTTGGCTTATACTTCTTTGTGGCTCTGGGCAAGGAGGTCACATGGCCCTACCACCACCACAATTTTAAAGCAATGGTATCAACTTTTCAAGTTCTAATATATTCTTAAGTCTTTTTTTCTTTCCTCTGATCCAGTTACTGGCCAATTTGTCTATCTCTATATTAGCATGCTAATATTTTAATTATAATGCTATTATTATAAACTTTAATATATAATAGGGCACCCTCCATCCTTGTTCTTCAAATTTTGTTATTCTTGGTAGTGTGATTTATACATACATATCTAGATAAGCACATCAAGTTACATGAAAAACTATATTCGGATTTTATGTCATTTACATTGGATTAATTCATTAGCTAAATAGAGAAGTATGTATACCTCTACCTCATTTCTTCTTCCCATCAATGCTTAAAGTTTATCTTTGTATTTATTCGAGTGTTTTGGTTTTTGTTGTTTTAGTTTATTAGTGATATAACTTTTTCTAAAATGGTGTGCGCATTTTTTGCTAGGTTTATTTCTGGGTACTTTCTTTCTATTGTTTTTGATATTGTTGTGGATTCATATTTTCTTTTCCTTACTGGAAGTCATCATGATAGCCACAGGCTATTAGCAGTTAATATCCACACATAAAAATCTTTCTTGCATTATAAGGAGATGTTTACAAATCTATCCTCCAGTAGATTATAAACTCTAAGGAAGTTTATAAATATGCACACTGTTAGTCTTCAACAAATATTGGTGGTTGGGTGAATGACTATATTTCAATTACTCTTGCTGTTTATCATCAAGGAGTTGTTTGCGGTCCATTTCTCCCTCCTCTCACTTAATCTATCAAATGAGATTGGTGACAGATTAAATCCCTGAGGGTCTGTGATGGGCTATAGATTCTCTTACTTCTGTTGCATGGACTTGACTGGATGAATTAAAGAGGAGTGCACAGGTCTCTTCCCCAAGATTCAGAATTTACAGTTTGAGTCTGCTGCTGGTCTCCAGTTCTGCAGCATGAAGAGTAATTGCTCCCTTGAGGAATTCCCGATGCTGACTTGTCCTCTTGAGATGAAAATGTTTCACATTGGTCACATTGTCAATCAAGAACAACATGTGAAACTGAGACGATCTAAACTTACACATGTAAACCTTAAATCTTTAGATGTTTCTCCAAATGTTTTTCAAAAGTATATTGGTTCCAGATTTATTCTGTACCTGCTTCTTGCAAGTAACCTCAGGGGAGGTCCTCCTTCCTGCAAGGTGGAGCTTTCAGACTCCTGGTTTCTCTTTATAGAGCGTGGATAAGATGAACAAACAGGAGAAAAACAGAACAGTGAAACGGGATTTGGATTTGCAATTTCAATAGAATGAAACAAAAACAGGCATTGATTTTTTTCTAAATGTTCTTTCAAGGTTGAACAAAGACCTTCTGAAGTCAGAAGACTTTAGAATATTATGGGACCTTTGTATTATGAACATATATTTATTGGCATACTAGAACTGGTGCGCTGGGTTAGTAACGAAACTAACACATTCGCAGAACATTTTTCTCTTTTTATTTCCTTTCCTTTTTAAAAAAGAATCTTGTTTGCCTTCTTAGACTCTACAGGTTCAGGAAAGTCAAGTTACCACCCACACTGTTATCATCTATCCTACTGAGACTGAGTGTTTTTTCACTAATCATTCTGATGAATCTGATCCACATGTCCCTGCTGATACAGGCATTCAGTGCTCAGCTGCTCATCGAAAGATCGGTGATTTGAACTCACCAATCATTCCGTGGGAGAAAGATGGGCAGTCTGCTTCCCTAGATATTAAAGGCTTGGGAATCCTATGGGGCAGTTTACTCTGTCTTATGGGATCAGTTTAGGAGGCATAATAAACTTGGGTACTAAGGGTTTGGTCTTTGGTTTTACCCTTCATTCTATTTTCCCCAAGAGATAATTAAAAGAATTCTGGTGCAGTAGAGATCTCTCTCTCAAACTCAAATACAGTATTCGCTTTTGTAACCCAGATAAGAGAGAGGACCATTAAAGCTGTCTTCCTATGAGAACCTCAAGGTAAGGGTGTCTGTACGTAGTCCAATATTCTTACCCCATGGAGCAGGATCAAATTCTTGTGGTTACTAAGAAATAATAACCATGACAATAATCATGAACCTATGATCATCAATATAACAATGATAGAAACAGCATTGGTGACATATTCTCCACATTAGCTCATTTAATACTCACAACTCTCTTTTAGATCAATATTAATATCGCTATTTTACCGATGAGAAAACCCAGATTGGCTCCTTGCGAATGTGTATGAAGTAATCGTGGTCTTTGACCTAGAACAGCTACCTTTCCAACTTTCAAGCCTCCACTTCTAATTACTCCTCCTCACTTTCTTTTCTCATTAACACTGTGGCGAGACTCGCTGGCAAAGGAAGACACAGTATATTTGGTGTTGTGCATGAAAGTAAAGGTCACATATCTTATGTTATTTTATAAAACAGTTACAGCAATTGGTGCTGAGGTTTCCTCTGCTTTTTCTACAAGAGTCCAAGACTTACTTACATATTACTCCCAAGATGAAATGCATTTGGGGTCATCACAGCCATGCGGGGTGTGCAGTAGAGAATGCCCTAAAGTCCAGTCCACAGAGAAAGAATATTCTGGCTGGTAATCACAAAATGCCATTTAGCATCATTTGGACCAGGGTGCCTTCTTCCGGTTTCCCCCACATTTTTCCCTACTGTTTAATAATGAGGGATATTGGAAATCTATCTTGAAAACTGGTTATTTTGCTTATTGGGTCTTTAAAGGGCAGGGGTAATTCTAATGTTTTGTAATCTAAATCACAGATCCATGGAGTTGATTCTGATTCACAGTAGCTCAGAGGGTCTCCAAGGCTGTAATCTTTATGCAGGTGCAGTGCAGCTAGTGGGTTTGAACTGGCATGCTTTGGGCCAGCAGCCAAGTTCTTAACCACTGTACCACCAGGGCTTATGGCCACTTCTTCGTGGTCTCTGCACTTCAGGACTAAGGGACTCTTTCTATGTTTGCAGTTAACAAAGGTTTTCATGAATTTAGTTGTGTGCTGGGCTAGACACACCTTGCTTCTCTAAAACCCAACCAAGCCCACTGCTCTCCAGATAATGTATGCCTCATAGCAACCCTATAGGGTGGGTTAAAACTGCTCCCCGAGGTTTCTCACACTGTAAATCTTTACAGGAATAGACAGCTGCATTGCTCACTCATGAAGAGGTTGGTGGATTTGAACTGCTGACCTTGAAATGACCCCTCCAACACTTAACTCACTGTACCAGCAGGACTCCCTCTGGCTCCTTTTGAGGGCTTAACATCAAGTGCAAGGTCAAAAGCAGGCACACAAGAAGGAATCAGTGTGGCCGGAGTGCTGGAACATTTGCTAAGACTTAGCCGCCCGCCCCCCCCTGCGCCCCCGCCCTCCATCTCCCTGGGAAGATTGTTTACTGAGCTGTGAGGGATGTTGTAGGCAGAGAAGCTTGATTTAATGAAACGGTTTCACACAAATCTTGCCTTTGGTAGGATTAGTTGCACTTGTAACATTGGCAGAAAAGTCACCCTGAAATAACTATGCGGCTGCAAGAAAGGTCCAGGCAAGGAAAGAAAAACTCAATTTTTTAGCTGTGTCTCAGAAAAGGATACCTCTGTTATAATTCAGGCTTAGGAGCATTTCCAAGACAAGCAAATAATTTCAGCAAGTGTTTTGGGGGAGGAATTGGCTGTTAACTCCGGTTACAACCTTCGTCACAGGGGACACAGATAACTCAACGTCATCTTTCTGTATTTTGTTGTCTTCAGTCATGGTGCTAAGGGTCATTCTCAGAAACTAGCGATCATTATGTCTGAAGCTCACTTGCAAAGGCAAGAACAAAAGCTGCAATGTGTACATGCACGTTACATTGGGGCCAGAACTCCCATGCGCTACTAATGATTTTTTGAGAGTTCTTGATTTTGAAGGCAATTCCCAAAGTTTTTCAGGACTAGCCTATCTTTTTGCATGAGTCGACAATTCAAAATGTTGACCCGTATTTCCAAGGATAGACGGCATTGTCATTCTGTAACTTGGAAGTGGTCAGGAGTCGAGCCAGATGGATCCTTAGCAGCAAGGATGGTGAGGTTTCCTCTTGCATACTTTGGACATATACTCAGGAGAGGCCAGACTCTGGAGAAGGACATCAGGTTTGGTCAAGTGGACGGGCAGCAACAAAAAAGGAAGGCTCTCAGTGAGATGGATGGACGCAGTGGCTGCCTCCTTGGACTCAGGCGTGAGAGTGGTTGTGAGGCTGGCGGAGGACCCTGCTGTGGCCCCTTCCGTTGTGCACGGGGTCGCTATGGGTCTGAGCCGACTCGATGGCATCTAACAACATCAATGACAACATGACAGCCTCTGCCAATGTTGCTTTTAATTTCTCACAAGTGTCCTTACCTGATTGAATATGAATTACAAAAATGCTGTTTCTAAGACTATCATTTTACTCTTCCTCCCCTCAAACCGCCAAATACTCTTTCACCCTAAATATCCTCATCATTTCTGGGAGTAAAGGGGCTCATTTGGGGGTTCCTTGAGCTGAGAGATCAAGGGCCTTGTTTTTCGTTCTTTTTCAAGCCTCTCTGTGAGAAAGGTGTTTGCAAGACCAGCAGGGGGTGCTCTCACCCCTTTCCCTCTACATGCTTGGCCTTCTTTGTAACTCCCTGCCAGGGAGGCAATCTTGATTCCCAATGAGTCTACATAGGACACAGTGGACCTGCCCTTGTAGGTTTCCAAGGCTGTGAATCGTCACCAGAGCCAAAAGCCTCATCTTTCTTCCTCGAAGTGGCTGGTGGTTTCAAGCTGTTGACCTGTGGTTAGCAAGAGTACACATAACCACTATGCCACCAGTGTGCCTTCTTGGAGCAATGAGTACTTACTGCCTAATTCGGGAATCCCTGAGGGTGCATTACGTTACATACTGGAGTTGCGAACCGCAAGATCAGCAGTTTGAAACTACCAGCCCCTATGTGGGAAAAAGATGAGGCTTTCTTCACCCATTTTGAATCAGAAACTACCAATGAATTTGGTTCTATTGCATAATCTTACAGCAAAAGAAACTGTAAATATCCGTAGTAAATTCCTATAACAACTCTTTCCCCTTTTTCTTTGCTTTCTTTTGTTTTGGGGGCTTTATACTTTCCCCTTTTCAAAGGCAAATTGGTGATCTAACCACAGGTAGATATGAAATTGGCTGCCAGCTGAAAGGAGGGTGGCAGGTCAAACTCACACACTGATTCCATGCTAGAGAAAGACTTGGAGACTGCTCCCATGAAGACTACCAACTGAGCCAAATTCCACCAAAATGGTATTGGTTCCTACTCATAGTCAACCTGTACATGGTCTCTGAGTCTGGACATCTTTATGGAAACTGTCTGCTTCACCTTTCTCCCAGAACATGTCTGGTATGCTTAAACCACTGATTTTGTGTTTAGCAGCCCAATCCTTAACCCACAGGCCCAACAGGGTTCTTTCCCATAAAGACTGTAAGCTAGAAAATCGCAGGGTAATACAGTTGTCATGACATGAGGTCATTATAAATTGCAATAGATTATGTAGTACCCCCAAATCACATCCTTCCTTCTGGGAATACCTTCCTGCTGTTTATCCTGATTTTCTTTTCCTCTTTGTAAATATTCATAGATCTATTTTTCCTTTTCTAATGGAATATTTTATCAAACTCACCAACCCAAGCCTAACTCCCTGCTATCTAGTTGATACTGACTTGTAGTCGCCCTGGAGAACAGGGCAGAACTTCCCTTGTGTGTTAGTCCAGGTAGACTAGAGAAACAAATTCATAGACACACATATGTGTATACAAAACAGGTTTATATACAAGAGCAAATGAATAATGAGAAAACATCCCAGCCCATCCAGATCAAGTCCTTGAGTCTGATATTAGCCCATGTGTCTGATACCAATGTATAACGACCTCTTCTGACTCACGAAACACATGCAATGACACTGAATGCAGGAAGATCACAGTCTAGTAGGTGGGAAATCTTGTGGATTCAGTGGCTTTGTCAGCATCTCAGCACTGGCAGGAGTCTTCACTTGGCTTCTCCAGCACCCAGGACTGCATCAGGGCAGGTCCAGGTGGCTTCTCCTCAGGGATGTCTCAGGTGGCTTCTCCTCAGGGATGTCTCGCAGCCTTGTCAGTAGAGAGACTCCAAGGGAGTGAGCTGAGAGAGAGAGTGTGTGTCTCCCGCCTTAAGAGATGAAATACAGTGGTTGTCAGAATCCTCAGGAGAAGGCCATGCCCACACAGAGGCCTTATGGGCTATGACCTGATTGACAGACTAGACCACACCCCTTCAATCTTAATCCTCTCACGTCCTAATTTGACACCAGATTATGAAACCACCACACCTTGTGAGTTTCCAAAAAGAGTAACCATTTGCAGTAGAAACCCATGTCTTTCTTCCACAGAGCAGCTGGTGCTTTCGAAGACTGACCTTGTGAGCAGCCCAACACACAAACCCGTTCTGCTACCGAACTACTCACATTTGCTTAACATTTATATGCACTTGATAAGAATAGCAAGAATGAGTAGGCTGCATTAGCTTTATCAATATCCTTTCTTCATTCGATAAAATGTTTTCAGCATGAAATTTCCGCATTTTGAAGGCTTTGCCGGGTTGAGCTGTATTGAGCAGTCTCCATAGTATTTTAAATAGCTCTTTAGAAGACTAGTACATTTCAGTAAACACACACACGCATACACATACACACACAAGACACACACTAAATATGTACATTTGTGTTAGGACATGTTAATCTTTAATTTGCTTCAATCCAACTGAAATAATTACTCAAATGGTTTTTTAATAGTTATTAGTATTGAGCATTAAAGTGTTCAATTATTTACAGAGTTTTCTCACAGGCTCATGTGACCAGCAAGTGTGTCTTTTTAATTTTTCTGCAAATAGCTTATTAAATTTGAAAGACATGTCCAGCCTGACATGCATCATGTGGTCTATTTCAGCCTCATTACCTGGACTATTAGACTGCGAGCAGAGAATACTTAAATACCTATTTCTTTTCTAATTGCTAAAGAGACCTGCCTGATCATTTTAAGTTGCTGGTTCACTGGGGAGGTGGGGGGGGGGGGGCGGGGATAAATTGAGAAGTAACTGAATGATTGATTCATCTTCTCCAGGGGAAAAAAATAAAGCATAAATGTGTCAAATCCAGTTATACAGAATTGATGTTTCATATAACTCTTTTTGAAGTAGAAATTAAATTTCCTTAAAAGGTTATATTAAAAAGGAGATGGGATGGAACCACGAACCAACATACCATTACTTTAATAAATCTGGGGGGAAATACATTTTGAAAACCTTTTTGAAGTGTGATATTAGATTGATTTATTCAGTACTAAGCAGTAATTATGGAATGTGCTTATCTAGAAACCGTCTGCTTCTATTGATCCTCGTGTCTTCTGATGAAAAGCCCATAATTCATTACATTCTTGAAGTTTCGAATTGTTAGAATTATTTATGATCCACAGTCTTGGGTGCGGGTAACGAAGGCATTGGGAGTGGATGATTTCACACGATAGCACGCTGACTGTTTCTGTGAACCAGCTGGGGAGCTGATGGATTCAGGAAACATGTCAACACGAATGTTGAGTTCTTATGAGTGTTTGGAGAGCCATTATCATGTTTGAAAACTCTTGAGTCTGTGAAAGTATTAGATCTTTCTGACCCACGAGCCAGTTTCTCTCTGGTGCTGTGTCACCTGTGGAGGAGAGAACTTCATTATATTTCTGGATTTAAGTAGACAAGATACGCAAACCGTGTTCTGTTTTAGTGTTCCCCAAGTAGACCCTGACTCAGAGCACCCCACTCCCTGCAGACAGAGCACATCATTGCCTGGTCTTGCACAGGCCCCGGGATGGGTTCAGACTTTTGTGACCCGTAAGGGTTTTATTGACTAATTTTCAGCAGGTTGCCAGACCTTTCATCTTAAGCCCTCTTTGTCTACAACAGTGTTTCTCAACCTGTGGGTCATGTCCCCTTTGGGGTCGAGCAACCCATTCACAGGGGTTGACTTAAACCACAGGAAAATATATATATTTCTGATGGTCTTAGGAACCGAGACACCGCTCCTCTCTCCGTCTCCAGGCAGATCCGCCCACATGCAGATATGCCCACATATGAGTACCCAGCGTGAAGACTGCTACCCATGCTTCAAGACAAAATTTCATTTATTTGTCATTAGAAATAAATATTTCACAATATATAATTACATATTGTTTTGTGGTGAATCATTATGCTTTAATTATGTTCACTTTGTAACCATGAAAATACATCCTGCATATCAGATATTTACATGACGATTCCTAAGAGTAACAAAATGACAGTGATGAAGTAGGGACGAAAATCATGTTATGGTTGGTGATCGCCACCACATGAGAAACTGTACTAAAGGGTCACAGCATGAGGAAGGTTGAGAACCGCTGGTTTAGATGCTCCACTGGAATTTATTTAGCATTGGAGTGACATGCAAGTCTCCGTGGATGGATGGTGCATTGACTACAATTAAACTCTGGTCCCTGGCATGTAGGTGAGAATTGTGGTGCTGAATCACCACTGCCCTCTCTCCACTTGCCCACCATATCACTGGGGGCCTTGAAGTCTACTTTAACCCCCTGCAACTCTACAGGGCAGATGCAGTGGTTGTCGAGACTGCCACCGCTTTGAGCAGCGTTGGGTTTGACCCTTCTACTTTTCAGTTTAGGAACTGAATTCTTAGTGTTCCCCCAGGGGTCCTCCCCTTTGGCTCATAGTGCTCTGAAGGTGTCTGCTTGTATGTGTCTTAGATGGTGTATCTCTTAAGAGGCAAAACGAAAGGGTCATTGTGGTGACAGAATTTTCTTAGTCAAATTCCCGGGTCCAGTGGCCGTACCCTGTGTCTTTAGTCTAAGGAAACACTCACTCTCTATTATAGAATTACTACTGCATATTGTGCCCTGGCACCCGAGTGTCTCTGGTTGTCTGTGGCATCTCCTTGTACTCTTGTACTCTCCGTGTAGTCACAACGTCCCCTCAGGTCGGATCCACATTGACCGGCATCTGTTGTTTCCTTTCTATTTTGGTGGCTGATTCCTTTTCATGACTCCATTCCATTTGAACAGGGCGCGCGCGCGCGCACACACACACACACACACACACACACACACACACACTCTGCCGTCCAAACAATTCTGACTCTGTACCCCTTTTTAGGTTTCCAAGACTGTGAATGGCTGCAGGAATAGACAGCCTGATCTTTCTCCCAAGGGGAAGGGATGATAATGACCTACTAACTTTGCAGTTGGCAGACCAACCCCTGAAGCACAGCGCCCCAGGGCTCTGATTTGAACAGTCGCCCACACCAAAGCCAATAATACTACATTAGCTCGGACTCATAGTTACCCTCCAGGATAAAGTGTGAAGGCCCCATTACACATTGAGCTTCTCAGGCTGTGATAATAATGGAAACCGACTGGCACATTTATTATCCAAAACATGGCTGGTGGGTTTAAATCATCAACTGTTCAGAGCCCTAATGCAGAGGTTTGGCTGTCAGCATGCAAACGCAAGGTCAGCAGTTTGAAGCCATCAATGGTTTATCCAAGGGAGAAAGACAAGGCTTTTTACTCCTGTAAAGAGTGAGTCTCAGACACTCACCGGAGCAGGTCTACCCTGTCCTATAGGGTTGCCATGAGTCAGAATCGACTCGATGGCAGTGAGTGTTTTTTTTCTCTCCTATCTTAAGTTGCCAACTGAGAACTTAGCCACTGTACCAGCAGATTCCTTTGGAATAACAACCATCTTCTCTGGCTTCTGATCTTGTCCGCAGCCAATCCATCTTGCTGCCAAATAGTCTTTTTGAAACACAGTTCTAATTATAGCACTCAGTAGCTCAGAAAGTTTTCAGATTTCTCCTAATAAACTAAATTGAAAGCCATCCACTTGGCATTTGTGTTTCTAGGCAACTTGCACGCAGAAGCCTCACCTTTGAACCCTTTAAAGCACTCTTCCCCTCGGACTCTGTCGTTCAGTCGCAGACCAGAGGGGCCCACATTTTGGTGTTTTATGAACACTATTTTTACTATTTCAGGAAGTAGGTATAACTCCAATTGGTAACATCGTAGAAAAATAATAATATATTCTGATAGGAGTCACTTAATGTCCATGACACAGCACATATCTGGGTGATGTGGGAGCACCATAGTTAGTTACTGTATAATCCACGGTAAATCCTCATGGTAATATGACAGTCCTAATGACAGTACCATAGACAACTCCCCAGGCCATGTACACTGGACATAAGCAGCTAGCCTGGCCACGTGTGGAGCTGGACCAGGTGAGTTCAGTGGCCAAATCAGGACTGTGTGCACATTCTGGTATCAGTAGGGGACATACAGGAACTGACATGGAGAGGTGGCTATGGAACTAGATGTGCAGATGCTGGAAGCCTGGCTGATGAGTCCGTCCCTGACTGTCACTGCCTGTTCAGCAGGGCCAGTTTTTGACCTTGTGTAGCTACCACTGCTACCTGGAGTTGGGGAACCCACAGTGCAGCACACCTTGCCAATACAGCCAATACCCATGGCAGGGGCAGAAGAGTTGGGTAGGTACTATCTTGATCCAAGAGGGAAAGTCTGCGTGACTGCTGGGCTGGTAAATGAAGCCAGGAGGATGGAGGAAGATGGAAGAGGTGCTTCTGGAATTGAGATGTGCCCTGGAGTCCCACCATTCATTCACTCTGGGATTTGAGGATCTTTAATACCAGTAAGGAGAAATACTAAACAAAATAAGAGTTGATACTCCTTTAAAAAGAATTAAAAATGTATGGAGCCATAGATATGCACACTGTCAAGTCATTGACTAAATGGCCTCATGCTACACATATTAAGGGGGCTGTACCCCAATAAATCCAGAAATGTGCAGGGCAGAAGGGAGCTTTCATCATATGCATTTTTTCTGCTAGGCGAGCACAGAACAACTCACCCTGTTAGTGCACCTAGTGGTGTCACCTGTGAAGTTTCTCTCTGGTCACAGTGAATTTTTTCATAAAAGCAATTTCACTTGAACCTCGTTTTTTTTGTAATGGCTGATTTGAGAGAAAAGCATGTGGCTATGAAATTTTGTTTCCTGCTCTGGTAAAATGCCACAGAACAATAACCCCAATTAGAGCAGTCAGTCCACAGACAGGATCACATGGTCAGCCCCACTATGCGACATGATGCCCTGACCCATGGCCCTGTGGGGGACAGCACTGGAGACACAGTGTGGGAATTGCACCTGATCTGATCCCACCACACCGAGGCAAAGCACTGGGGGAGTGCAGCGGAACAGCAAGGGAATGGAGCGGCAAGGTCCACAGGGAATGCTGAAGGAGGACTTTGGGGACAAGGCATGGTGCCCCAACAGATTGGACTGGAAAACACTCATAAAGGCAAACGGTCCTTGAACTAACTACAAGCTTTTCTTTGTTGTGTTTTGTTTTGTTCTTTATCAATGGTTTGTTGTTGTTGTTGTTGTATATTGTTTTGCTCTGTCTTGTTTTTGTGCATGTTACTATCTCTGCAGGTCTGTCTAAATAAGATAGCCTGGATGAACAAGCTGGAGGAGAAAACAAGGGGACCGACAGTTCTTGGGGGACATGGGATATGGGGAGGGGGAGAAGGAAGTGGTATTAACAAACCCAGAGACAAGAGAACAACAAGTGATCCAAGTTGGTGGTGAGGAGGGTGTGGGAGGCCTGGTAGGACATGATCAAGGGTAATGTAACAAAGAGGAATTGCTGAAACCCAGGTGGGGACTGAGCATGATAGTGAGATAGGAGGAAAGTCAAAGGAAATAGAGGAAAGAGCTGGGAGGCAAAGGGCATTTATAAAGGTCTAGATAAATACATGTATATATGCAAACATATTTATATATGAGGATAGGGAAATAGATCTACGTGCATATATTTATAGGTTTAGTATTAAGGTAGCAGAAGGACATTGGGCCTCCACTCATGTACTCCCTCAGTGCAACAATACTTTCTTCTATTAAATTGGAATTCTATGATGTTCACCTTCATGACACAAAACTGCTGAAGACAAAGCGGGTAAATAAGCAAATGTGGTGAAGAAAGATGATGGTGCTCGGCTATCAAAAGATACAGCATCCGGGGTCTTAAAAGCTTGAGGGTAAACAAGTGGCCATCTAGCTAAGGAGCAACAAAGCCCACATTGAAGAACACACCAGCCTGTGCGATCACGAGGTATTGAAGGGATCAGGTATCAGACATCATCAGTACAAAAATTTTTTTACCATAGTGAATGAGGGAGATAGTGCAGAGTGGAGACCCAAATCCCATTTGTCAGCCACTGGAGATCTCCTTGCAGAGGGGCCTAGGGGAGGAGACAAACCAGTCAAGGTATGATGTAGCAGTGATGAAAAATACAATTTTCCTCTAGTTCCTAATGCTTCACCACCACCAGCACCCACCCCACACCACCACTATCATGATCCCAATTATACCTTGCAAGTCTGGTTAGACCAGAGGATGTACACTGGTACAGATAGGAACTGGAAACACAGGGAATCCAGGGCGATGATCCCTTAAGGACCAGTGGTGTGAGTGGCAATACTGGAAGGGTAGAGGGAGAGTGGGTTGGAAAGAGGGAACTGATTATAAGGACCTACATGTGACCTCCTTCCTGGGGGACAGACAACAGAAAAGGGGATGAAGGGAGACTTCGGACAGGGAAAGATATGACAAAATAATTGATAAATTATCAAGGGCTTATGAGGGAGGGGGGAGTAGGGAAGGAGGGAAAAAAATGAGGACCTGATGCCAAGGGCTTAAGCGAAGAGCAAATGCTTTGAGAATGATGAGGGCAGTGAATGTACAGAAGTGCTTTACAGAATTGATGTATGCGTGGATTGTGATAAGAGTTGTATGAGCCCCTAATACTATTAAAATAAAGAGAAACTGCTATGATGTTGAGCATAACTTACAAGGACAGTGCTATAGGAAAAACTCAAGTGTAATACTGGTTTCATCATTTAAAAAAGATGAAAGGTTGATTGATGGAAAACCTTATTCTGGACATCTGTCAACTTCCTGAATGGACAAAAATGATGATAAAATTCATCCATGAATTCTGCTCTAAGACTGACAATGGACCATTGATGAGATGGGGAAATTAGCTGAACTATGTTGGAGCTTGGTTCAACAAATTTGAATAGAAGATTTGGGAATCAGAAGGGTCACTGGGGAATTTGTGCTTTGCATTCTCACTGAACAGGAAAAAGAACATCAACTGAAAATATGCCCTGCTGTGAAAGAACAGTTCCATATTAAGGTAGCAGATGGGCAGTGGGCCTCTACTCAAGTACTCCCTCAATGCAAAAACACTTTGTTCTATTAAATTGGCATTCCATGATGCTCACCTTCCCAACACAATCATTGAAGACAAAGCAGGTATATAAGCAAATGTGGTGAAGAAAGCTGATGGTGCCTGTCTATCAAAAGATATAGATTATGGGGACTTAAAGGCATGAAGATAAACAAGCGGCCATCCAGCTGAGAAGCAACAAAGCGCACACCAGCCTGTGTGATCATGAGGTGTTGAAGGGATTAGGGATCAGGATCAAAGAACAAAAAAATCATATCATTATGAGCAAGGAGGAGTGCAGAGTGAAGACCCAAAGCCCATCTGTAGGCAACTGGACATCCCCTTACAGAAGGAGACGAGTCAGTCAGGGTGCAGTATAGCACCAATGAAACATACAACTTTCCTCTTGTTCTTTAATGTTACCACCCCAACCCCACTCTCATGATCCCAATCCTACCTTACAAATCTGGCTAGGCCAGAGGATGTACACTGGTACAGATAAGAGCTGGAAACACAGGGAATCCAGGACAGAAAAACCCCTCAGGACCAATAATGAGAGTAGTGATACCAGGCAAGTAACAGGAAGGTGGGTGGAAAGGGGGAACCATTCACAAGGATCTACATATAACCCCCTCCCTGGAGGGTGGACAACAGGAAAGTGGGTGAAGGGAGACATCAGACAGTGTGAGACATGACAAAATAATAATAATTTATAAATTATCAAAGGTTCGTAAGGGAGGTGGGGAGGGAGTAGAAAAATGAGGAGCTGATATCAAGGGCTCAAGTAGAAAGAAAATATTTTGAGAATGAGGATGGAAAAATGTACAAATGTGCTTGACATAATAGATATATGTATGGATTGTGATAAGAGTTGTATGCGCCTCCAATAAAATGATTTTAAAAGGAAACAAAAAGAACAGCTCCAAAGTGACCCAAATTCTTCCCCAAGGTCGTTACTGGTGAGACATGATGCTATTCTTATGACCTTGAAAGCAAATATCAATCAAGCTATTGGAAGATGCAATTGTCACCTCACCCCCTAAAACCTCATCAAGTGAAACCAAAGATCAAGACGATGCTCATTTGTTGTTTTTTTTTCTTTTATATGAGGGGGATAGTGCATTTGGAGTTCATTTCACCAGGTCATACTGTTAATCAAACGTTCTATTTAGAAGTCCTGAAAAGATTGCATAACAGTGTGTGGCAAAAAAATGTCCCCGTGGTAGACAGGGGACTGGTTTTGCCACCATGACAATGCACCTGTTCATGTAGTCATCTCAGTGTGCCAGTTTTTGGGCAAAAAACAGCATGCCTCTCTTACCCCATGTACCTTACTTACCTGACCTCACTCCATGTAACTTCTCCTTGTTTCCACAAATACAGAGGGACATGAAAGGATAGCGATTTGGTGATGTAGACAAGGGGAGGGAAAAAAAATGAGGAAGGTGCTGTCAGTCATCCAAACAGATGAGTTTGAAAAATGTTCTAAGAATGGAATCACACATTTGACAAATGTATTAATTGTAGTGGAGAGTATTTTGAAGGTGATAAAGTTGCTTTGTAAAAAAAAAATTAAATACATAGCTTTGGGGGGAAATTGGTTGTTTTTGTTTGTTTTTATTTTTTAGTGCCCCCTCGTATGTACCTGTATAAAAATTTTCCATTTACTGTAATTATCCACCATTTGTTTGTAAGTTTGTCATACTGTGGAAACTTGTGTGTTGCTGGAAGCTACGTTGCTGGTATTTCAAATGCCAGCAGGGTCCCCCAATGTGAACAGTTTCCACAGAGTGACCAGACTAGCACAAAGAAAAAGATGCAGCTCACCACTTTGGAGGAAGAATCCACTGAAAACCTTATGCTGAACTCCAAAACATTGTCAGATACTGAAGGCCTAAAGATTGGAAGTAGAATATTGTCAGAGATGTGGAGTTGGTGCAGGACTGCTCATGGTTCATCCTGTTGTGCATAAGTTTGGTTTGGGTTGAAACAGACTTGATGATACCTAACAACAACAACAACAACAACAACAACTATAATTATGTCATATATACTTTATAACATAAGGGACTATTTTAACTAAAACATTCTAAAGCTTACAAATTAGTTTTAAGTGATCATTTCTAAATTGGCCATATGAAATTCTAATCGTCTAGTACCCCTTTTTGCTCGTGTTGTTGAGCATCTATAAATCACTACCAGAATGGTATCAAAACCAGAGAACCAGATTGTGTCTGAGCACATGCTAAGCTTTCAGCTGGTGTCCTGTTATAAATTGGAGGATTTCGAAGGGCAGTGACTACATCTCATTCTTCTGTGGTTGTCCAGTAAGCCATGCACTGGACAGACTGCTCTCACTTCCCAGCACAACTTCTGGCTCAAACCAGCTATTCATTTGTTGAATAAGTTGAATCACACATCACCCTCAAAGATCTTTTACTATGAATGATTCTCTGGCCATTCAGCATGAAAAAGACACAGCTAAACCATGTACTGTTCACTAGGACTTTTAAGGAAAAACAAGGCCCCAGAGAACAATAAACTCCCACTCCAAATGGTGGTTTCATGCCACGTGGTTTTTCTTGCTCGCTGCCACCGAGCCAGCCAGTGCACCACAACGACAACCGGGCTGCTCTGGTGCCATCGTGCAGCTGCTCAGCCCCCGTGTCAACACATCTCATTGGAGGTCTTCCTCCGTTTTTCCTGACCCTCTACTTTACCAAGCATGATGTCTTTTTCTAGAAAATGGTCTCTCCTGGCAACATGTCCAAATTACCTGAGATGAAATCTCCCCCTCCTTATTTCTAAGAAGCATTCTGGCTGGACTTCCAAGAAAGATTTTTTTTTCCTTCTCGAAGTCCATGATACTTTTAATATTCATCACTGACACCCTAACTCAAATGCATTAATTCTTCTCTGGTTTTCCTTAGTCCGTGTCCACCTTTCACATGCTTGTAAAGCAGCTGAACATACTATGGCCTGGGTCAGGAGCAGCTTAGTCCTCAAGGTGACCTCTGTGCTCCACACACTCTGAAGAGTTCTGGTGTGGAAGACTTGCCCATGCAGTGTGTCATCTGATTTCTTAACTGAGGCTCCCAGGAGCATTGAGGGATCCAAACAAGGTCACATTGTGCCAACTTACATCTTGCCATGGACTTGATCAAAGTATGACCATCTCACACAGATACATTGATGCCACGAAGTAGGCTTACGTGAGAATTATGCTGGTATATAATGTTAGAATTTTGCCCAGGGAATCTATATAAAATGAAGGGACTATGCTTTATATTTAGATACCGCTGTTCTAATTTCTTTGTATTCAAGTATTTCTAAGATCATTGTGGCATAAAAGTCTCCATCCAGGACACCAGTATAGACCTCACTGTAGGATGATGGGAATGATGAATAATTAAACCCAAAAGTCTTTGATTTGGAACTGGACAAGAATGTTTTCTCAAGAAAATGTCGGCAATATTTTCCATCTTAGTCGAAGCTTTACATGCTTTTGTTTAAAGGTATATTTTCAGGCAATATCTTACCTTTTTATAAACCTTTCTCTTGACAATGTTTTCCTTGGGGTATTTTTTCCACCTCTGGTGAACAGATCTACTTTAGCTTAGAATGTTCATTGTGGTCTCTAGAGAAGGAATAAATAAATGCTCATGCCTCAAGGATATCCATACAATACACGCACACAATGGAAACATTTCTTTCCTTTAGGGTTCAGCTTTTACTGCTTCCAAATTCTTAGAAGAAAAGATACCATTCTCTTTGGTTTGATGCCATGACTTAAGCTGAGAGATTCTCTGTCATTAAATGTTTAACCCTTGGGTTATTTAAACTTGTCTGTAAGCTATTACATGTAGAACACTCATGTTTAATAAAACATGCGGTAGATGTGTCAAGAATAGTAATCATCCCATTCATATTTCTTAGTATCTTTCCCCCATGATACTTTCCCTCTACCACAAGCCTTCTGTGCTTTTGTTTGAACTTCTGCAGACGGAGAACCATGCCCATATTTGCACCCCTTCCCAAATCATCGTGGGTCCAACTTTCTAAGACAACTAGTACCTTGACAGAGAAAGGAAAAGACCCCCAAGTGGTCAACCTCAGGAGCATCACTCGCCCGAGTATTCTAAATTTCACTACTAATACTTTATATTTCAATGGCATTTTAACCTTTTGGAAATATAGCATTAAGTCTATTTTAAGGTGTGTGTATGTGTGTTCAGGAAGACACTGACCATAACACAGACTTGATTAGTCATATTGCTTTATTTTCATTGTTAATCTGCTCATTCAACAAGTCTTCATTAGGCACATGCTGTGTAATTATATTTACATACTGTGTAAATCATTGGAAGCAATGATGCTGACTTTGTTTTTCATACTTTGGATATGTTATCAGGAGGACCCGTCCATGGAAAGAGACATCCTGCTCGGCAGCGGAGCAAAAAGAGAAGACGACTCTCACCAGGGTATGTTGACACAGTGGCTGAAACGATGCGCTCAAACATGGGAGCTGTGGTGGGGATTGGGGAGGCCCGGGCAGTGTCCGCTCTGCAGGACACGGGGGCCCTGTTTGTAGGAGCTGAGTGGACAGCACCTAACAACAACACCAACAACAACAGCACTGCCTAATCCTGTAGATGTTCAATAATACAAAAATAAATGGGAGAAGGGCACTTCATTTAAGCAATGTTTAATTCAGGGGCCCGAGAGGAAAGGACAAGACTTTCTGTGGACCAAATCGGTGCTTGAATTCCAAGTTGAGTCAATTACGAGTTCTGTAATTTGGGGTATGTTACTTACATTCTGTATCATCATCAGTAAACTGAAGAAAAAACACACATTTAGAGATTCTCAGAGGTATATGATGACGGGTAAAACGTGATGTGGAAGAGTTTGTCAGGGAATAAGGTCTGAAACACTAATTCATTTCATTGGTATTAAAATTATCAATACTATTATTGTTTTGCTGTTAGGAAAGAATGAAGAGCAATAGAAGCGTGTAGCCTCGGTTACACCTAAGAATGTAGGTCATTTTGGGAATTTTTTTTTTCCGGAAGATAAAATGAAAGAGCTTTCTATATAGGCTATTAGAAATCACATAGTCAAACTGTTCACCAGTTAACGCATCCCACATCTCCAGATGTGGCACAAGGCAGTCGTTAGTTCCCTCTCCCTCCCTCCCTTGGGTCTCACCAAAATTAAACAAACATGATCCAGACCTGCTTATTTGTGATCCCTTCATGTTGCCCACCTTTCTGGTTAGATTCTCGATGGTCTTTCTTCAACTTTCTTTGTAGACACTTAAAGTGTAAGATCTAAAAAGCAACCTCAAAGTGGAAAGGATGCTTCTTAAAACAACAATGGTGCGGATTCAAGTTTGAATGGTGTTCAGAAATTCCACGGTTTCATGAAGATGAATAGCCTAGGGAGGCAAAGGAGTAGTTAATGATAACAGAGCACTGGTTATAACAGGTCTTGATAGCTATCAGTGTACTGATTATCCAAAAAGACATTGCAAAGCATCGAGCATTTATGAGGCAATTTTTCAGGAGGACCTCATTCAGGACAGGTACAAGGCCCTTATGTATCCATAGACGACAGGTAATCTGTGTAAGTCAGCATCCTGATTCCTCATTCACGTTGGCGAATATTGTACTTGTCTGCGGAAAATCATAGAAGGATACTTCCAACTGGGAGAGGTGAGATGAGTCTAAATGAAACCTAGAATTCATTTGATTATAGCCACTGAGGATGAAAGGATCTGATTTGCTAGGAAATCTAATAATAGGCAAGACCACGGGGGAAAAATAGCAATCAGAGTTTAGTCAAACATGCGCTACATTTATGGGGAAAAATCTGTATTTCTGCTAGTTCGGCTCAGAGCCATGTGGAGAAACTAATGTTTCCACAGACTCCAGAGTGGCCACAGCCCTTCTTCAGATGCGCATTTCATGCACATGGTTGTCACTTCTCAGCGCCGATTGCACTGATGATTCTGATCAAGTCTCCTCCTGTTCTCAGCTTTCTCTTTTATTGTGATATTTCCCCCTATAACTTGACTAGCGCCTAATTTGCTACTTTCTCTTTTCTGTCTGAGCACTCATTGAAAGACCAGCTATCTCTGGTCCGTGCTGACGTCATTGGTAAAACAGAGGTGCATAAAATCCCTTCCTGAACTCACACCTATCATTCTTCTCTGTTGTTTTCCAACCAACATTGGATACTGATTTCATTTTTCACTTGAATTTGCCTGAGTTCCAAAAAATAAAAAAGGCTTGAAAATTAATATTATATTCTAAATATAAGTATTTTTCCTTTCCTCTAATGGAGCAGCTCAAGTGAGGGCATTCCCAGTTTCTCAAAATAACAGTTGTCAATAATCTGTTTGGTGTGAGTTAGCAGGACTTGCTTTGGGAACCATTTTTAATGGTTTGAGACTTAAGAAATAACTACAGCATATATTTTCATGGCTAATGACTTCCAAAATGGATATCACACGTTTCTGAGTTTTAGATTTGCTTGGAAAAGGTCACAGAATTTTAGTTGACCACTTGTCATTGTTGTTGCTACTCACGGGTCTGTATTTACCATTTGTTGAAACAAAATATTTATTTTTGACCTATTCTGCTTCATATTTTTATTTCTATTCTTTCATTTCAAAATTATTGTGCAACTTTTTCTTGCTTTTTTATTTTTGCTTTCTGCTCCTTCTTACTTGTAGTATCTCTTGTAGTTCTCCTGGCCATCCCACAATACGTTCTTTTATGATCTCTCCTAAACTTATCCCAAATGGAATCTTCCCATAATATAGTGTCTTTGGCATGAGACTCCAAGAAAACTTTTATATTTGTTCTTCCTGGGATCTTAAAAGTACCAATGACCAAAACCAGCAAACACCCAAACAGAGCAACTATTGCTTGAGCCAGGCAAAAGTTATCCTGATATTTCTTTTCATTAGTATGCACATTATAAATATCCATAGATTTCCATAAAAACAGTGAGGATATTTTCAGATGACAAGTTGTTTAATAGGAAGTATTAGAGAGCATGTTACTGAGCATTTGGTGTGTCATACTGCCATCTTCCAGATTGAAGTTGGTATTATTATCTTCATTTTACAGGAGAATTATGAGTCAAGGGGTGTTTTAATACTGTTCCAGGGTGGACTTGTTAGTCACCTCACAGCGGCTAGAAGGATAGAAGGTGTCACTTTGAAGCACAGGTGTATTAGTTAGACACTGCTAGGTTGGTACCAACTCATAGTGACCCGATGTGCAACAGAATGAAACAGTACCGCTTTTGCATCATTTCTATATTCATTGTTCTGTTGGAGCCCATTATTGCAGCCACGGAGCCAGTCCATCTCTTTGACAATGCACCTCTATTTTGCTGCCCTTCTTTATTTACCACGTCTGAAGTTCTTTTCCATTGACCAGTCTGCTGATAAGCTGTCCAAAGTACCTGAGTCTCACCCTCCTCAATCCCAAAGAAAATCCTGATTGCACTTTCTCCAAGGCAGCTTTGCTTATTCTTCTGGCAATGCAGAGTTTGCCAGTAAGTTCCTCACCAGGACCATATTCGAATGTTTTGATTGTTCTGTTTGACTCATTGGCAATATTATGGTTTGGGTAAGGCATGCCTTAGTCTTCCAAGTGCATCGTTGGTAGCAATTTAAAGAAGTCTTGTGTAGTTTATTCACCCAATGCAATTTGCCATTTGATTTCTTGACTGCTGTTTCCATGAGCATTGACTGTGGATCCAAGCAAGATGAAATCCCTGACAACTTTGATGTTTTCTCTGTTATGTTTCCAACTTTCACATTCCGCTTATCAATCATTATAAGTGCATCTTGATTGTATGTTTGATCAATTTCTGACTGAAGACGCTGACAGAATTCTTCAATTTCTCAATCATTGTGTGTTAATTTGAATATTAGTTGTATTACCTGGGTTTCCTTGTAGATATATAGATACTATCCTATGACAGATGCTTTCCTACTCTGGTGGGTATCCTATGTCACAGGTATTTTAAATACTACCAAGACTACCTGCGGTGAACAGATTTCAGCTAAGCTTCCCAATATATGTATAAGGGGGCCCCAAACACATTCTTTATTAGCACCTTCAACATAACATACCTAAGTATACTAGTACTGGTAGGGTTTCTTAAATTCTAAGTCCATCCTTTGTAGGGAATAAGAGTTCTTTTTTTTAGTCTAAATTCTAGCCCTTTCTAATTTGGAAAGAGGCTGGAGGGTTCTATTATGGAGAGATTTGCCAACTGATTAACTGACGTATCACAGAGAGGAGGACAGTAAGTGATGCCGTAGGTGTTGTTTTGAGTTAATGGCAAGGCCTGGGGCTGATATCTTCACAAGACAAGCACATGCACTTACTTGAAGCACGCACACTATTAACTGGATTTTGAAACATTCTCTTACCTTCTAACAGGATCATTTCACTAAATCAAATTTATCTCAGCATTAAAAAAATCTTTACCTGTCTCTAGATTCTGATAATGATCGTCTACTACTAAGGAACAACTGAGATGTCTGCTTCTCCCTCCAGCTAAACATATTTTATCACCTTTTTACTTTCTGTAATATGTTAAACAAATGATGCTATTGTATTCTCAATATAGACGTGTGATTATACACATATACATTTTATTTTGTTTTAAACATTATATTTCATTTTTAATTACTTGCTTTTTATAAGGCTATTCCTTAATCCTTAGAAGTGAAAGAATTGCTAGATTTGAGCACACAGATCCAAAGTGAGCACATGAAATATGTTGAAAGATGCATAGAGTTTATCTAGGCATGTAGCAAAAAGTGACAGAAGAAGACGCAAGAGACTTCAGGAAGGTGCTAAGCCGATTGTTTCCAGGCAAGCCAGGATGGAAGACTTTATTGATATACATATTTTTTGCTTTAAGAACATGCCCTAGAATAATCCAAAGCACCACATTATCCATCCTACAACTGAATGACCTCATTTTTCATTTTTATCCTCAAGGCAGATTATTTTATCTGAGGGTTACACACAATATGACACAGTTACTAACCTACACCATCCTGCAATATGTTTCAGGGAGGGATTGATTTGTAATATTCTCAGGCTGATGCCTATATGGTTTCTGCTCTGAAGCAATTATTGGGTTTCTAGTCTACATTCACAAAATGAATATGTAAGTATGTTCGTGTCATACTTTGGGTAGTAGGTCTGGCTTTACTAAGAGCATGATTTTGTGGCCATGCGCAGAGTATAGGTGCTAAATCCACGCTGTTGGAAGGCAGAAATAACATGAAGAGTTAGAAGGACCCCTTCTGAATGTTTCAGTCATGTCAGTTTCTGTTTGATGTAGATTATTTATCTTTTCCTCCAAGACTCATTTCAGGATCATAGACAAAATGTGAAATAAAAGCCATCATACATATTTGAATCTTTGAAGTTAGGTATTCACTCAATTCTCCACTGTTCAGCCCTTGTTTTCCTACTACCTGACCCTTCCCTTTAGAGGTAGCCATCCTTTACCTTCAGTTTCTTGTTCATGTGGCCTGACTTCCTGACTCCCTTATTCCTCACCACCCCAATCTGGTCATCTGGTTATGCAGATCCTGATTCCTACAGACCAGAGATCCCCACGCCACTTCACCCTGCCCCCCAGTGGCTAACAGGGGAGCAGATATCTGAAATCACATCTCCATGAGTGACTTTGGTACACGCTGGCCCTGATGGTGATATGAAACAATCCTAAATCTCCCTCAGAGAGGAGTCTGTCGGAACAATGCTCCAACACCATAGAGCTTACAACTAATGAATAAAACTTTTCTTTTACATTGGAGAGTGATCCCACAAAACTGAAGGGCAATTTCAACCTGAGCTGAATAAAAATAGAGAATCGTCTTCAGAAGAAAGGCAATAGCCACGCAAAGTACAGGATCATCAGACACCTGTGCAATCTTCTTTTCAACAGGAGGATTTTTTAAAAATTCTTTACAACAAAAGAGAAAAACTCCCAAGTTAATCTTAACCAAAAGAGAAATGCTTTCTAAACTGTCAGGGGGATATTTTCTTAGAGTCAAATTGTCAAATAATCTGACAGTGAACAAACTCTGTAAATAGAATAACAAGTACTAAGAACTTTCACACTTTAATCTTAGAAGAAGAAGAAAAAAAACCAAACCCCAAACCTTAGAGACTATGTAAACACTAATAATCTCAAAACAACAACAATGTTGCTTTACAGATGAGGAAACGGGAACTCAGAGGAGTTAAGCTACATAGGTCAATTATTAATAGTTAAGAAAATAAAGTGTGAGGATGACATTTTAAAATTTGAATAGGAATTTGAACTTGATCTGTAAAATTTCCAAAGCCTGTGTTCTCTCCAATTATCATGGGTCCCTAAAGCAAAAATTCTGATTGAAACTGATTACTCCTTGTAATCAGTTCCCCCTTTCCAACCCACTCACCCTCCACTCTCCCAGCATCGTCCCTCACACCCTTGGTCCTGAAGGTATCATCCACCCTGGATTCCCTGTACCTCCAACCCTCATATGTACCAGTGTACAGCCTCTGTCCTATCTAGCCCTGCAAGGTAGAATTCGGATCATGGTAGTTGGGGGGAGGAAGCATCCAGGATCTGGGGGAAAGCTGTGTTCTTCATCGATACTACCTCACACCCTAATTAACCCATCTCCTCTCCTAAGCCCCTCTATGAGGGGATCTCCATTGGCCGACACTTGGGCCTTGGGTCTCCACTCTGCACTTCCCCCTTCATTTAATATAATATATATATATACACACATACATATATACATATTCACATATATACACATACATACACACACTTATATCTTTTTTTTTTGCATGATGCCTTATATCTGGTCCCTTGGGCACCTCGTGATCGCACTGGCCGGTGTGCTTCTTCCATGTGGGCTTATTTGTTTCTGAGCGAGATGGCCGCTTGTTCACCTTCAAGCCTTTAAGACCCCAGACACTATCTCTTTTGATAGCCGGGCACCATCAGCTTTCTTCACCACATTTGCTTGTGCACCCATTTGTCTTCAGCGATATTATCATGGAGGTGTGCAGTCAATGATATGATTTTTTGTTCTTTGATGCCTGGTAACTGATCCCTTTGGGACCACTCGATCACACAGGCTGGTGTGTTCTTCCATGTGGACTTTGTTGCTTCTGAGCTAGATGGCCGCTTGTTTATCATCAAGCCTTTAAGACCCCAGTCACTATCTCTTTTGATAGCCGGGCGCCATCAGCTTTCTTCACCACATTTACTTCTTCACCCACTTTGGCTCCAGCCATTGTGTCGGGAGAGTGAGCATCATAGAGTTCCAATTTAATAAAAGAAGGTATTCATGCATAGAGGGAGTGTTTGAGTAGAGGCCCAAGGTCTGGATGCCAGACCTCATTACAGGTCAAGTAAATAAAAATACTTAGGAGGGAGAGCCTAGATATTTTATTTCAGAGATCCTAGAAAAGTCAATATAGCACCACATTTTGGAATCATGCCTCAAAACTATATAGTGCTTGAGTACGTCAAAGGTTCCATTCAATTTGAAAAAGTCTGGAATGATCTGGCTGTCAGACTGTGCAGATAACAATATAGAACATCGGGTATTTCAGAGGAGATTCAGATAAGCAAATTGACTTTTTTTTTTCTTTTAAATGTTGCAGAACATACTGGAAGAGACAAAATATGTATTGCTTATCTACAATTCGAATGTAACTGGCTGCCCTGGTAGCTCCAGTGGTAACCCCAGTGATATCCATTCAGGAAACCGTCACTGAATACCCACAAGGCACAGCGCCAGTCCCAGGTCCCAGGATAGAGAAGCAAACAGGGCAGATGTAGCATTTGGACCACGTGAATTTATGTCCTGATGGAGATGATAGCTGCTACAAATAATTGCAAAGGAAACAGTAATCAGCGTCGCATTGCATGCTAAGAAAGAGAGGTTCAGGGAGCTAAAAATCATTTAGTAAGCAAAAGGTTAAAAATGTGAAGTTACTGTTTTTCAACCTGTTGTTCTCTATGTAGGTTGATACAATTTCGAAAGTAGTACTTCCATCTTCTAAAACCTTCCCCAAAAAATGCTTAAAATCTGGATTTACTCTAAAACCCTGTGTTTTATGTGGGACCGAATTCTCTTAAACTGTTTTACAAAGTTTCAATGTTTTGAGCAGAAGGGTCCACTTGAGCACTTTTTACCCTTCTTTTTAAAAGATTTACTATTAGTCCTGACCTCGAAGTTGTGTTCTGTGCTTTTCTGTTTTTCGGCAGATGAAGCCCAGCATTGAGGAACCTCTGGGGACAACAAGTAGAATAAGGGGCTTGAGGGGCAGGTCTACGGTGTTGGTAGTGGGTGTAAGGGGGAGACAATGTCAAGGTGTCCAGGAAGGAAAAGAATGGAAACTAATTGTGGTAACAATTGTACAATTCTGCTTGACATGCTTGAATTGTGGAATGATATGATATATTTACTAACTCCCAATTAAAAATAGTTTTAAAAAATCATTGTTTTCCATGGCACAAAATGTGTGTGTGTGTGTGTGTGTGTGTGTGTGTGTCCCTAGCTGGTACTAAGGTTCTTAGCTGTGAGGTCTAGAGGACCTCTGGTGGTGTAGTGATTATGCATTGGGCTGAAATCACAATGGTTGGGAGTTTGAAACCACCAGCAGCTCTGTGGGAGGAATATGGGGCTTTCAACTCCTGTAACAGTTACAGTCTCTGAGATCCACAAGGGGGTCGCTATGAGTCAGCATTGACTTGGTCTTTTTGAGAGCTCTGACGCTCTTGTGGCGTTGTCAGGTTAGTGTTGAACTGCTAACCTCGAGGTGAGCTGCTCAGACAAACCTCAGGAACAAGATGAAGCCATGTGGTCTTGTACGACTTACAGTCATTTTAACTGTAAGTTGGAATTGATTGCAAAGCAGTGGGTTTGAGGCTTTTGAAAAGACTGTGACAAATCTACCACCTAGAGAACCTATCCGTAGACCTGTCTGAGTTTAAGTGGCTTTTGTTTGGAATAAACCCATGTGCATAGGAATAAGAACCTTAGTAGCGACACTTATTGACATACCTTTGTGTGCTGATTTTAAAAGTAATCTTTATTTTAAAAAATGTGAAACTAAGATTAAATTTTTAAAAATTAATTTAGAAAATCACAAACCTAATTTTTTCTCTCGTTAAAATATTTTATTCTTAATAAGTGAAATATATTTAATATAAGTCTCTTACATTTGTTGTTCAATAGTATAGGAACCTGGAGATCTCTTTCTAAGATGATATTTTACATTTGTTCTTAATGATTATCAGTAATACAAGTGGGAAGAAATGAATACTTAGTTGGGCTTGATAATTTTCAAAAATCTCAATGCTTAGAGACACATGAAAAAATAGTGTACTAGAACATATTTATTATGAGTCAATAAGATAAAGCACTCAAAAGAGAAGACAATAAGCTTGGCCTATAAGAGTATATACATCTCTATTATTCTATCTATATACCTCTATGCATTTATAGATGCATTATTGATTGTTATATTAATTTATCCAAAGAAAGCATGGAATTACCAAGAGTACTTCAGGGTCCTTCAGTTACAAAAACAGACTCACAGGGACAAGTATCCTGAGACAGAGCCTCTGTGCAGGTAGTGGAGCTCCTGCCTCTGGCCGCAGGCCGCACATACTTCTCCCCAAGCCCCCAGTGCCCAAAGCAAAATGATCTCCATTAAACTGGACGATCTGTCAGTGAGCACAGGGAACCCATTTCTACAATGTTCATAAAGACTCTTGAGAGGGGATGGCCAGCCTGATTCTATGAACCCAGAAATCTGGGTTCCCAAACAAAAGACGCGCTGCCACTGAGATGATTTTGACTCCTAGAGATCATGGAGGGCGGGGTAGAACTGCTTCCTCAAGGTCTCTGAGGCGGTCGATCTTTACTGGAGTAGAAAGCCTCATCTTTCTCCCTTGGTACAGCTGGCAGTTTTGAATGACTGATCTTTTTGCCCAACACATAGCCTATCCCATCATTTTAAGTCCCACATTCCTGGTAGCCTCCCCAAATCCAGTTACTAAATGATTCACTGTTATTAGACATTATTTTAAAATAATAAAAATGATTTTTTTCACAACTGATTTCAAAATCCATCGATTTGTTTTGAGTACTTTTAACTAGGTTAAATAATTCCTTTTCTAAATTTTAAAAATGAACACAGAAGTGAGAATATTTTATCAATTTTAGCCACAGTATTAGAACTAGAACAAAGGAAAGCATTTCCTGGCAGCCATGTAACAATGCTGTCTCCACGGCACACTTTTTAGAGAGGTTGTATCTTAGATTGAATAGTAGTTGTTGTTTATTTAATGAAAATTAAATCAAATTCTCTTAAATATTTGCTGGCTGAACAGAAAACTCATTCTAGTGTCCTGTCTGAAAAATCCACACAAAGAGCCTAGCCTGACATTTTTCTGTTGCCTAATTCTGTTTCCATTATGGATATATTTCTTCGATCCAAAGTGTCTTTGTAGAAATACTTTGAAGCCACTACAATGTTTTCTTAGAGTTAGTGAAATGAGGTCATGCACATGTCTATCATTTTCTCACTGGACACACACAAATGCATTAAGTTTCAAACAGCTGAAATCAAATAAGGATTTCAGGTTGCTTTTATTAAACCTTTGATTAGTCTTTTGGAATCACCTATTCCATCAAGAGGCTTCTTATAACCTTTAGGAAAACAGCACAGCCATAATAACATCAAACTCGTATAATTAACTCTTTTGTTTCTAGGCAAAAATAAATGCATATAAATTATGTCTAATATGTTCTTCGGTTACCCCATGAATTCTCTTATACAACTCAAGTTGAGAACCCCTTTGAGAGAAAGAAAATTAGGGCCTTTCCTCCAGTAACTCAGGGGACCACTTGTGGCAGTAACATGTTGCCTCTTTTCTACACCACAATAAGATGCAATTACCCATTATCATGTAAAAAAAAGCTGACATTGAATTGGTTTTCCTAGGAGCTCAGAGAAGCAAATGAAACTTAGTAGGAAATTATTACATGTGCAACCTTTCTTTCAAGAGAACCAATCAGTGTAATTGAAACATCTCACAACGTTTGATTTGCTTTTGCCCTATAACCAAATGTTTCAATTAGATTCACTTAATATTAGTGTCACTGCGATCATTTTCAACACTTTGTCTAAATTACCGCAGGTTCAGCCTGGAATTTCAAACTCAAACTGCAGAGGACACAGGCCCTGCTCTGGGCAGCCTGTGGACAGAATGTAACAGGGACCTTGATCTTTCTCAGTTCTCATTAGTTTGGGGGATTTTTTTTAGCGCTTGAAACAAAAATTCTTCCACTGAGTGTTAATCTGCATCCACAGCCAGCAAACAGGATTGGAAAGCTTTTTTTTTTCTTCCTCTGTTTTATGAGGTGTCTGGTTTCACATGGCAATTGAGGGTGAAAATATTGTCTCCTTGCATTTTGGGTCTATTGAAAATACTGAAATTCCATAAAGTCAAAGAACTCTCTTTGCTTGGCTGTGCTTCTCCTAAACTAAATACACAAATAAGGACTAAATTCTGCTGTATTTGCTTGGTTATTCAGAAATTAACAATTTTATCCATTAAGATCAATTAAGAGTTGAGCACCTTGGAATATTGTGGGAACGCAGAGGTTGCAGCTGAAACTGTAGAGGGATAACTCACGTCCCACAAACGTCCTAATTTTGGAAGACTTGAATGTGCCGTCATAGCCTGGATAATGATTGGTACTTTGTCCTCTGGAACTATGAATCAGACACTTAAAATTCAGTAATGTCAAACCAGTCTATACCTCCAAGGTGAGACTGAAGACAAAGGAGGCCAAAGTCCCGCAGCTGTCTCTGACTAGGGCTAAGACTAGAGTCAAGGTCTTAAGGTAACCTGATCTTCCTCTCTGTCATGATAGCTCAAAAAAACAACTTGCTTCCCCAAACTGGAGTAAGCACCTTCTCAAAGCAAAGCAAAGCAAACCAACCTCAGTGCCGCCAAGCCAGTCCCAACTTACACAGGACAGAGTAGCTCTGCCCTGGTGATGTGTGAGATTGTAATGTGTTGGGGAAGTAGCAAGCCTCACCTTTCTTCTGCAGCACCTTCATTGGCTGGGGAAAAAATGTGATTTGTCCCACATGCAGTCTAGTTTAAGGCGTGCTGGTGGTACTTGCTGCAGAGTGGACAGGGAGCTACGAAACTCAAGGTCAGCAGTTCCAGTTCATTAGCCATGCCCCAGAAAAAAAGATGAGGCTCCGCTTCTACAAATACTTATGCTCTCAGAACCCCAGACAGGGCTTCTGTGATTTGGAAGCAATTCAATGCAGTGGGTTCGGGGACACACCATTTTAATACAGGAAAAAATTGCCTATGAATTAAATTTTACCTTCGACTTGTTTGGTGCCATCAGCTTGGTTCCAATTTATAACAGCCCTTTGTGCAAGAGCACGAAACACTGCCCTGTCCCCATCATCCTCACCATTGTCGCAATCAGTCTGTTGCTGCAGCCACGGCGTCAGTGCCCCCGGCAATGGGTTATAGATGAGCGAGCTACCAAAAGTTCGTAGAAAAATTGAATGAAGAGAATAGAATTAACTTCAAATTAAACAACTTAATTATGGGGGTTTCCTAGAGATGTGAGCAGATTGCCAAAGCTAGGATCAGAACACCTTAAACGATATAGTCATTGGTCCACAGCAATGCATCTCCTTAGGCAGAAGCCAAGTCTAGCTCTGTGGTCCTCAGCCTCTCGGTCACGTGTTCCGTAGGACTCTGCCAGGTCCCAGGTCCCACGGTCTTTGGCCAGCGAAGTTGCCTACTGCTCTGTCTCGGAGTCTCAGAGTCTCCGTGCTGCCCCCTTTCTCTGTCTCGTGGCCTCCATGCTTGTCAGCTGGTCTCTTGGTGTCATTGCCTCAGAAGCCTCCACCACGTGGGGCAGGATTCCCAAGCATTCTCTGCTGGCGGCTCTTTTTCCTTGATGGTTCTAGGAATGCTCTCTTAACTTTTGGGAGTTTCCTTTCATCTTTCTGTCTCTGAGAAAAGGGTAGACAACCTGGTTTATATCCTAGTAAATGATCATTTGGCTACTCTCTGTCATTACTCAATTCTCTCCATATCCAGAGTCTGATACGCATCACCACCACACTAGGCAGTTTTCAAGGAAGAGGAAGAGAGTCTTGGAAAATTGTTGGATCATCGTTTCCAGCTTGTGATAGGTAGTTTTTTGTGCCAACGTGGCTCCCGCGGGAACATGTGGGAAGGGTTTAGCCTGTCAGTCAGGTTGCAGCTTGATGGGAGGGGGCAACCCAGATAAATGACTCCCTGGAGGACAGCCCTCCGATCCCCCTCCCTGCTTTCACCTTCCTGTTGACAAGCCACGTGAAGCCACGCTGAAACCTGTGAGATGCTTCCATCCCCACTGGATCCATGAGATTTTGCAACCACTGGCCTGTGATCCTGCATTTTGCATCATTGAATGTGCCGCGTGAGTCTGAAGAGGGATTTACGAACTAGTATCAGACATATGGACTAATATCAGACTTATGGACTTGAGCTGGATGGGATGCTTTCTTTACATACAATTACTCTTTGATATAAAGCTCTCTTTCTCTTACACACACATGCACACACACACACACCATCACACACACACACACACACACTGATATGCATGCCACTGAGTTTGTTTCTCGAGTCAACCTGGCCTAACACACAGCTGATCAAACCAGATAAAAAGATGATTCGTTCCTAAGTATGAGACCACGTCAAAATCTGAGCCCCTAGCAAAAGCTAGTATCGAAGCAAAACAAACCAGCATCAAAACCTATGTATTCTGTGGTGTTACCCTGGGTTTCTGTGGTATCATTAGCTGATTCATAAATGTAAAATTTTGGTAGACCATCTAAATCCATTTTATCACTACAGAAAAAGAAACAAAGGATCCCAAACAGAAGGTTGTCCAATATGGTTGAAAAAATATATTGCTAAAATAATCTTAATTTTAGTCCAACTCAAGTATATTCAAGCTGCTGGTACCTCAGATGTATCAGCATAGAATTATGACATGGTATACAGTAGCTGATTATTTGGAAGTAGATTCTAAGTCTTTTGTTCTGAGCTCCATAGTCATGGACATGAATTGCCAAGAAGTCTACTAATTGTTTGATAAGCCGAAGAACTCCAAAATAATTTTTGGGTAGGCTAATAAGTGAAATATGAAGATTTTCAAAAGTATGTCTAGGCTCTATATTGCTATTATGCTTTAAATAAATCCACACATTATTCTTTCTTTCATTGCCTGCCTTGCTTGAAATAATTTCTAATAAAATAATTTCTAATAAAATTAAATTTACCATGCCCATCATTGGGGATTTCTGATTCTTGTTACCTGGCCCACACAAGCTGGTATTTTAAAAGCATATAAGAAAAACAATTATTCATCCGAAGCAGAAATTGCTAGTAGTGGATTTGATTTTCAAACTCTGAGAACACAGCAGGGGCTGGCCTTTGTACTCCTCCTTGCAAGTCAAATGCTTTATTTGTGAGGCAAAATGCTATGCAGAACTCTGGAGAGGCATAACAGTGATGACTCTATTAGTTAGTAGTTTTAGTTGAATAGATGGCCACGAAAGGAAGCGCAGATGCTGGGGTATTCAGAATTAATTTTTTTTGAAGCGTTAAGAAAATCTAGGGCATTTTGTCCATGGTAGAGGACTAAAGCACAAAATTGAGGGAAAAACCTCCATTTTCCCTCTTTTATGACTTTTTATGTTTGTGAGCGATTGCTACATTTGTGCAAATATCAACGGAGAATCAAGCAAGCAAACAAAACCATAGACTTCGGGAACATAGTAGACGGCCTCATCTACTCTATCCTTAGAGCTGCACACACTCTGTGCCTGGCCGCCGTTTCAGCTGGCATTCATTCTGCACATGGTAAGAAAGGAGCCCTGGTGGCGGCATGGTTAAGTATTTAGTTGCTAACCAAAAGGTAAGTTGTTCAAACCCACCAGCCACTCCGAGGAAGTAGATGTGGCAATCTGTAAAGATTACAGCTTCAGAAGCCCCATAGAAAAGTTTTACTCTCTCCTATGGGGTCCCTAGATCGGCCATTATGGCCTCGTGGGTTAAGCATTGAAATGCTAACCTCAAGATCAGCAGTTCACAATCAGCAGCTGCTTCATAGGGAAAAGATGACAAAATTTGTTCTTTTAAAGATGTACAGCTTCCGAAACCCAAGAGAACATTCTAGTCTGCGTTCAAAGAGTAGGACTATGGCTTGGAATCTACTCGATGGCTGGAGGTTGGTTAGTAATTGGATCCCTATGAATCTGAATCAACTCAATTACAATGAGTTTAATTTTTAAAATCATTTTATTAGGGGCTCATACAACTCTTATCACAATCCATACATCCATTGTGTTAAGCACATTCGTATATTTGTTGCCATCATCATTCTCAAAACATTTGCTTTCTACTTGAGCCCTTGGTATCAGCTCCTCATATTTTCCCCTCCCTCCCTACTACCCCATCCCTCATGAACCCTGATATTTTATAAACTATTATTATTTTGTCATGTCTTACACTGTCCGATGTCTCCCTTCACCCATTTTTCTGTTGTCCATCTCTCAGGGAGGGGATTATTTGTAGATATATCCTTGTAATTGGTTCCCCTTTTCTACCCCACCTTCCCTTCACCCTTCCTGTATTGCCACTCTCACCACTAGTCCTGAATGGGTCATCTGTCCTGGATTCCCTGTGTTTTCAGTTCCTTTCTGTACCAGTGTACATCCTTTGGTCTAGCCAGATTTGTAAGGTAGAACTGGGATCATGATAGTGAGGGGTTAGGGGATGAAGGGAAGTATTTAAGAAGTAGAGGAAAGTTGTATGTTTCATCGTTGCTACCCTGCACCCTGACTGGCTCGTCTACTCCCCGCGACCCTTCCATAAGGGGATTGTCAGTTGCCTACAGACGGACTTTGGGTCCCCACTCCACACTGCCCCTCATTCACAATGATATGAATTTTTGTTCTTTGATGCCTGATACCTGATCCCTTCGACACCTTGTGGTCATACAGGCTGATGCGCTTCTTCCATGTGAACTTTTTTGCTTTTCAACTAGATGGCCACTTGTTTCCCTTCAAGCCTTTAAGACCCCAGATGCTATATCTTTTGATAGCCGGGCACCATCAGCTTTCTTCACTACCTAATAGGTTTAATTTTAATAGATGGTAAGGAGATAAAAATACCACCATTCTACAGATGGAAAACCTAGGGTTGAAGAAGTTATGATTTTTTTTTAGTGAATGGTGCTTGTAGCTGAGGTTAAGAATGTGAATATCATAGGAAGGACATTTCTCTTTTAATGTAATACATCAAAAAGCAATCCCTTTCATTCCAATTTACTGTTAGTCAAAGACAATGGAGAAACATTTCCTTGGCTGATAGAGTATGAAAGACTTGCGGTGAAATCCATTCTGACCCAGGGGGTCAGGAATAGAAATGGGTTCCACAGGGTTTTCCTGGCTGTGAATGCAGATTGCCAGGTCTTACTTCTGAGGTGCTGCTGGGCATATTTCAGTGTCTGCATTTTAGTGAGTAGATGAGTGTTTAAATTTGTGTCTCACAGAGAGACCTTCACATAGCTTTTGGCAAGAGACAGAGGGTTGGACAGCCTTAGTAGGCTCCTGTTTAGATCTCCAAATATCTGGCTCATCTCCAACTGCAATGAGATTTCAATCAAGGGACCCAGAAAGTGACAAATAAGAAGCAAAATCGATTAATTCTTCCATACAGACGTCTCACACAGTCTTCTTGAAATGATACGTCACTTTTCACACATATGTTTATTCATAGCATTAAGTTCCTCAGATTCCTGGAGATTTCATTAAGCATCGGATGTAGAAGAGAAGACTTTGGGGGCGGTGGGGGGGTGGGTTCTGGTATCCAATATTATGCACTTCAAGAGGTTTTGTTTTGTTTTGGTGTTTCCTGGCAGATTTCTCTGGGAAATTTATAGGGACATTGGAGAGCAAAGGAGATCAAGTTAAAATATTTGCATGGAGCATCTGGGATTAGAATAGAGTTCTCTAGAGCAGTATGGGTCACGGCCCCTATTGGGGGTCGAATGACCCTTTCAAAGGGGTCACCTGATTCATAACAGTAGCAAAATTAAAGTTATGAAGTAGTAACGAAAACAATGTTATGGTTGGGGGTCAGTACACATGAGGAACTGCATGAAAGGGTCGTGGCATGAGGCAGGTGGAGACCCACTGCTCCAGAGGATGATTCTGTGGGAAACACAGTAGACTAAATCCATCCACAGACATTCTGACCCACTGACCCAATGGGACAATAGGGCTTTGGGGTATCTTGCTTACTTTCTTGGTGGTACTTTATTTTGAGTGCTAACCTTTCATTCTTAAAAGGTGAATAGAGAACCGCAGCTAATCTCCTAGATGTTTTGGCATTTCATCATTCTATAGGGGATTAGGGAATGTGGCAGATCACATATGCATGCCTGAGGCAAGATTCTAGCATGTAAATTTCATTTCCTTTCCACAAGGAGCTTGTAAGGATTCTGTGGCTGTGTAAGGGGTGGGGGTGGGGTGGAGTAAAAATAAATAAGGAAACAAATTTAGAGCATCTGTCACTGAAAGGTTCTTTACATTATTTACTTTCTAATTAAGATGCATAGAATCCAGGGTTATGGAAAATAATATTCTATCCTGCCATGATAGGTAATTCCAAACCAACATGGACCCATAAAGAGTTCTTATTAGAGAACAAAGCACCCTGAGTGGCCCTATGTGTTAGACGTTGGGCTATTAACTGCAAGGTCAAAGATTCAAACCCTCCACTCACTCCTCGCAATGTGAGTCTGTCTTCTCCCTCCCGTAAAGATGTACAGTCTCTGAAATTCTGTACAAGGTTGCTATAAATCAGAATCCACTCTATGGCAATGGGTTTGTTTTGGTTTGGGGGTCGGGGGAGGAGGAAATCCTGTTAAACAAAGCAAAGAGGTTGTTCTGAGTGCTTCAGAAATTCATCAGACATCAGTGCTCGAGCCATACGCAAGTTTATCCGGAAGCTGATCAGTAATGCAAGGCCTCACCTCCCCCTGCTAAGATCAAGAAGTCATTGATATGGTATTAAGGAAAAGCACACCTAAAAACAATATTTCTCTTTCTAATTGGATTCCAGGCCTCCATGAAGGAGGCAGAGACATAGGACGCCTCGCTTGCAGTGGTGGCCAGTGTAAACGGGTCCGTTCAAAGAGTCAGACCCTGTCTGGGGCAGCCAGCAGGTGTTTGTTTCCGTTACGACGAGGTGTTTCCCTTATGGCCTAGTGCACAATTTTCCCATGAAAATGGCTGCTGCGTAGGCAATGCTGTTTTTTACTCTAAAGTAATTACTTCTGCCAGTTTCCCAAACCGGGTTTCAGTGTGATACCCAAATCTGATGTCCCCAAAATAATTATCATGGTAATGGAGTGATCTCCAAGACCTTGTATATTCATTCATCTCTCCACCTCATTCTGACTTGCTATATTTGAGACTCTTATTCTGCCAGGTGGTCTTCTGATGTAGGCTTTTAAAGATGACCCGTGCTTGCTCCTTTTACTTTCCTAATGCAGTGGTGGGTCTATGAATTCACTACCAAAGGTGGTTTACATCACAGAGACAACCAGGCATTTCCTGTATCCGGCTGGACAAATATAGGAACCCTGGTGGTGTAGTGATTTTTGAGTTGGCCTGTTAACCAGAAGGTGAGCAGTTTGAAACCACCCACCAGTTCTCCAGGAGAAAGATGAGGCTTTTTACTCCCATAAGGAGTTATCGTCTCAGAGACTTACACGGGAAGTTTCTACCCTCAGGGGTTGCCTTGAGTCAGAATGAACTCCATGGCAGTGAGCTTGTTTTGTTTTGTGTTTTATGTTTGTTTTTTAAGATTAGTAAATAGATCATCTATTAAGTAATGTTCAAAAAGGAAGAATTGATTCCTTTGGATTGTGGCACTACCAAAAAACATTAAAAGAACCATAGACCACCAAAAGAACAAAAAAAAAATCTGTCTTAAAAGAAGTACGGTCAGAATGCTCCTTAGTGGCAAGGATGGGGAGACTTAAACTCATGTGCTTCAGCCATGTTATCAGGAGAGAACAGTCCCTGGCGAAGGACATCATGCTTGCTAAAGTAAAGGGGCAGTGGGAAAGAGGAAGACCCTTGACAGCGTGGAGGGACTGTGGCGGCCACAATGGCGTGGCACATAAGAACAATGGCGAGGATGAGTTGGAACCAGCAACGTCAGAAAGGAAATCTTACCAAAACCTGCTTAAATGTCCATACCACATTTCCAATTTATAGGACATATAGAGGACAGAAGAGCAGGTTAAACTCCATCATGGGGAAGCAATGAGCACATTGTTGATGATGGGGTACCATAAAGATAACCGTCCCAGTAACGCAACATGTGCACTGCAGGAGAGACCAGGAGGGGAGACAGAGACAGATGGGAGAGAGAAAGGAGGAGGGCAGTAAAGGAAAAGGAAAGAGCAGAAAGGAGCCAGTTGAAGGGAGAGGAACAAACAGTAGGAAAAGGGAAAGAAAGGAAACACGCAGATTAAAAGACACGAAAACCATGAGTTGCCTAATTCCACTGTTGCCATTATTTTAACTTCCATGATAGCTCACTGGAACAGTAAGTTGTGGCTTCCACATTGCAAGGGGAAGTTTGAGCAATGGTTGGATATTGATTATTAAGAAGTCTTTTTTTTTCTTTTTTTGACATCACTATTGTATTGTTCCTATGTTTTTTTTTAATTATTAGCTTTTACAGATACCACTCCAGTATTCACAGTGAAATTACGCAGTAGAGATTTGCTTCATACACTGTGCCAACAGTGCGAGGCAATAATTCCCAATGACTCATCACTCTTAAAACTGGGCAATGGATACATGGAAGTTTATGCATACCACTCGGTTCTTGTGTATGTTTCAGGCTCCATAACGAAAATACGATTTCAAAGATACTTGAGAGGAAGACAATTTATTAATTAATATGTCTTGCTTCACAACAATCTGATATGCTAAATTCTAAAGAAGTGAACCTATGATTATCCTGTATTTTTTCTTTTTATAGCAGATTTGCCCTACAGACAAGCGATATAAATATTTTACACTAATGCGTGGGTCAGAGAGTAATGCGAGAATCCACAGTGACCCTCAATAAGCAAAATTCATTACTGCCTTTCTTTCAGAATCAAAGGATGCTATCACCACAGGAGAGTAACAACTAACAATTCACCGATGCCATGACTTTCTTTTTTTTAATATGGATGAAATTGGTAAATACAATGTGTATTATATTAAAAAATTTTGATTTTACTATATAAAACTTTAATTATATTGCTATTCAAACTATTTTGATAGCAATATTTATTTTTTTCCCATGATAGGAAGTGATTATTCTGACTTGGATGAATTAAAAGTCCTCGTAGTTAGTAATGATAATACTAGTGAAGATGAGTTAGAAACCTCAGTTGTTGAAGTTGAAGAATCAATTCCAATAACTATAAGTTCGAAGCCATCTACTTCAAGAAATTGAGGAATTCCTCTTTGGTGGCACAATTCTGGAGACGGTACAGCTAGACCTATGCCCAAATGGTTAGGACAAATAGATTCTTCTGGGGTAGTAAAACGTCCTGTTGAATATTTCAGACATTTTTTTCTCAAAGGATATCATTACTCATATTGTCGACCAATCAAGTCTGTATGCAATCAGCAAAATCCCAATAAACCTCTTGCACTGAATAGCCAGGAACTTGAGCAATGTTTTGGGTACACTGCTTGATTTGATAGACTCGCTAATTGCACTGTACAGAATTCACATCAGATTGAAAAAATATTATCACAAATTATTTTTTCATTTTACAGATGTGACTGTTGTGATCTCTTGGCTATTTTTTAAATTTAATAAATCTTTTTATTGGGGCTCATACAACTCTTATCACAATCCATACATACATCAATTGAGTAAAGCACCCTTATACATTCGTTGCCCTCGTCATTCTCAGAATTCGCCTGCCACTTGGGTTCCTGAAATCAGCTCGTTTTCCTTTTTTTCCCTCCTCCTCTCTCCCCGCTCCCCCCTTCCCCCTGGTCCCTTAATAGTTTATAAATAATTATTTTATCTTATCTTACACTGCCCGGCGTCTCCCCTAACCCACCTTTCCATTGCCCATGTCCCAGAGAGGAGGTTACACATAGATCTCCAAGATCAGTTCCCCCTTTCTATATCCCCTTCCCTCCCGGTGTCGCCACTCCCACTGCTGGTCCTGAGGGGTTAATCTGTTGTAGATTCCCTGTGTTTCCAGATCCCTACTGTACCACTGTGTATCCTCTGGTCTAACCAGGTCTGCAAGGTAGAATTGGGATCATGATAATTGGGAGGGGAGGAAGCGTTCAAGAACTAGAGGCAGGTTTTGAATTTCATTGTTGCTACACTGAACCCTGAGTGACTCATCTTCTCCCCACTACCCCTCTGCAAGGGATGTCCAGCTGTCTACAAATGGGCATTGGGCCCACATCCCCCTCATTCATGGTGATGTGATATTTTTATCCCCTGCCTTTGTTGTTTGAGACCTCGTCCCTTCTGCCCTTCACGATCACACATGTTGGTGTGCTGTTCATGATCACACATGTTGGTGTGCTGCTTCCATGTGGGCTTTATTGCTTCTGGGCTAGATGGCCGCTTGTTTACTTTCCAGCCTTTAAGTCCCCGGATGCTATATCTCTCAATAGGCGGGCACCTTCTTCACCACACTTGCTTATGCACACATTCGTCTTCAGCATTTATGTGAGGAAGGTGATCACACAATGATGGTTTTTGTTCCTTGGTGTCTGCTACCTGGTCCGTTCAACACCTTGTATTCACTTAGGCTGTATGCTTCTTCTCTGTGGGCTTTGTTGTTTCTGAACTAGATGGTCGCTTGTTTGCCTTCAAGCCTTTTTAAGACCCCAGACGCTATATCTTTTTGATAGCGGGGCACCATCAGCTTTCTTCACCACGTTTGCTTATACACATGTCTGTCCTCAGTGATAATGTCGGGAAGGTGAGTATCATGGAATGACTGTTTAGCTGGGCAAGGTGCTATTGTATTGAGGAAGTGTGCGTGAAGAGGCCAAATGTCCACCTGCTACCCTACTACTGAACCTATAAATATATGCACATAGATTTATTTCTCCCATAAACATAAATATATTTACATATGTACATGTCTGTAATTTAGTCTTCTCTGTATACCCTTTGCCTCCTACTCCTTTCCTCTATTTCTTTACGCTTTCCTCCTGTCCCACTACCATGTTCAGCCTTCATTCTGGTTTCAGTAATTCCTCTCAGTTACCTTGCCCTTGGTCACTCTCTACCAGTCCTTCCATCCCCTCCCTCCACTGGTTTTGAACCACTCGTTGTTCCCTTGTCCCTGGATTAGCCAACACCTCCTCCCTTCCCCTACCTCATGTCCTACCTCCTACCTTCCCCTACCTCCGTCATGTCCCTCCAGGACCGTTGGTCCCGTTATTTTCTTCTCCCATTGTTTGTCCAGCCTAGCTTATCTAGGTGGACCTGCTGTTATAGTAATATGTGCATACAAATGCAGATGATGCCATGACTTTCAAATGAGAAACTGAAAGCGGAATTTTGATTTTAGGAACTGCCAACTAAAATGAAGAAGTGAAAAATGAAACATCCCTACTCATTTTCTTCCATTCTCATTCCATTTTGCCCTTGAGTTTGGAAGTGAAAGTGCCCAAATTAGATATTGTAGAGGGAACTAAGTCAATTCTATGTTTAAAAGAGATTATTTATAGAATTCTTACTTTTTTGAATCTCTGAGTTCTACTTTTTTTTGTAGTTCCACCTAAAAAAATCAGATAATTCTGGCAATATTCAATGACATAAGTGTAAGCAAAATTATTCAAGCATTAACTCTTTTTTAATTATTCTTATTTAATTTAAATTATAGTAGTTGAGCATTATAAAACTCAAAACATTAACTGTAAGATTAAATTATGAAAAAAACTTATTTCTCCCTATGTAAGTTTTCTTGTAAGGTCATTTGGGATATGATCTCTCTCTCTCTCTCTCTCTCTCTCTCTCTCTCTCTCTCTCTCTCTCTCTCTCTATCTATCTATCTCTCTCTCTCTCTCTCAGTTCACAGCTTTACTAGCTGTTATTCTCACATCTAAAACTGATTTTAGGAAAATACAATATTTAAGAAAATTCTCATGAGTCTTCCCATCAGCAAGGTTACCTCTTTTTTTTTCTGCAATGTAACTGGTGTGGAACACAAAGTCATTGAAATAAGCATCCTTGATACGAAGTACAGATTACTTTCTCACTGCTCCTGGCTGTGCACTCTCAAATCAATAGAAATTCATGGGATCTGAAAATTACATCTTGCGGTACATTTTTTTTATCCTGACTTTTTTGATAAGGTTAATCCTCCTTAGCATTTTAGCAAATTCAGGAGGAAAAGTATTAACACTGTATTTGGAAAGGAGAATGGTAGGTAGCAGGGGGCGGAGACGTATGGATCCAACAGACCCAATTGCCTAGATCCTTTTTAAATTGTATTGATGCCATTAAACTCATCACAGATATTTTGTGGAATGCTCTGTTCATGCCCAGTTTGTTCCCATGGCATTTCTCAAGAGCAAATAAATAAGGATAAGAAAAGAAATGTAAGAACAAGTAAAACTCGGGCTTTTCCATTTGAATGACTGTTGCTCTAGGTTGGGCAGTGCCATCAGGCGCGCATTGTTCAGCTAACTGCAAGGTTGGTGGTTCAAACGCATCACACCTCTCTAGAAAGATGAGGTTATTTACTCCTATTAAGAGGTACTGGGGGAAGGGAAGACTAGAACCGGTGGTGATAACACAACTCATTTTAGAAGCGAATTGACCATGAAAAAAAGAAAGAAAATATTCTAAAATTGAATAAGATAATGACTACAATTTTTCTTGATATGATTGAACTATTGAATTGCATGATATGTGGATTATATGCCAATAGAATTGTAAAAAATTAAAATTATAAAGAGCTACAGCCTGGGAAACCCTACACAGAGAGCACAAGTATCGCTGTTGGTAAATATTTGAATACTAACTGCAAGGCTCAACACCACTGACTGCTCAACAGGGGAGAGAAGAGGCTGTGTGCTCTTGTAAAGATGTACAGTCTCGGCATCGCTGTACACAGTCAATATGAGTCAGAATGCCCGACATGGCACTGGGTAGAAGAATCAGAATTGACTCAATGACAGATTACTTTAGAGAGCTGTACTGAGAGAGCTGAGACAGTTTTGTAACTTCAATGGCCACAGATTCTTCTCCAAAGAGCTATAGAGGCTGTTTGGTGCTTTATTAAAATTAAATTAAATTGTAGATTTAAACAGAACCTTTAATATTATAACCCCATATGTTCTCTGTTGTGACAGAGCAATTAATAAGTTATAAGGTCATTCCTTATAGTCTTCTTCTAGGAAGACTATGATTCAACATTGTAAATAACTCTTAAAAGAGGATGCTATTAGAGAGTGTTTCTCTTTTTTACCAAATAGTTTGGAATATCCAACTATTCTGCACACTCGTTTACGTCAGTCATCATTACAAGTCTAATATTCCATGTTTCTGAACTTACATGCTTTTGTTTTTCTCATAGGACTCTATTCTCTTGCTTGATTCCATCCCACACTTTCCTTCAGTTGTCCCAATCTCTGAGGATTTCACAGTGTTCATGATTGAAACCCCCCATCTTTTTACCCCCTTTCAGTTATCTGTTTCTTCTATTTTGTTTGGCGCACTTATCATAGCGTCCTCTTTGAGGAGATATTTACAGTGGTGGAGCAGAATTCCCCTAAATACCGCCCACTCTTGAGTTCACTCTTTTCCTGGCCAACATGCCCAGTTGTAACTTTTTCAACTTTGTAAAGTCCCCTTGTACTACAAGCCCTGATCTCACTGTCTGGTAAGCATGGGACTCGTCAATGGAAAGTCTCTGGTTCAAACCCACCAGTAGTCATTGGGAGAAAGATGAGTCAAAGACGAGGCTGTCAACTATGATGTGGACTTACTATTGGAAGGCCTATAGAGTGTCACGGACGGCAGCGGGCTTGCGTACACTCCAAGCTCAGAGGTTGGTTCTTGATTCTGGGTATCTTTCAGGTTTCCTTCCTCGGAGACTTATTCCTCAGAAGCAAGGTTTTGACATCACTCTTGATTTTCTGCTAATTCTCTTTGCCGCCTGCTACCATTCTTTTAATCTGAGCCTCAGACCCTGGTTTTTCTCTCCACCACTAATTCTGCAGTCATCATTCCAAATCTTGGGCTCTCACATTTTTACCACCGTAACTATCCCACCCAATTCCAAATGTACTGTATAGATTTTATTACTTATTTAAATCCTTAAAAATTTATTGAGGCTTATTTTATTTAGTTTTAAAAGTAATTTTATTGGGGGCTCTTACAGATCTCTCTTATAACAATCCATACATCAATTGTATAAAACATATTTGTACATATAGTGCCATCATCATTTTCTAAACATTTACTTTCTATTTAAGTCCTTCGTATAAGCTCCTTTTTTATCCCTCCCTCCCTCCCCCCTCCCACCCTTGTGACCCCTTGATAGATTATAAATTATTATTATTTTCATATCTTATATCAACCGCTGTTTCCCTTCCTCTACGTTTCTGTTGTTCGTCCCCCTGGGGTGGTGGTGGTGGTTATGTGATGATCATTGCAATCGGTTCCCCCTTACTGCCCTCCTCCCCACACCTTCCCCTTAAACTCCTGGTATTGCTACTACCATTTCTGTTCCTGAAGGATCTATCTAACCTGAATTCTGTGTTTTGTGAGCTCTTATTTGTACCAGTGTACATGCTCCAGTCTAGACCACAGTGAAAGGCAGGATTGGGGTCATCATAGGGGGGGGACGGTGAGGAAGCCTCAAAGAACCAGAGGAATATTCTGTGTTTCATTGGTGCTTTTGAGGCTTATTTGCTTGATCCTGGAGAATATCCCATAGGCACTTGAGAAGAATATATATTTTGCTATTTGGGGTAGAGTTTCTTTATGTATCTGTTAGGTCTAGTTATTAGAGAGTGCTGTTCAAGCCTTCTTTGTCTTCCTCGTCTGTGTACGTGTTCTTTCCTCTTTTGAATATAATACATTGAAGTCTCCAACAAGTATTTATGCACCTTCTACTGACCTCATCCTTCCATACTGTTGGTGTTTGCTTCAAGTATTTAAGGGACCTGGGCTTTAGAGCTATGATGTCACAACGGCTCTGAGCTGGGCTGATAATCAATGGTCAGTAGCTGGAAAGCACTAAGGTTTTCTACTCCAATAAAAATGTGTAGTCTCAGAAAGCCACATGGGAAGTTCTACCCTTCCCTATCGAGTAGTATGAGTAGGAATCAATTCTACGGCAGGGAGTTTGAGGTGTTTGCTTTTTCTTTTTCATATGTACAAAGAAAGTTCTTATAACTATCCAATAGAGTAATACCTTTATTATAAAAAGGTCCTTTGCCTCTCAAACCATACCAAATTCACTACTGTTCAGTTGATTCTGACTCATAGTGATGCCGGAGGACAGAGTGGAACTTTCCTGTGGATTTCTGAGGCTATAAATCTTTTGGGGTTTGTCTTGCGGTTTGCCCTTCTACAGTTTCCATTTGCATGGCATTCCATTTTCCTTCATATTACTTTAACCTGTTGTGTCTTTGAATCATATAATCTGATCTTGCTTTTTTATCCAGTTGGAAAATCTCCACCTTCTGATTTTCTGTTGTAGTGTTTTACTTCATTCATATTTAATACAATTATTGGTACTATTGAACATACAACTTCCATTTTGATTATTGTTTTCTTTATGTCACATGGCTTTTCATGTGTATACACTTTCCCTTTTACTTTACTATTTTTTCCTGTTTAAAAGTATATTCTTGGTGCAATGTATCATCGATGAAGAATACAGCTCTCCTCTAGTTCCTAAATGCTTCCTCCACCCACCTCCCCCCTCCGCCCCCAACAATCATGATCCAAATTCTACCTTGCAAATCTGGCTAGACCAGAGGATGTACACTGATGCAGACAGGAGCTGGAAGCACAGGGAATCCAGGGCAGATGATACCTTCAGGACTAGGGGTGTGAGTGGCGATACTGGGAAGGTAGAGTAAGTGTGGGTTGGAAACAGGGAACTGATTACAAAGATCTATATGTGACCTCCTCCCTGGGGGACGGACATCAGAAAAGTACGTGAAGGAAGACGTTGGACAGGGCATGATATGAAAAAATAGTAATCTATAAATTATCAAGGGCTCATGATGGAGGGAGGAGCTGGGAGGGAGGAGAAAAAAAAGAGGACCTGATGCCAAGGGCTTAAGTGGAGAGCAAATGCTTTGAAAATGATGAGGGCAATGAATGTACAGATGTGCTTTACACAATTGATGAGTGTATGGATTGTGATAAGAGTTGCATGAACCCCTAATACAACATTTAAATATATATATATTCTTGTTATATAAAATATGTATTTTATAAAATATTATAAGAATATTTATAAAATATATCGTGTACTATTATTCAAACACAAGTCTTGCTATATTTCTGTTTTTTTAGCAATTGCTTTAGGAACCATAATGTATAGCTCTATCATAATCCATTCCAGGTTAATAATAATATTGTGATAAAATACAGCAACTTCTTTAGAGAATAGCTTTAGCCCTCTCTTGTGCAATTATTTAGATAGCTAGATGGATACTCAATGGATAGGAAGGATATAGTAGTTAAGCATTGGGTTGCTACCCAAAAGATCAGCAGTTCAAAACCACCATTCACTCCTCAGGTGAAAGACAGGGGCGTTTTACAACTCTAAAGAGTTAGTCTCAGAAACACCCAGAAACAGTTCTACCCTGTCTTATAGGGTTTTGAGTCAAAAAAAATTTTTAATATAGCTATGCTAAAACTTTACAATTCAGTTTTCCAAGGATTGTTTTAATCTGAGTCTACAGAGAGAGCCTGCCTCAGCCTTTTGTGTACGGTATATAGAGAGGAGGACAATGCCTTCTGAAGGTTAGACCAGTCCTAACGTATATATTTTTTTCTTGTGGTGGTTTTATGTTTTCAAGTGTAGTAAGAAAAAAAGGCTCAGTGTACAAGTACTTGTAAAGCCTCTGCTTACATAGTGTTTGCTACATGTAGCTTGGCTAAAACAAGCTACGAAAGTATATTCAAGGTCTAGAATGCAATGATTTACTTAGATTCACATATACATGGTAGAGAGGAATTCATTCAGGGAGGCTTGCACTTCATAAAATAGAAATAGTGGTGGCAGTGCTGAAGGAAGGCACAGAGTATCAGGGGGTAAAATTTATGTACCCAAGAATGGCATAAAGTTAATGCAAAGATCTGTTTCACTTAGATGACTTAATGATAATAAGCATAACCAACAGACTAGTGAGTCCTTATGCCTTGGTATTTAGGGTCAATGTGGAAAACAATGTGAGAGAAGGGCATATACATTGACCAAAAAACCCCCAAACAACCTCAGACTCACTGACGTTGAGTCAATGATGACTCATAGCAAGTCTATAGGACAGAGTAGAACTGCCCCTGTGAGTTTCTGAGCCTGAAACTCTTTCTGGGAGTAGAAACCCTTGTCTTTTTCCTGAGGAGCAGCTGGGGGTTTTGAACTGCTGACCTTGAAGTTAGCAGCCGAACTTGTGACCCTGCGGCACCAGGTCTCCCATATTAATTGAAGTAGAGGAAACACTCCAATATCCTAGCAGAGGTGAGACTTGAAATAGAAATTAAGTTATAATACATAACATTAAAGACGAGTCTGTTCCACCTCTCAGTTGTGACCTGATTTAGTCTCATATTTGTTTATTCTAATGTTATGGTATCTAATTCTCCCTCTATACCCACAATCGCGCTAGAGTTCCTCAAAGTCAAACCACGTGGTGGGCTAAGGGTAAGATCTGCTTTTATCTATCGTGTTTCAAAACAGTGTGTTGTTTTCTTAGTTTCTGTCGTATATTTCAGGCCTCTTTCTCCAAAAGTCCACCCCCCTTGGCAACACTCAAGTATGTATAGAGCTCTTTTCATGGTTAACAGCTAAGCTGGTGAAATCAATGAACCCCTGAAAACTCACACTTGAACCGGGACACTAAGGAGCTAGCTGGCTGTGGCCACGCTAGTCTGTTTTGTGAATTCTTTGGAACTATATTCATGCTGTCTTACCATTTCAATGACTTAGACTCATATGAATTAATTCCCCTGCTCATTGCCTTCCTCTGCAGACTAATTAAAAATGTCACATTTTCATAAGAGTTATGCTTTCTTGTTCCATTCTTTTTCTCTCCCTTTCTTTCTTTGCTTTTTACTAATTTATTTTGCCTCTTTTACTCTTATTTTTGAATGGCACAGGTAAGCTTTGGCAATGAACCTGGTTAGCAAACGTTGCCATAAGTAAGTGGTGGCCTTCAAGGTCAGAAATCTATTTTCTCACAGTTCAGAAGATTGAAAGTCCAAAATCGCAATGTCACTTGGTTAATTCCTTCTGTGTATTTGGCTCTGCCCGCAGACCCTTAAATGCCATCTATCTTTCTCCTGTGTCTGTACGCCTGTTTTTGTTTAGCTCTTCTTATAAGTGAGAAGTGACTCAGCTTTTGACCCATCCTACTTGGCATACCCTAATTACGTAAGGTATTAGTCTGGTACTCTAGAGAAACAAATCCACAGAAACTCATATGTATATGGAGAGTTTTATATAAAAGGTAAGTGCACATCAAGAAAACATCCCAACCCACTGCTGCCCAAGCTACAGTCCAACATTAGCCCATATGTCCGACACCAATCCACAAAGTCCTCCTCCACCTCACAAAACATACTCTATGATGCTGACTGCAGGAGGAAAGCGGAATCAGTGAATGTGTAAGCATCTCAGCACTGACAGGGGGCTCCACACAGGTGCTCCAGCACCCAGGGCTGCATCAGCGTAGGTCCATGCAGCTTCTTCTTGGGGATGTCTTGCAGGAAGTGAGCCTGGACAGCTGAAGCAGGGAACTGACTAAGGCAGATTCACCCTGTTCCGACCATCAGAAAGCAAGGGACCCGAGAACTTGAAAGGCGAGGCTTACTGAGCCATTATCCCTCTGCCCTTCAATTAACCCCACATGTGTTTATCTGCCAGGTTGGTACAATAAACAAACTACCTCAAGTAACAATGAAAGACATACTTCCCAATAGGATCATATCCATGGGTGTAGTGATTAGATCAAAAGAGATTTGGGGTGATAAAGCCCAGTCTATCACTGAGACAAAAGCTGTAGAAGCCAAACCGAATAATCAGATTTAGTACCCTCATACTGCATGGCAAAGACGTTTGAGCATTAATAGTGTTCCCTCGTGTGAGGGGTAATATTTACCACCTTCTAGTTGCCTCCACATTTTGTAACATTATACATAGATCAAATAGTGCTATGATGAATATGTATGTGTATACCCAATTACATATTCTATTGTTTATCACTATTTATATACTAAGTGTATGCATATGGTTAAAAGCCTTATTTGGTACTCAGGGCTAAATCATTCACCAGTAACAATAGCGTCGCCCTAATGGTGGTGGAGTATTCTTGAACACTGGAACTATTTAAGGATTGAGAAAAATAACAGTGAAAAGTCAAGGTCAGCTGTGATTACACCCCACCCAGGAAATCCTACGTTGTGACTTGGACATTGAGAGGATGGACCTAAAATACACGGAATAACATTAGAGTTGTAGAATAAAGGTGAAGAACCACAGGATGAAAATCAGAACATGGGCAAAACATGCCTGCCAGAAAAAAACAAGCAATCGATTTTGAGAGAACATCTGTAGATAATACCAGATAATAAAGATTTGGAGGAGAATGCAAGGTATATATGGCAAGATGTAGATGAGGGAGCATCCAGATATTTGAGAAGGCCATCCATCTCAAATACTGGCCCGTCTATTATTTCCTGGGGCCTAGACTGGGTGAGAATGCTGTTTGAGTTGAGTTGGTGCTTTCAGGTGATTTTGGTGGAGATGCTCAACTGGGAGTCTATCTTTTGTGCACATGAGTTTTAAAGCTAACTGGCTTGAGGGATTTCTGCAATCTCTCAGTAAGCACTAAGGATTATTGAAGATCCTTTGCAAACAATTTTTAGGTCTTTTTAGTGGGTTCTCTGCAGGTTTGGAGGTACAGAGGTAAATAAGTAATTCTCTCTCTTTCTCTGTAAGGAATTGATCTTTGTGAGAAGCTGCCTAGTCTTCCTACGTTTCAAACCTCATCTGATCACAGGCAAATGTGGGGCACGAGCTGGATAGCTCCATTTTTAGTCTTCGGTTTTGTACCCCTGTCTTCTTCTTGCCCCACCTCTTTGTATCCTCAACAAGGCACTCGGTTGATGGCTCTCTGTAGCTGAGCAGAGAAAGCCAGGTTTCCCTGAGCTGAAAGCCATCTCCCTTCTGTGTGAATATGTTCAGAGACACAGTCCACAGACAAGAAGCATTAGCATCTGATCTGCTTTATCCGTCACAGCAGGCGCCTCCATGCTCGGTGGTGGAGAGCTAGTGCTTGGTATGTGTGGAGGTTCAGAGCTTTTCCTTGCTCAGTTTGTTCCAGGATCAGGGTCAATGCTCTGCTTCCATATGTGGTGTCTGAGAGGAAAGCTTCCTGGCAGTCAGACTGTATCTCTTGACTGATGCCCATCTTCCATCCTCCAGATTTCAATTAGCATGTATTTTTTAGTGGTTCAGTAGGAGCCCTGGTGGTGTAGGGGTTGTGCATTGGGCTGCTAATTGCAAAGTCAACAGTTCAAAGCCACCTGCCAGTCCATACAAGAAAGACAGGGCTTTGCACTCCTGTAAAGAGCTTTGGTCTCAGAAACCCATAGGCGCAGTTCTACCCAGTCATATAGAGTTGCTATGAGTCAGCATTGATGGGATAGCAGTAAGTGTTTTTTGTTTTGGGTTTTGGTTTTAGTGGGTCATTAAGAAAAGAAGAACATCTGCTACAATCCTACGTATTTTATTTGGAGGACCAGATTATATGTGTGAAATTATACAGATCTCCCCCTCAGTGCCAAGGTTCTGTGATGCGCTTAATGAAGGACCACAGAAAATAGCTGCTTTCCTGACTTGCCTTGAGCTGAAAGAAGAGTTTCCTACATGAGCTACTTGGAATGCAGGCAAAGAAACAGAGCAGGGGCCAACCCTGCTGTGAGCCTGCCATGGCCATTCAGAAGCCAAGAGGGTTTAGATGCAGTCACTTCTCTGCTAAATGGAATGGCTGGATTTGGTCTTGATCAAGTAGTGCCTGTGGAGGCTGAAGTGGACTGTACGTTAGCAGCCTTCCTCATGAAAAAGGAGGTGCAGTATGACCTCAATGTGAGCAGGCAAAAGAAATGTCAGCTCCCAGGCCAACCTCTGATAAACATTTGGCCTCAACATGAAACTCTCAGACACACTCTGAAGTTTTGTCCTGCCCTTCCGGTCTTGACTCTCTCCCCCACGTCCGCGTTACACCCACTGTCCAATCCTAAGTCAGCCTGGGACTCTTAATCAATTCCCTGCAGGGAACCTGACATGCTGGTGTCTTAAAAGAGCTTGGCTAACTACTGAGAGACGGATAGTCAAAACAACAGGAATCAATTCAAACCCTGGCTTCAAGTAAGATGTGCTGATCCTCCCAGCCAGCTCTCTCAGGGTCAGGAGAGACCGAGGAACAGACCCTCCGTGTCCGGAGCTGTCAAACGAAGAAAGGGTTGCACAAACAATGGCATTTTAAACTTTTAATTTAGAAATCGACACCTCAAATTTCTCATTGTACCAAGTTTCCATTTAACAAACAGACACATCCATTTCTTGTGTGGACCTTCTCATGAAAATATAATAAAAAATGATATCTGACTACCTGTGAATGGTGAGACTCAGACCATATCTCTTACTCCCCACCAGACCCTGTTCGCACGACTATAATGTTGCGACCACGTGGCTGGTAGCAAGCCTTTGTCATTTTCCCAGTCTCCCCCTTTCTCCATTTATCAACCTTTATTGAAGGAGCGTGATATCTTATTTCCCACCAAAGAGGGGGCATTTCCCCATCTGAGAACCTGTACATCGTTCCCAAGCCAAAAGCAGACGGGTATTAAACGGCCCAGTATCTTTAGCTCTTCTTCCAAGGTTCAGGCAGAAGCGCTCAACCGAAGACCAAACTCATGGCCATCGGGACGATTCCAGTCCATAGTGACCCTATAGGACAAGGTAGAATTGCCCCATGGGTTTTTGAGGCTGTAACTCTTTACCGGAGTAGAAAATCTCAACTTTCACCCTCAGGGCGGCTGGTGGTTTCCAACTGCTGGTGCCATAGGCCCAGCACAAAGAAAGGTCACCTTTTAACTGCCAGCACCACATAGCAGGAACTTCCCGTGCACCCAGCAGAGGGAGTCGCTCCCTCACCAGTCATATCCACCTGCAGTGTAATCTTGTGTGTTTGCATTACGTTTTTGCTCCTCCTAATGGGTAGATATTTTATGCATTCCTCCAGTTTATAGGGGAGCTGATAGCTCGCCTTCTAATGTGTTACTTGCAGAATGCACCACATTACAACACCGGCTCAGAAATGTTCCCTTAAGATTTTTTTGTTTTCCACTCCTGAATCATCAGCAGCGCACTAAACACTAGGATTTCCTCCTCCAATGGTCGTTGTTTACTTCACAGTGACAATCCTTTCTACTCTGCATCAGTCTCCACTTCCCGACCACTCCCAAAGTGACCAGTAGCCTCAGAGAAACAGATGCCGTTTCATGTAAAATTATTTATGGCTTCATCTCTGAAACCCGCTAACAAGGACACTGCAAACACGAGAAGACTTGTGGTGACTGGCACACTCTCTTTTCCCATTGTAAGAAAGGAGGCTTTGATATTGCCAGTGAGAGACAGCTTCCCTCACATCCTCACTCCATATATAGTCTGCAAACAGGGCCATTAGGAAGGCCATTTTGGGGGTAATTTTTAGGTGGAAATAAGACCAGATTTCAGACAAATCTGCTCTGAATTTTAAGCAGGTGTCCCTGTCAGCATGAAGAAAGGGGACTATGCGTGCCTGTTGTCATTTAACTTCACATTGGATGAAGCAAGGTCCAAGGGTGTTCTAGAGGAGAATGCTAACATGATTAGCTTCATTATGTTGTGTTTCAACAATCTAATTTCACAGGGCACGCCTGTCAACTAAACAGAGCACTTGACTCAATTCTATGAAAATTGTATGTAGTTCTATGAAAAAAGTACACATATGCTGCGTCAAGGTGGGCTCTTTTGTAAAGTGTTGTGATAGTGTGTGCTAAGGTGGGTTTTTCGATTCTGTTCCAGGAGTAAGAACGTGGACTGGGCCAGCCTGAGCGTAAGGTGCGTTGGGTAGTACTATATTGGGTAAGCAGTGTACCTGGATGTGTTGGGCCAGAGTTTGAGGCAGAAAGACTTTTTTTCCCCCCTAGAGCAGATATTACAAAATGTAGTGGCATGCCACTCTGGATAAAAGACTTGTTATAGCTACCACTGCTTCTAAGTAAATAATGGGATAGAGGTGTAATTCCAGGAAGGAGATTTATGAGTCGATGATTGGGGATTATGGGCAACTCATCATTACAGCTTATACAGTCCTTTCTCTATCTCATCTGAAATCGATTCACGTATTTGTGAAAAGGGCTACAGGACTTTGTTAGCATTCTTTGCCCACTGAGTCCCCTGACTTGTTCTCAATGAAATTATTTTCCACTCGACACAGATGGTTTGTTTTCTCCATAGCTCTTTGCGGATTTGCTCTCGGGATAATCAGAGATCAGTTTCATAGTTCCTCATCTTTTTTTCAACAAATACTTGCTGGCCATCTAATGTGTAAGGCTCTCTACTCAATGTGGAGACTCAACTAAACCTAGAGCGTGGTCTAAACTCTGAAGAAAGATCCTCGTGGTGCACTAGTTAACACATTGTGGACGGAGCCGAGTTTACTTGTGTGTCACACGCCATGTGTTACTGATGGATCACAACATAATTCGTGAAGCAGCATGAACCTGTGTTCATTTCAAGCAATGGAACAAAATTTCCTACCAGAGACTGTGGAATTTGCACTGCCCATGGAAAAAGAAGTGAAACCAGGTACACTTGAAAATTTTGCAAGCTACCGCTTCACAGAGAAAAATGTTATACAAAGTACCATATATTAAAAAGTACTAGTAACCTTTGCTTATATATAGGTCCTATGCTAATTACAATATATGAAATAATTGTAACTGTTTGGGATAAGGCATCCACAACTAATCAAGCCAAAGGGCTAGGAGATAATTTTTGCACACTGTCTTTGTTTCCCAATGTGGTTATATAGTATAGTTGTAGAGTATAGTAAAAATAGTAAATTGTATAACAAAGGGACATATCAACAAATGAACACTGGGGAGCAAAGAATGTATTTGTTGTTTGTTATCCTGTATTTATTTTTACTGTTTATCAAAGTAATATGTATTATGTTGATTCTTTTTACAAGTTTATAATTCCATGAATATTATAGTTCATAAAAGTAATAATGTTCTGCGTACATTGCAAAATATTGTTTCATAGAGACAATATTGTTATAATAAAAAACTGAAAGTTATAAATAAATAAGACAAAAAGTTGATGAGATATAAACACATTTATGGTTTAATGAAAAAAAACCTAACAGCACAAAAAATAGCAAGCTACTTGGGTACATTGGTAAAAAAATATCCGGTCTTTAATGTGTTAAGCACTTGGTTGCTAACTGAACATTCAGTGACTTAAACCCATGGAGAAAGATATGGCAGTCTGATTCCAAAATAATTCTAACTTTGGAAACCCTGACCAGAGGCAGGCTGTGATGGGTAAGTTCATTGTGCCAACCTGGCCAAAAGGAGTATGAGGGATTACTAATATAGTAGTTTGAATGGAGGGCAAAAAATAAATGGCTTGTCAAGCCCTGCTCCTCTCTCTCTTACTCTCTGATGATAGGACCAGCTTACAGCTTCCTTAGCTAGGTCTTTGCCTCACCTTGTGAGCGACACTACCTGTGGAACAGCCAATCCTTGGTTTGTGTTGCTAGGGCTTGAGGTTCCTTCGAGACCTGTGTCATCACGCTGCTGGTGTTTTCACGGCTTGAGCTTGAGGCTGGTGTATCCTGTCATCTTGCGTCTCTTGAGTTTGATATCTCAACTGGGCCTGCTTCACTAAGCTCCTCAGCTGTTGACTGTTGGTGACCCACCCTGCTGTGGCTGGACTGCATGCATTGCCCTAGAGAAGACTCAGCTGTCTGCTTCCTTGACCTTGGACCCAGCAGCCTTCTTACTTGAAGGACTTACGGGATGTTAACTGTTCCCCATGAAGTGAATTGAACTGAGTCCTCTGCACTGCAGTGAGGAGTAATTAGCAGTTATATTCCCTCTTGATGTATGTATGTATGTATGTATGTATCATCTATCTATCTATCTATCTATCTATCTATCTATCTATCTATCTATCTATCTATCTATGTTTCTATCTATCATCTCTCCTCATAAGTGTCCAGGTTTAGTTTCTTTAGAGAACTCTGTCTAACACACAGCCCAAACCTCTCCTATCAACTAAAGGGGAATGGAATAATTGAGTTTAGATTCTAAAGGGTATATATTTCCTCCCCACCCTAGAATTTCTCCAAGTTTATTATTTAAAAATATTTTATTGGGGGCTTGTACAATTCTTATCATAATCCATCCATCCATCCATTGTATCAAGCACATTTGTAGATTTGTTGCCATTATCATTCTTAAAATATTTGCTTTCTACCTGATCCCTTGGTATCAGCTTCTCATTTTATTCCTCTCCCTCCTTGCCCCTCCCTCCCACAGGAACCCTTGGTAATTTATAAATTATTATTATTATTTAATGTCTTACATGGAAGATTTAGGAAGTAGAAGGGTCCCTGCGTAACTCATGCCTTGGGTTCTGACTGACCAGGAAAAAGAGCTCTGACTGGAAACATGCCAATACTTTGAAAGAACAGCTCTGAAGCGACCCAGACATTTCCCCCAAGGTCATTACTGGTGACGAGACACGGTGCTATTCTTAGGACCACAAAAGTCAACATCAATCAAGCCTGTGGAAGATGCCATAGTTACCTTGCCCCCCCACCCCCACCCCAAAGCTTGTTACTTGAAATGAAAGATTAAAACGATGTTCATTTGTTCTTTTGATGTGAGGGGGATTGTGCATTTGGAATCCATTCCACTAGATCAGACTGTGAATTGAACTTTCTATTTAGAGGTTCTGAAAAGATGGTGCAACAGTGTGTGACCAAAAAAGGCCTGACTTGTGGCAGACAGGGAACTGGTCTTGCCACCGTGACAATGCACCTGCTCACGCAGCCATCTCGGTGCACCAATTATTGACAAAGAGCAGCATGTCTCTCTTGTCCCATGCACCTCACTCACCTGACCTCACTCTATGGGACTTCTTGTTTCTGTAATGAAGAGAAAAATGAAAGGATGGCATAGAAGAACTAAAGAAAAAAAAAACCAAAGGGGATGCTGTCAGCCATCCAAACAGATGAGTTGGAAAAATATTTCCAAGAATGGAACCACAGATTTGACAAATATATTAAGTGTAATGGAGAGTACTTTGAAGGTGATAAGGTTGTTTTGTAAAAAAAATTAAATACATAGCTTTGGGGAAAAATAGATTTTAGGTATATTTGGTATGTGTTTTTTTTTAGGTGTGTAACATGTTGTACAAGAGAAAGAAACACTGCCCGGTCCTGTCCCATCCTCAAAGTTGTTCGATTGCAGCCCACGGTTGCAGCCCTGTGTAGATCGTCTCATTCAGGGTCTTTCTCTTTTTCATTAACCCTTCATTTTACCAAGAATGTTGCCCTCTCTAGGGACTGCTCTTTCCTGATACCACATCCAGGGAATGTGAACCAAAGTCTCGCCATTCTCTCCCGGAGGGAGCATTCTCTCTGCCCTACTTCTAAGACAGATTCACCTGGACTTCCGGAAGGACAGTTGACTTTCTTCACCAGCACCCTGCTTCAGAGGCTTTGGTTCTTTGTTGTTATTCTTTATTCATTATCCAGCTTTCATGTAGATATAAGGAGACCTAAAATATCATGGCTTGGGACCAACACACTTTAATTCTCAAAGTGACATTTTCTTTTTAACACTTTCAAGAGGACTTCTTTTGTTTTTTAGAAGATTTGTCTAATGCAACGCATCATTTGAAGTCTTGACTGCTGCTTACATGAGCAGTGATTATGGGTCCAAGTGAAGTAAATGCTTACCAACTTCCAGCTCTTCCATTATCATGATGCTGCCAAGTCTTTCAATTCTAAGGATTTCTAGTTTCTTTAGATCGCGCTGCAAAACATACTGAAGTCTGTGACCTTTAATCGCCAACAAGTGTTTCAAGCCTTCTTGGCTTTCAGCATTCAAGATCGAATTATTTTCATCTCGCAGGTGGTTTGTTAAATCTTCCTCCGATCCTGTTGCTGTATTTTTCTTCATGTAATCAAGATTCTCAGATTATTTTATCAGCATAGAATTGAATAGAGATAGTAAAAGGATACAACACCTATGTTCACGTTTCCTGATTTTAACTATGCAGTATCCCCCTGTTCTGTTTGAACCACTGCCTTAGTCTATGTACAGGTGTGCTAAGATCCACAAAGTCAAATGCCTGTGCGTATTTAATAAAACCTGAGCAAATATCTTTCTAGTATTCTCTGCTTTACACTACGATCCCCCTGATTTTGGGATAATATCCTCAATGCTGTCTTTTGAATGCAGCTTGAATTTCTAGCAGTTCCCTTTTGATGTACTACTGCAACCATTTTTGCATTCTCTTCAGCAAAATATTACTTGTGCTATTAATGATGTCTGATAATTGCTGCATTCTATTGGACCACCTTTCTTGGGAATGAATACAAATATGAATCTCCTCCAGGTGGTTGGCCAGATAGCTGCCTTGCTAATTTGTTTACATAGATGTGTGTTTCTCCAGTGCTGCATAGTTTAGCTGAAACATTTCAAATGCCAATACATCAATCCTTCAACTCTTATTTTTCATCAGTGTCTTCAGGGCAGCTTGTACCTCCTCCATCAATAGCTTAAGCCCTTGATTTTTTTCAAAAAAAATTTATCGGGGACTCATACAATTCTTATCACAATCTATATGTACGTTTATGTCAAGCACATTTGTACATTTGTTGACATCACCATTCTCAAAACATTTGCTTTCTACTTGAGCCCTTAATATCAGCTCATCATTTTCCCCTTCCCTCCCTGCTCCCCCCTCCCTCATGAACCCTTGATAATTTTAACATTATTTTTATTTTGTCATGTCTCACACTGTCTGACATCTCCCTTCACCAACTTTTCTGTTGTCCATCCCCCAAGGAGGATGTTATATGTAGATCCATGTAATCGGTTCCCCCTTTCCACCTCATCTTCCCTCCACCCTCCAGGTATTGCCACTCTCACCACTGGTCCTGAAGAGATCATCTATGCCAGATTCCCTGTGTTTCCAGTTCATATTTGTATCAATGTACATCCTCTGGTGTAGCGAGATTTTTAAGGTAGAATTGGGATCATGATAGTGGGGGGAGTAAGCATTTAAGAACTAGAGGAAAACTGTATGTTTCATAATTGCTACCCTGAACCCTGAGATGCACTTTGGGTCTCCACTCTGCACTCCCCCTCATTTACAATGATATGATTTTTTTGTTTTTTGATGCCTAATTCCTCATCCCTTTGAGACGACGTGGTCACACAGTCTGGTGTGCTTCGTCCATGTGGGTTTTGTTGCTTCTGAGCTAGATGGCTGCTTGTTTGTCTTCAAGCCTTTAAGACCCCAGGCGCTATGTCTTTTCATAGCCGGGCACCATCAGCTTTCTTCATCACATTTGCTTATGGACATACGTGCCTTCCGCTATCATGATCTTTTTTAAGGAGCCCTGATTTTGTGGTTGTTACTTGCTACGCTGCTAACCACAAGGTCCTCAGTGAGCTCACCAGCTGCTCCTCAAGAGAAAGATGGGGCTTTTTACTCTAGTAAACAATTACAGTTCTGCAATTTACAGGCGCTTTTCTACTCTGCCCTATAGGGTCACGATGAATCAGCTTCAACTTGATGGCAGTGAATTTTTTGAAATGGAACCCTTTTAAATAGTTGAAAATAGACTAATTCTTTTTAGCACAAATTTTATTTGTTTTTTCCATTTTCTTTTTGTGATTCCTACATCATTCAACATTTTTAACAAGCTAACCTTCAATGTAACCCTAAACTTGAATTTTTTTTCTTCAAGTTTTTCAGCTTGAGAAATGCTGATCTTCTTGTTCTCCTTTGTTTTTCTAATTTTCTAAATAAAACCTTTAAATATTTTATCATAACATTTCGCTTTGTTTTCTTGAAGCAATTTCAGAATACTCTGCCTATCCCTTATACACTGTAATGTCTTTCATTAGCTTTAACCACCCTGTTTTCAAAAGCAAAAATCCTCACAAATGGACCAATAGACAACATGATGATAAGTGGATAAAAGTCTGATATTGGATCCACAATCAATGCTGATTTAAGCCATAGTCAAGAAATCAAGAATCATATTGCAGTGGGCTAGAGAGGACCTCTTTAAAGTGTTAAAGGTCAAATATATCGTCTTGAGGGCTAAGCTGCTTCTGACCCAAGCGGTGAAATTTTTACTAGCTCCATAGGCATACTAAAGCTGGACAATGCAATTGGAAAAGGGATCCCACGTGGATGCACTTGAATTGTGGTGCTAGTGAAGACCATTGACAGCACAGTGTGCTGCCAGGAGAACAAAGCAGTCTGTCTTGGAGGAAGTATGGCCAGAATGATGTGAAAAAGTGAGACATGTTTCTCAGATATTTAAGACATGTTTCACGAGAAACCAGATCCCACAAAAAGGGCATCATGCTTAGTAATGCTTTTGCTCACCGTCCTGCTTTTGCTCACCAGAAGGTAAACAAAAAGTAGGAAGACCTTAGATGCAATGGATTGAACAGTAGCTGCAACAATGGACTGAAGCACAGCATTAATGGGGAGGCTAGTGCAGAAGCTGCCCATGATTTTATTCTGTTGTAGTAGGATTCCTTTGCAATGAAACCAAGTCAACAGAACTGATCAACAGCAATGTGTAAGAACAAGTTTCAGTCTCTTTAGCATCCATTTTGATTATTATGTCTTTTTCATGAAATATTATTTTCTTCAGGTGTGATATTCTTGTTGCCATCTCTCCTGTAAAAACTATTCTTGAGCTAATCTCTAAATTCTTACTTTCCTTGCTCTAATTTCCTTCAGATTTAACTTGATTTTGCATATCAATAATTGATGGCCAACAACATAAATGGTGACTATTCATGTAAACCTGGATCATTGTGCCCACTTTCCATCCATGTTGATTCTCTTCTTTCATATTCCATCTGGCAAAGCTCCAGGTTGTGTTAGGCAGGGTTCTCTAAAGAAGCAAGACCAGGACACTTATGATTATATATATGTAAATGGATAAGTTTATATTGTGTAAAGGAATATGGCAGCAAATTAGCCCACACAGCAATACAGAGGACTCAGTCCAACTCACTTTCATAGGACAGTTAATACACTAAAGGTCCTTCAGTCTCATGTGGTCACTAGCTCAAGGTCAAGGAAGCAGACAGTGGGGAGATGAAGTGGTGAGGTGTAGTGGAGGCAGTAGTGCAGTGAATTGAAGCAGATTTTGGTGGAGCCTTTTGGTGTAGAGGGGATGTGAAGGGGCTGGCCTAGCAGAAGGTGTGGCATTTGAGTGGTGGCAAGCCAAGCAGAGTTGGCCCGTGGGCAGCAGACACAGCTAGGTGGTGCAGCACCATAGTCCACCACAGTCCATGGGTTAGCTTGGTTCACAGGTAGCACTGCACACATGTTGATGCAGGGCAGCTAAATATGAAACTTTCTCATCTGTAAAATCGGATTTATATTTCTTTGTTAAAAATGGGGTTTTGAAAATTAAGCATATCTCAACCTGGTACAAACCACAGCTAAACTGCGACTATTGTAACCATGGAGGAAAGCATTAACCACTCGTTGTTAAACAAGAAAGCACACACAGAAGTAAAACTTGCTGTGAAGGCATTTTCAGTGCTGGCTATTGCCTAGCTTGGGAACAACTAACTCTAGGGGGGATTTATAAGTGTTGTTGGGCACACTGACCTAATAGGAGGTGGGATATAATAAACATTTCTTCTTTCTAAAGTTTTTGGCACGTATTTGAAAGCCATTGTTTCTAGATTGGTGGCTTCTTCTACCCTAGAATCCAAGAAAGAAAGAAAGAAGAAAAAGAATGAGTGGTAGTCAGTGTCTTGTGACAGTTTATTTTGTGCTAGGTACTATTTCTAAACCTTTTAAAAATAAATTATGTCTTTTACTTGTTGTAATTACCCGATGTGTCAGATACTGTTAGTTTCTTCATTTTACAGTGAAGAAAACAGGCTAGGGAAACTCTAGGTAATTCACACAAAGTCTCTTAACTAATTATATCAAATAACTAGAATTTGAACTTGGCTTAATCTAACCCTGGCATATATCCTCCTAGCCACTATGGTGTATTTGATTCATCCAAACAATGCATTTATCCCACCTTTCTATTTCAAGTTTTTTAATTAATAAAATTCAGATGACTAAGAGGCAAGCTCAAATAAGTCAAAATTTCAGAAGCCTTTAGTAAGTTCCTAGACATGTCTGTTTAAAGAGTAACAACACTTAAAAATTATTTTTAGTAGGTCAAATTGGTGAACGTGAACCTGGACCTCTTAGTTCTACATTTTATCTTTGATGGATGGTGGCCAGGCAAGAAGTAGTTTTGAATTATTCACCTTTTGAAGAGCTGTGTATAGTTATTTCTATGTCTTCTCAGGTTTGTCATTAAAAATAGCCTTTGGCTTGATTTTAAATGATGTATTTTTCATGGACATGGGCAAAAATTGTAAAAAAGGATATGAATAAACGCAAACATTCCCATATACCTAAAAGAGTCTTTGTACAAGCACTGTCAAACAACCCTCTATTTTTAACTTTCTGAAGAGTAACCACTTACATTGTAAACAAATATTGTCTAAAGGTCTGTACATATTTTTTGAGATTTTATGCAGTCTAAAATCATGCCCAATGAACGCATGCTTTAGAATGATCCTGATAAAGTTTACCCTGTAATACTTTACCAAGTGATTTCATAAATTATTATTAATAGCCTACACTTTCAGGGAGTACTTATAGTTTTATCCCTCCTTAAAATGTTTAAGATTAAATTAGGATCAAACAGAAAGATATTCTGTGTTTGTGCCCGCAAGAAAGGTGCACACAACGGATCTTTGGCCATGGTAGGGTATTGGCTGACATGATGGTCTTTTAAAACTATTTTTCAGAAACTTTATGTGGTTGTTGGAATATGTTTTGTCATAGTATCCTAACATGGAAATCTCTAAGCTTAAGTATAAGCATGAATCAACTTGATCCCATAATTGTCTTAGTCATGTTTTGCTATCTTTCTTTCAATAGTTTGGTAGAATCATAGGGTCAACATTTAACAAGTGGTTATGAGAAAGTCTAGTTGACATATAACACCTTCATCAAATGTAATCCCTCCCTTGCCCCTGGTATAGAGACTTGTTCTGAGGAAAAGGTAAACCAGTCTTTAGCTTGACCATGCTTGTGGATTTGAGTTCTCATTTAGGTACTACCTAACTTCCAGAAGGAGTTTTGGTGACTCAACAATTTAGAACTCTGCTACCCACCAAAAAATGGACAGTGGGCAGCCATTCAGTACCTCTGCCAGAGAAAGACCTGATCATCTGCCTCAGTAGTGATTACAGCCTGGTAAATACTATGAGGTAGTTCTACTCTGTCATGTGAGGTTATTTACTATGAATCAAAAATGCATACAAAGGCTCCTATTAATGACAACTCCATTTGGTTCAGCATTGTGCTTCCATATGGGGAATCTTCTTCTGTACAGTGACCAGAGATAGAAATAAATCAGATCTATCTCTTCCTCTCAGAGCAATCATGATACATACAGTGAAAAAAAAAGATATTAAAGCAATTTAAACACTTTTGCATGCAATCAGAATAACATGGAATGGATAAAAAACAAAACAATAGTAAACATAGAAGTCACTAAGCACTTTCTTCCCAGAGTGATTTTTTGGGGGGAAGAATTCATAGAGAGATGTTAGTATCGGACTTAGACCATCAGGCAGAGAGAGGGCATAGGGACAAGAAAAGACAACCAGCTACCATGTAAAATGAAAGGCAAAGGGATTCGGCAAGAAACTGACAAAAGAGATATTCAATGGCTCTGGCCAAACCTCTAATGTTAAAATTTAACTACTATGGGTTTCTCCTCATAGTGTAGAAAACACAGTTGTATTTCTGGGTTTCTCCTCATAATGTAGAAAACACAGTTGTATTTCATGCTTAATAGTAGCCAATGTGAGACTTTGAGAAATTACTAAAGAAAGTTCCCTATCTTAGGGAAAGGAGAATTGAAAAGATATTATTCAGTTACTATTTCTATTTATGGTAGAATACTCTGTGTACATTATTTGCTACACGTTAGGATTTAAACACAGTCAGACACCTCTTTTAAGAAGTGTGAATCCGTACTGAATGTCTGTAAATGAATGGGAAGTGCCTTAAGAAAGGTACAGAATGTATGGAGTCCAGAGAAGGAGTCATCACACAAGAGTCCAGGTACACCTCTATTATGGTTTAGCAAGTTCCATAAGCCTTAAAAATTTACTTAAGCCTTAAAAAAGTCATTTCATTTAGATGTTAGCCCACTCACTGCCAGTTTGCCATAAGGTGGTGACTTGCGCATTGCTCTGGTGATTCCTGCATTGCCGTGGTGCCATGGCACTGGTATTTCAAATATCCACAAGGTCACCTGATGTGAACAGGTTTTAACAGAGCTTCTGGATTAAGAACAAACTGTGAAGAAGGAATAGACTATGGTTGTGAGGAAATAGCCACCCAAAACTTTTTGTATAGCATTGAAACAGAGTCAGATACTGAAAGCCTCATGAACATTGTCAGAAAGAGGGCCAGAAGATAAGCCTGTAAGACCAGAAGCCACTCAAAACATTACTGAGGAAGAGCTGCCTTCTCAAAGGAGAGTCGACCATAATGACATGGATGAAGTAAAGCTTGTGAGAGTAAAGCCTTTGGGAGCTATGTTTGCTCATGGGACAAGACCCAAATAAGAAGAAACAGCCACAAAAATCAATTAGGAATCAGAACTTGGAATGTACGAAGTTTGAATCTAGGAAAATTGGAAGTTGTCAAAACTAAAAAAATAACAAACATATAAACCTTGTGCTATTCTGGGTACAGGCAAAGAAACAAATCCACTGAAATTCATGTATAAGGGAGAGTTTTATGTAAAGGTTAAAAAAAGGTTAAATGCACAACAAGAAAACATCCCAACCCAGTGCTGCCCAAGCCCACAAGTCCAACATAACCCATTAATCCGTATGTCTAACACCAATCCACAAAGTCCTCCTTCATCTCACAAAACATATGCAGTGATGCCGACTGCAGGAGGAAAACTGAATCAGTGAATGTTTAAGCGTCTCAGTGCTGGCAGGGATCTCCACATGGCTGTGCCAGCACCCAGGGCTGCATCAGTGTCGGTTCTTGTGGGTTCTCCTTGGGCGATGTCTTGCAGGAAGTGAGCCTTGGCAGGTAACGCAGGGAACTGGCTAAGGCAGCTGCACTTTGGTCTGACCATCAGAAAGCAAGAGACCCAAGAAGTAGAATGGTGAGGCTCACTCAGCCATTTCTCTGTCCACTCTTCAATTAATCCCACGTGTGTTTATTGGCCAGGTTGACACAATAAACTAACTGAAACATCTAGGTGTTAATTAGCTAAAATTGCTTGGCATTCATCATTTTGAATTAGAATATCATGCTATGCTGGGAACGGCAGGTTCAAGAAGAATGGATATCCTTTGAAAAGTGTATTTAAAGGTATGTCTTGAAGTGCTATCCATCATGGAATAATATACATCGTCATACAAGGAGATGCAACCAATACAAATATTCACACTTACCCACCAATGACTAAAACTAGTGATGCAGAAATGGAAGAATTCTACCAATGTTTTCAGTCTGAAATTTATTAAGCATGCAAGAAAGATGTATTGATAGTTGATAGAAATTGGCATACAAAAATTAGAAACAAAAAGTAAGGACAGTAGTTGGAAAAAATAGCTTTGTTGATAGAAAAGAAGCTGGAGATCTCATAGTAAAATTTTGGAAGACCCAGGACTTCATAGGAATAGCATTTTACAACAACACAAAAGGCAGCTCTCCTTGTGGACTTCTCCAGATGGAATAAACAAAAATGAAGTTGACCACATATTTATGAAGAGATGATGTAAAAAGTATTGGCAGCTAAAACCAGGCCAGTGCAGACTCTGGACAAGACCATCAATTGGTCATATGTAAGTTCAGAAATAAAACAAATTAAATTAAAACAAACCCAAGAGAGCCAAAATATGACCTTGAAGATATCCCACCTAAATTTCAAGAGCATCTCAAGAACAGATTTGATGCACGGAACACTGAGGACACAGGATCTGACAAGCTGTGTTGGGACATCCAGACCATCACTCATGAAGAAAGCAAGCAGTCATTAAAAAAGATAGAAAGGAAAGAAAAGACCAGAGTGTGTATCAGGAGAGACTCTGAAACTTGCTCTTAATTGCAGAGGAGCTAAGGCAGATGGAAGGAATGATGATGTCAAAGGGCTGCACGGAACATTCCAAAGGTTAGCTCAAGAAGATAAAGTCAAATATCATAATGAAATGTGAACAGGCCTATATTTAGGCAACAGAAAAATAACATGCTCAGCCTGTGTTAAACTAAAAGAACAAAAGAAGAAATTCAAGGCTCACGTTGCAATATTTTAAGATTCTGTGGGCAGAATATTGAAGGATGCAGGGAGTTTCAGAGGAGATGAAAAGATACTTAGAATGACTGTACCCAAAAGAACTGGTTGACATCCAGCTATTTCAAGAAGTAGCATATGAGCAAGAGCCAATTGTACTGAAGGAGGAAGGTCAAGCCGCATTGAAAGGAGGGGCAGAAACAAGGGTCCAGGAATTCATGGAATAACAAAGGAAATGTTTCAACAGGCTGATGAAGTACTAGAGTCTCCGTGGTCTATGCCAAGAAATGTAGAAGATAGCTTCTCAGACAACTTACTGGAAGAGCTACATTTTTGTACCCATTTGGAAAAAGGTAACTCAACAGAATGAACAATTTTCCAAGTAATATCATTGATATAACATGCAGGTAAAATTTTGCTAAAGATCAGCCATCAACTGTTGTGGCAGTACCTTGACAAGGAGATGCTTGGCTCAGAGAACAAGAAAAACATCGCTGATGTCAGATGGATCCTCTGAAAATAGAGAATGCCAGATAGATGTTTACTTGTGGTTTATTAACTATGAGAAGATATATAATTGTATAGATCCTAACAAAGTATAGATAGCCTTGAGAGGAATGTGAATTCCAGAAAGCTTCAATTGCTTCTGTGAAACTTATTCATGGATCAAGAGGCAGTTGTATGAAAAGAACAAGGGAAAGTTGCGTGCCAGAGTTATATCCTGTCACTAAATTTCTTTGCTCTCTATGCTGAGCAAATAATCACAAAAACTGGATTCCATAAAGAAGATGAGAAATCTGGATTGGTGGAAGGACTATTAACAACCTGAGATATGCAGATGATCCCACATTACTTGCTGAAAGCGAGGTGGACTGGAAGTACTTGCCGATGAATATCAAGAATTGCGGCCTTCAGTATGGATTTTAAGTCAACACAATGAAAACCAAACTCCCCAAACCTGGATCAGTAGGTAAGGTCATGGTAAATGGAGACAAGATTGAAGTGTGTCAAGGATTTTGTTTTCCTTGGATCCACAACCAGTGCTCGTGGAAACAGCGGTCACAATATCAAAGGACACGTGTTGGGTAAATCTGCTGCACAAGACCTCTTTCAAGTGTTGAAAGGCAAATAGGTGGCTTTGAAGACTAAGGTGTGTATGACCTTATGACCCAAGCTATGGCATTTTCAATAACCTCATAGATATATGTAATAGTTAGACATTGAATAAGACCAAAAGAATAAGGATGCATTTGAATTGTGCTGCTGGCGAAGAACATGGAAAGTAGCCTGAGCTGTCAAAAGAGCAAACAAATTGTGGGGGTTCAGGCAGAATGTTCACTGGGACAAGACCAACCCCCAGAGAAGGGCATCATGCTCTGTAAAGCAGAGGGCAGCGATAAAGAGGAAGGTCCTGGACCAGATGGATCGCCACCGTGGATACAACAATGGGTTCAAACATAAGAACAATTGTGAGGCTGCTGCTGGACCAGTCAGGGTTTCATTGTGTTGGACATAGAGTCACTATGAGTCAGAAGCAGCTTGAGGGCACCTAAGAGGGAAAACACAATAAAATAAGTGTGGGCAACAGCTTCAACAAAAGCACAGAGGTAAGAAACTTAAGATTTACCTGGTATGCATTGAAAAATATTGTCCTTATAGGAAAGTAAGGGAAATATGCTGTGATTGGGAACGGTAGCTGCTTCTTTCTGGCCCTGACTCATCTTGACACCTGGCACAATGGAAGGATATGTTTCCTGATCCTATGTCATCCCTATGATCAGGATTTTGTGATCCATTAGGTTTGATTGGTTGGCTTTTAGGAGTTTATTCCCAAGCCTTACAAGTAAATCGGTCTTAGTCTGAAAGCTCTGGTGAAATCTTTTCAGTCTCATTGCAACATACAGTCAATCCTTCACTGATAAACCTCCACGTGTGGTGGATCGGTTGTATTCAAACCAGTGGCTCCCATATGGAAGGTGAACATTTTATCAGCGTACCACCCCTGTTCCCATGCGATGCAGAATATTAGATCTTGAATGCCAGGAATAACATTTTCATTGATAATCAGTAAAAAAATTACTTTAAAAAAATAGAAGAGTAATATGAGCAGAGCGTTTGTCCGGGAGCTAATTTTGGCATCAGTGTGATGGCTGACATGAGAGGGAGAGTGGAAGAGGCTATTGAGAGAGTTAGGGGAAACGTTCAGAAGAAGCAGAAAACCATCTTGATAGAATTGTGGTTTGGGGGAAAGTATTAAACATTCAGAACTAAAAGAGAACAGCGAGAAATCAGAGAAGGAAATTGTTCTGGCTTGAGCAGAGCATGGGAGTTATGTTAAAATGCTTCCAAGGCCGAATTATTATTAAACTTTTTATTGTATAGTTAGGTGAGAGTTTACATTTTAGATCATCTGATTTTTCAACTTAAATTATCAAACCCTCAGTGACTTGGCCTCCCCTCTTTGATTACTCTTCTCATGAAATACGATCTTCCTCTTCACTCAAGTTAATATCCATCTACCCTCTAGGTGACTAGGTCACCTTCCCTCCAATGTCACCATGCCACCATAAATGTCTGTTTCTTTTGAAAACGTTTGCCTTTTTAAATATAAAAGTGGTCTCATACAATATTTGTCTTTTTGCAATTGTCTAGTTTCATTCAGTATAATGTTCTTAAGGTCCAACCATGCCATGAGGTGCTGCTTCATAGCTTCAGAATTACTCTATAGCAATGCACTGTATCCCATTGTGTGTATGCACCACAGTTTATTTGTCCATTCTTTCATTGATAAGTACTTACATTTTTCTATCTCCTTGCTATTGTGAGCAGTGTGGTGATGAGCATTAGTGTGCACATACATGTTCATGCTCTATATGCCCAGCAAAGGGATTGCTAAATCATATGGAATTTCTATTCCTAGTTTTTTGAGGTAACATCGCGCAGCCTTCCACAAGGGTTCCCCATTTTTGTAATTTCAGCAGCAGGGCATGAAGGTTGCAGTTTATTTCCATAAGTAGTATACACACTGAATGATTGACCATACCTGAATTGAGTGTGTCCTCTGCACTGGAAGGCTGGCTTGATGCGACATAGATGTCCTTGTGGACCCCTGGAAAAAGGGTTGATAGAATGTATATGTACCTCTGTATTCTTAGGGATAGAATTCATGCAATGAGTATGTCCTGTCAACCCATGGAATGCATATTTCCATGTGGACTCTGACAGGTTGGTGAGATACAGATGCCCCCATGGGATGCACCAATTTGTACCCAACTCAAAACATATTCACTGCTATCACATTGATTCTGACTCATAGTGATCCTCTAAGACGGAGAAGAACTTCCCTGGAGGTTTCCAAGGCTATAAATTTTATGGGAGCAGAACACTGTGTCTTTCTCCCAATAGTAGTTAGTGGGTGTGAATCGCCAAACCTGAAGTTAGTGGCCCAAATTATAGCCCACCACACCATCAGGGATCATTATACTTCATACAATACCTATCAAAAATAGTTGTTTGCAGTGAACACCTGCTTTTTTTCCATTTCATACAGTTATGAGCATCCCCTTCTGGTGGCTGCGTGTGTTGTTAGTGAGATAGAAGCTGCCTAATACATGCCAAAGGAATAAAATGTTGATGAATGCAATATGTCCCAACGGTCGCGAAAGGGGCAAGCTGAATCATATATTGGTGATAAAAGTTAGTAATTGGCCTGTGGCATGCAGACATATAATTACATGGCTTCATTACATGTGTTGGCAATTATAAAAGCGCATCCCATGCAACAACCTGGTGACTAACTGGTGCCATAGCAGGTGTACTATTGCAGAAGCAAGAATGCAATATGACATAAATTCAACAGGCAAACCTTAGCCTTTAGATACCAACACTTCAGATTTAAACTATTTGAGCAGATTCGGGTACCAAAGTCCTGGTATTCACACCTTCATACAGTTTACTTTGTAAGAGGCTGGGGCACCAACGAGAGTTCCTTAGTATTGCTTTGCCAGAAGGCATATTCAATAAAAACAGTCATTATACCAAATTATTTACCCCTGTTTTATAGTCTGCTGTCTTTCTTGGGGGCTAAAAGAAATACCGTCATGCCCATGTATTAGGTAAAATAGAATGAAATCACTGTTGTAGAGATTGAGAATGGCTGCGTATAACATTTTCATATGGTTTAGACTACATCACCTGGAAAAATGACAGGTGGAAGAAAACTGAGTCAAGCACACAGAGACAACCTGGGTTGCTATTCTGTTTTTTTTATTGTTTCTAATTGTTGTGTTGAATTTGACTCATTATGACCCATGTATGTCAGAGCAAAACCGTTGCATATGTTTTTCAAGACTATGGCTTTTAAGAAGCAGATTGCTGGACCTGTCTTCCATGGTACTCTGGTTGATTTGGAATTGTCAGTTTGGCTAGTAGTTGAGCCTTTATCCATTTGCCCCATGTTGGGAGTCCCAACTTCACTATTGGCTAAATATAACTACCATTCAGTTTAGTTTCAAAATGTTGTAAGCAGAGAACCCAAGTTAAGAGAACAAATGGCCATTCAATAGCATTGAATTGTATGGGTGAGGGACTTTGGGTGTTGAAGCCAGATTGCCTTGGTATCATATCCTTTCATTAGGAGTTGGACAATTATCCTCTCTGCTTCAGATGCATCTCATTCAAGAAATGGAGCTGAGAGTTCCACCTCATGACATTGTCATGAGGATTTATATATATGAAGGGTTACTATATGTAAGCATCCACCACATAAACTCTGCTTCCTTAATTGCTGTGATTATCACTGTTTTCACAGTTTTTGGCGTGAAGATTCTCACGGGCTTCCCTTTTCATTCTGCCTCAATGGACGAGGGCTTGCCTGTCAGTGGTCAGTTTTGAAACCTTTTACAAATCCGTGGGGATGGGAATCAATAGTGACAGTCGCTAATTGTGGTGCTTGAACGTGGGGAATCGTAATTGAAATAAATCAATGGTATCAAGGAATGGGATAAAGGCCCAATTGGAGAAGTTTAAAATGGAAAATAACAAGGGCTAAATTGCACTTTAAAACTTTCGATCCAGTCATCAGCCCCGGAGAGAACAGAGTGTTTTATTACAGAAAAGTAGCCAGGCAACTACTGTATAGAAAGGCAGCCATGTTTCAGGAGGTAGCGATGGTGTCTAAAGCATTTAGCTAACATTAAGCCCAATTAACCATGGAAAGTGCTCTGCAGCCACGTTAGCCAAGGGGAAATGAATAGAAGCTATTGAAATCAGAGATTATGGGTGTGAGGGGCAGAATCAACTTCAAGGTCAACTGCTAGTAGTAAAGAAATTCCACTTGGTTTCTCAATTCTCTGCCTTTTAGTTCCATGCCCTATGGTTTTACCCTCCTCTCACAGAGTAGCTTGTAGGTCTACAGGCTACCCGTGCCCTCCACTGGCTTAAACTAGACGTTGTTCGTGATCCTTGGTGCAGAGCAGACGAGGTACAGCTGAAACACTACAAATGGGGGTTTTCTCTCCGTAAGAAAGTTTGCATAAAGAAACAATTTGAGCAGCCTATCTGGAAAAACAAACAAAGGGCTTTTATTCAAAATTTGAAGATCAGCATTTGCTTCCTCAAATAACCCTTGTCATTTGGGTTTCTGCCACTAGTAGAAGCATCGAGGTCAACAATCAATAAACTCATTAGAACTTACAAGCCACTTTGATTAATATCCCTTGTCTAATTCCCTGAGAAATGTGCTATATCTTCTAGCTTAATGAAGACAAGGCTGAGTTATTTAGGTGTTTGTTAGTGAAGCTTATTTGCATATAATTAACTAGATTCTCTGTTTATGGCAAGCAATACAAACTTTGTGCCAATAGATATACTTTCCACCAAGTCCTATATGGTTAACCAAATGCCTTTGTTGAACCCTATGAAACTAGAAACCTTTTGATGGAAATGACTATTGTTAATGCCTGTCAGTGGAAAACCAGACATAATTATGCAAAAAAAGGTGGCAATTGTTGTGAAGGGGAATTTCTATATTTCTGCTTTCTAAAATCACCTTTTCCTATTTTAATTTATGGTAGAAATGGAAAAGACACAAATTAATAAGTGATAAGCCAGCACCTGTGGGGAAATAGCAGGACTCAGGCTTGATCAGGCTACAGGTCAGTAAGAACTGACTTGGTTTTGTCTTTTGACTTAATTCAGTTGGACTAAGTCATTTCAATGCCTGTGCTGAGGAAATGATAACAATGGTGTTTGAATGTAAGCTTCAGAAGAGCAAGTCAATTACATGTTGGGCTAAGCACCTTCTAATCCCTCAAGTGTTTCATGCAAGGGAGGGGATGGAGTAAAGAATAAACACATTATAACCTGCACATACTTAAAATAATAAGGCATGCATACTTTAAAACGCTTTCATCAAAGACCATCAGATACGTAATACAAATATTAGGTATTGGGAGTTTTGAGAATTTGACCAAGAATCACATCCCTTTCAGTGTTTCTTCTCAAGCATTGTCTCAAAGATAAGTTTCAATGTTATATAATCATCTAGTTGTTCTTAGGTATCACTGAGTTACTTCCAACACCTGGCGACCCACAGCTGCCCTGCAGCTGATGTGCGTAAGGAAGGACAAGGTCAACAGCAAACTTGGAAAACCACGGGGGTGGTTCTACTCTGTCCAGTAGGGTTGCTATGAGTAGGAATTGACTTGATAGTAGTGAGTTTGGAGAGCGACCCCATGGGACAGAGTCCACATGCCCCAAAGAGTTTCCTAGGCTGTGATCTTTCCAGGAGCCACACCTCCACAGCCTTTCTCCCCGGGGACACTGGTAGTGTCACACAGCCCCCTCTTCGCTGTAGCTGAGTGCCTCACCCCTGAGCAACAGGGCTCTTGAACCTCACTCAATTTAACTGCGTTCTAATGTGAAACAGTGGTTTCTATTCCTGAGTAAATGGAATGCTACAAACAATTGTGCTGTATTTGTTCCAAGGCCTCAAAATTCTAACCATCTGACCAGTCCCTTAGGGGTCCGTGTGCTCCCCCCACTGGAACAGCACCGGATAAGGCCTCCTTGTTATAAATTCATATCGGCGACTCCCGGATCAGATTACAAAGCGCTCTCCGCACTCCCACAAAAGATGGCTGTTTATCATCCTGCCAAGGAAGCATGCCATGTGGCTGTTTATTGAATCACATCGTGTGTAATCGAGAGAATGGACAAGTTAGTAAAAGCTGTGTAGAAAGCCCTGCTAAAAGGAGCAGCAGTTCCTAACGTCGTTCAGTTCTGAGATTCCTTCAGACTGTGAGGAAGCTGTCTCTCTTCTTAAAAAGAGTGTAAGCGGAAAATACTGCGAAAGATTCATTCCATTTTCACGAATGCTCTAAAAATAGGACGCCAGGGTAAGAATTTTACTAGGTATCGTGTAAAATAGACTAGCTATAATATATTTCATGCATTACACTCACTGGTCTCCGAGTTGGTTCTGACTCCTAGCAATCCTTTAGAACCGAGCAGAGCTGCCTCTAAGTTTGCGAAGACCCTGTGTGTTTACAGTGGCAGACTGTACATCTTTCTCTGGGGTTCAAACTGCTGGCATTTGTATTTACTTGCATTTTAGTGACTTGGAAAAGGCATTCAATCAGGTGACTAATCACAAACTTTGTTTAGCCTTAAAAATAATGGAAATTCCAGAACCTGGGTATAGGTCAAGAAGTAGTTGTTCACCTAGAACAGGGAGATATTGCATAGTTTAATAGCAGGAAATCTGTGTGTGCATCAGGGTTGTATTTTTTAATCTTATTCAATCTGTATGATGACCACAAAAATCAGAGAAACTTGATATGAAGAAGAATGTCCATTAGGATTGGAAGTAGGCTTACTAACAACCTAGGATATGCAGATGACACAACCTTGCTTGTTGACAATGAGGGGGACTTGAAGCTTGTCTTACCGATGCATATCAAGGGCTATAGCTTTCAGTACAGATTAAACTCCATATAAAGGAAACCAAAACCTCAAACTGGACCAATAGAAAAAATAATGATAAATGAATCAAAGATTAAATGAAGTGGTCAATGATTCAATATTGCTTGGATCCACTATCAACGATCATAGAAACAGCAGTCAAGAAATCAAATGACATATTGCAATGGGGAAATCTTCTACACAAGAACCTTTCTAAAATGTTGAAGAGAAAATAAACCGCTTTGGAGTCTAAATTGCCCCTAACCCAAGAGGTCGTATTTTCAATGGCCTGACCAGCATGTGAAACTTGGACAATAAATAAGGAAGATCAGAGAAGAATTGATGCGTTTGAATTAAGGTATTGGCAAATAATATTGACATTTCCATTGACTGCCAGGAGAACAAAGAATTCTATTTTGTAGGAAATACAGGCAGAAGGTGCCTGCTTAATGAGACTTTCTGTCATGTATCTTGTAGTTGTTATTAGGAAAGACCAGTCCATAGAAAATGACAGAATTGGATCGATGCGGGGCCTCCAACATTGGGCTCAAATGTAACAACTGCGAGGCTGGCACGGTGTCCCCAGATTCTGGGCATAGAGTGGGTCACTATGAGTAGGAACCAGCTTCATGACACCCGACGACACTTAGCTTTGCTGTAAATATGCCCATGTATGTGGTGGAGCATACGGGGCCCAAGTTATGAAAACATTTTGTATATAACCAAACACTTTGATGGAGTGAGTCTCTGGGTCTGGGGTTCAGATTAATAGTCACAGGAGATACCAAGGTCAATTCTTACAGGTTAGTTCACAAAGGCAACGTTTTATATCCCACTTTGCGGAGTAGCCACTGGGGACTTAAAAGTTTCTGAGCAGCCATTTCCAAGCAAAAGTACTGATCTTTCAACCCTCAGGAGGAAGGGAGATAAAAATCACAAGACTCATGGGATCAATTAGTCCAGTGAACTAATGTACCATTGTAATTTAATTCTATTTTTCTCTGAGGTCTTTTTACATATCTAAGCTCTTTATATATACATGTTATGTACATAGGCACATACATTTAAAATGCACTGGAAACCCACAAGTAGTTGCATATTATGCAGGCTGTCCATACTTACCTTTATTTTATACAATTAAAAGTACAATACACTGATTATACAAGTAGTCCTGGGCTTACAAGGCAGCTTCCTTTAAAGTCAGTTCTTACATACGTTGAATGGCTCATCTTTTTTTATCATCATTACCTTTTATCATCAGTATCTTTACAAAACTAATGATAACTTGTCTTTGGGATTTTACTCCTGTAAAGAGTTACAGTCTTAGAAACCCACAGGGCCAGTTCCACGCTCTCCTGTAGGAGCACTCTGAGTTGGAATCAATTTGGCAACAGTGAGTTTTTATAGACTGTTATCGATATGGCATTACCTGCTGATGTGCTTCAACATCATATGCAATCTACATTGTAAATGCCGTGTTAAGCACTTATCTGTACAATGATAAGACATACCCCACCCACACGCAAAGCAGCAATGGGGTAAGTGATGTTTGTTGTAACTCAAATATTAATAATGTGTTGTTAAGTTCAGGACTACCCTCCAAGCTTCCCTTACTGGAGAGCATTCCATTTGTGCAATATCACTCCATCTTTTACTGATCTATATTTATATTACTTTAGATCCTTGGCTACAAAAGCCAGTCAAGCTATGAACATCCTATACCTGTGTTTGAGCACTTGGGACTCGCTCTATTTTATACATGGTGAGAGAGCCTGGGATGACTGGCATTTCTTCACACACACATTGCATTCAGTGCAGCGTGCTTAGCCATAAAAATGCCATGGGGAAATTAATTCATTAAATTCATGCCCCCTCAGGGTACCAATCATCCTTTCTCTTCTTGCTTCTGTGTCTCTCATTGTAGCTCTATACTGTAAGGGAACAGAAATGAGACTGAACCTTAATTATGTTTTACCGCCCAGTTATCCTGAATTGCAGAGCAAAGAGAGCACTTCCAGGCTCTCTCCCAGCCCACCCTGACTGTATAGCCCAGCTTCATTCTCCCCCATAGTGACTGTTGTCTGTGGTAGCAGTTGGCCATGTCTCCCACTGAGGGCACTGTGGTTATGGTGAGAGAAGGCTACCTCTCTGGATTTCCAGGATATGTATTTTACTATCCTGAAAAGAAAAATGAGTAATTAAAAGAAGAAGAAGTTGTAACTGTCAAGTTTCTCTGGGTGATTGGGATAAGGCGATGTAGCTGTACACCAAGACTCACAATTACTGCATAAGAGATGGTTCTCGCTCTGGCAGGGAACAAGCATCTGAAATGCTTTCAAGCCTAAGCCATGAGTTACAACAATATCACTGCCCCTTTGTGACTTTGAGCCCTGGTTGCATAGTGGTTATGTGTTGGCCTACGACCCACAAAGTCAACAGTTCAAAACCACCCGCCTCTGTAGGAGAAGTAAATGCAGGGCCTTCCACTCCCATAAGGAGTTACAGGGGCAGTTCTACCCTGTGCTGGAGGGTTGTTAAGAGTCAGCAGTGAATTTAGGTGTGTGTGTGTGTGTGACACTCATGCAGGCTCATCTGTTAATTATACACATGATTGGTAATAACTGCCTAAGAATGATTACTATGAGGCAGAGGTCAGGCATGCATCCACCCACTATCCTATTCTGATACCACCTGTCCCTCCTACAATAATCTCCTTCACTGAGGGGTTTGGTTTTTCAATGGCCACAGAGAACTTGCAGATAATTGTGATTATGGGGTTTATTAGGAATGCTAAATAGATTGTAGCATGTTAAGGATACAGTTATTTTTTTGAGTTTATTTTATTTATTTAAAAAAATTTTTTTTAATTTTAACAATTTATTGGAGCTCATACAATTCTTATCACAGTTCATACATATACATACATCACTTGTATAAAGCACATCTGTATGGTCTTTGCCCTAATCATTTTTTTCTCCTCTTTTCTTTTTTTACATTTTATTAGGGACTCATACAACTCTTATCACCATCCATACATATACATACATCAATTGTATAAAGCACATCCATACATTCCCTGCCCCAATCATTCTCAAGGCATTTGCTCTCCACTTAAGCCCCTTGCATCAGGTCCTCTTTTTTTCCCCCTCCCTTCCCCTTCCCCCCTCCCTCATGTGCCCTTGGTAATTTATACCTCGTTATTTTGTCATATCTTGCCCTATCCGGAGTCTCCCTTCCCCCCTTCTCTGCTGTCCCTCTCCCACGGAAGAGGTCACATGTGGCTCCTTGTAATCAGTTCCCCCTTTCCAACCCACTCACCCTCCACTCTCCCAGCATCGTCCCTCACACCCTTGGTCCTGAAGGTATCATCCACCCTGGATTCCCTGTACCTCCAGCCCTCATATGTACCAGTGTACAGCCTCTGTCCTATCCAGGCCTGCAAGGTAGAATTCGGATCATGGTAGTTGGGGGGAGGAAGCATCCAGGATCTGGGGAAAAGCTGTGTTCTTCATCGGTACTACCTCGCACCCTAATTTACCCATCTCCTCTCCTAAATGCCTCTATGAGGGGATCTCCATTGGCCGACACTTGGGCCTTGGGTCTCCACTCTGCACTTCCCCCTTCATTTAATATGGTATATATATACATATACATATACACATATATACACATACATATACACACTTATATTGTTGTATTTTTTTTTGCATGATGCCTTATACCTGGTCCCTTGGCACCTCGTGATCGCACTGGCCGGTGTGCTTCTTCCATGTGGGCTTTTTTGCTTCTGAGATTGATGGCCGCTTGTTTACCTTCAAGCCTTTAAGACCCCAGACACTATCTCTTTTGATAGCCGGACACCATCAGCTTTCTTCACCACATTTGCTTACGCACCCATTTGTCTTCAGCGATCCTATCATGGAGGTGTGCAGTCAATGATATGATTTTTTGTTCTTTGATGCCTGGTAACTGATCCCTTTGGGACCACTCGATCACACAGGCTGGTGTGTTCTTCCATGTGGACTTTGTTGCTTCTGAGCTAGATGGCCGCTTGTTTATCTTCAAGCCTTTAATACCCCAGTCACTATCTCTTTTGATAGCCGGGCACCATCAGCTTTCTTCACCACATTTACTTGTTCACCCACTTTGGCTCCAGCCGTTGTGTTGGGAGAGTGAGCATCATAGAGTTCCAATTTAATAAAAGAAGTTATTCATGCATTGAGGGAGTGTTTGAGTAGAGGCCCAAGGTCCTTCTGCCACCTTAATACTTGACCTATAAACATAGACACATAGATCTATTTCCCCATCCTCCTATATATATTTGCATGTACATGTCTTTGTCTAGACCTCCATGAATGCCCTTTGACTCCTAGCTCTTTCCTCCATCTCCCTTGACTTTCCTCCTGCCCTACTACCATGCTTCATCGCCACCTGGGCTAGAGTATACCTCTTCTCTAAGCAACCTACCCTTGATCATTTCCCACCATGCCTGCCACTCCCCCTTCTCTACCCTTTGGGGTCCCATGTTTTTCCCTTGTCCCTGGGTTTGTTAACACCACTTCCTTACGCCCCCTACCCCCCCACCCCAAGTCCCACCGGAACTGTCGGTCCCGTTGTTTTTCCTCCAGATAGTTCATCCAGCCTGTCCTATTCAGACAGACCGATACAGTTATTTTCTACAGTGCTTCTTCTCAGATATGTGTGAGCATGTCTCTCTCTCTGGCCTTGGCCCATTGGCTATGAGGTCTCGACATCTGGCTCTTTCCATGGACCAGGAAATCCATGTACCACTCGTCTCAGAATCGTGGTGCTGCTTTTCTGCTCAGTCTCATGGTATGGGTGCTTCTCCTCTGTTCTACCTCCTGATCTCAGTGTTGTGGCTTCTGGTGCCTTTGCCACCTCTGCCAATTCGGGCAGGCTTCTCACATGGGCTCCACTGGTGACTCTTCTTTCTTGATGCTCATGGGCTTCCTCTTCTTACTTCTGAAATGGTTCTGTATTATACCCAACAGAAATGAAAACTGACCAATCCCCAAGGCTTGGGCCTCTCTACCTTACTTGCATGCTCCCACCCCATTATTTGGTGGGAGGTACAAAGACTACGGATAGACAGGCCGTACCAAGTAATTTCACTTCACTGCAGGGGCCTTTAAAACATCTGAGAAAAATATAATTAAAAATTAATGGATTTTTTTCATGAACTCTGAAACTCTTTTGTACACTTATATGAAAAATCAATTATTTGCATTGCAATTGTTGGATACTTGAGAAAAGTAGAAGGCAAAAAAACATGTTTTGAGAATTACACTATTTAATTTTATAATAAAGATTATTTTTAATTGTTCGTGAAGTAGTTTCTTTTTTTACTGTTTTGATAATTCTAGCAATAATTCTCCAAACTAATTGTTCTCAGATACAATAGCATCAGAAAACTTATTCTATCTCTGCCAAATCATAAAAGACAAGTCATTCAATAAAAGACTCGAGCAATTGGAGGTAACTACATGAACTCTGTCAGATATGGAAGACATAGAGGGAGTGCCCCATTGCCTATTTTATTGACATAAAAAAGCTTTTTTGAAATGAAATGAAGAGACATGAATACCTTCTCTTGTGGCACAGAGGGACAAGTCCAGTTGTTACGTTAAATCTAGTACATGTCTTAATGGAGTAGGTTTTGATGGAACACTGTTAATCTCGCTCTTCAATAGATTGTGAATAAAATAACGTGTTGATTAGTATTGGTTTCTGTGCAAGTCATCTGGGTATTTCCACAATCTGTGTGTCTTATGAAAGTCTGGCACTAATTAATGTATGATTCACAGGGGCTTGGAGTTCAGTGGCTAAATGTCCTAATTGCCATAAAAACTTTCTAGTTAGGATGACAAGAAGCAGAAACATAGAATAATCACGTGTGTGTGTGTGAATAACAGCATCATGATAAATTAAGGTGTAAGAGTCAAAATATATGCAAAAGAATATAAAGGCCACAAAACACACCTTACCCTAATACCACTCCGTTCTTAGAAATGATTGGAAAAAGACAAATGGAGGCTTCATGGGCACAAAGAATAGAAATATATATATACAGAGAGAGATATATGCATAGACATATATATTTCAGCATAATCAAACAAAATTTGTGGCCATTGTTTCAATTTGGATTCACGCAAACCGATGTGTCATAGGATGATCGAAAACACCTGGACCACATCCTTAACTGGACCTAGATTTCAAATATGAGCTCTAGCATCACTTGGCATCATTTATGAGAATGGCTCTGTGGTATTGGTGTGTTTTAGCATCCTCACCCTACATATTACATCACTGCCATGGAGCTGATTCCCACTCAGAGCGACCCGATAGGTCCCTGTGGGTTTTCAAGGCTGTAATTCATTATGAGAATGGAACCCCACCCCCATCTTTCTCCCACACACTCCATATCAATTTACAATATGCACTTATTCCATCATTCTGATATTCTTGATTGTTTTTCTCAATTAAGCTTGTCTCTTTTATTTTATGTGTGTTGTATATAAACATGGGGGTAATAATACAAGAAAACTTTTTTAAAACTTGGCTTGGCAGGGCTTTCGTAGTACACATCTTCCCCTCTAGGCAAGTGTCAAGCAATTCGTTCTGAGTTAGTGCACCCAGTGGCATTGCCTGGAAAGGTTCTCTCTGCTCACAGTGAATTTGGTTTTTTTCTTAAAGCAGTTTCACTCAAACATCATTTTTTTTGTGATGGCCGATTTCAGAGAACAGTGTGCGGCTGTGAAAATTTGTTTCCTGCTCTGGAAAAATGCTGCAGAAACTTGTGATGTTGAACACAGCTTACAAGGACAGCGCTATGGGAGAAACTCATTGAGTGGTATTCTCATTTCAAAAAAAGGTGAGATGTCGGTTGGTGACAAGCCTCATTCAGGACATCTGTCAAATTCCTGATTGGATGAAAATGTCAGCAACTTGTGTGCACTTGTGCTCACAGGCCTATGATGGACCAGGAAGCAGTGGGGAGTTATGTGGACGATCTTGGAGCTCAGTGCAGTGAATTGTAACGAAAGATGTGGGACTGAGAAGGCTTGCTGTGAAATGTGTCCCTCAGGACTGACCAGGAAAAAACAAAAACATCAACTGGACGCATGCCCGGCTTTGAAAGAACAGCTCTAAAACAACCCAGACTTTTTTTCTAAGGTCATCACTAGTGTTGAGACCTGGTGCTATTCTTCCAACCCTGAAAGCAACCATCAATCAAACCAGTGGAAGAGGCAATCATCACCTTGCCAAACAAAGCTCAAGTGAAATCAAAGGTCAAGGTGATGCTCACTTATCTATCTATCTATCTATCTATCTATCTATCTATCTATCTATCTATCTATCTATTAATTTATCTATTTATTTTATGTGAGAGGGGTAGTGCATTTAGAGTTTGTTCGACCAGGTCATATTGTTAATCAGGTTTTCTATTTAAAGGTTCTGAAAAGATTGTGTAATAGTGTGTAACCAAAAAGGCCAGAATTGTGGCAGAAGAGGGACTGGTTTTGCCACTATGGCAATGTACCTACCCAGGTAGCCATCTCAATGTAGCAGTTTTTGGCAAAACAACAACAACACAGCATGCTGCTCTTGTCCCATGAACCTGAGCTCACTCCATGGGACTTCTTTTATTTTCCACACATGAACAAAGACATGAAAGGACAGTGATTTGCACGGAAGAGGTGAAGAAACAAACCAAGGAGGTTCTGTTAGCCATCCAAACAGGTGCATTTAAATACTCTTTCTAAGAATGGAATAGCAGACTTCACAAATGTATTAGTGTAATGGAGAGTACTTTGAAGGTGATAAGGTTGTTTTTTTTAAAAAAATTAAATACAAAGCTTTGAAAATAATTCCATTTTTTGAGGGTACCCCCTTTTGTGTGTGTGTGTGTGTGTGTGTGAGAGAGAGAGAGAGAGAGAGAGAGAGAGAGAGGAGAGAGGAGAGATTCCTTTCACGCTAAAACTTGGTTTGTATCCTAGAACTGTTTAGTACACAGAGTACCATTATTGCCGTCCATTTTCTTCCGTTTACTCCCCTCTCCTCCAGATGCAAGCACAAAGCTGACATAGCTCACAAAAAGGAGGATCAATTAAAATGCTACTCTGCCAGGTGCTAAGAATATTCTACCCAACCAAACCAAATCCGCTGTTGCTGATTCAGATTCAGCTGAGAACAACCCTATAGCTCAGAGTAGAGCAGCCTCATAGGGTCGCATCGGTGTCAGTTTTCAGGGACACATGCATCTTTCTCATGCAGTGCAGCCGGTGCGTTCCAACCACGAACCTTTTGGCTAGCAGGGTAGTGACTTACCACTGAGACACCAGGGCTCCTTGCCTACCCATAGCTATTACAAAAGGTGAAAAATGGTCTTGAACTTATTCCTCATTATATCTTACAAATATAATGGTCAATATCTCCACAAACAGCATAGGACACATCTGAGCCAGAGTAAATGGCTTCCTTTGTTCTCAAATCAGAGAACAGCAGGTGGAAGTCAAGTTCCTATTTCACTGTTCCTTTCATGACTGCTCGTTCATCGCCTTTGTTTCATTTCTCCCTCACTTGCCTCTAGTAAAATTCACCGTTCAATTCAAAAGTTGAATGAATTTCTAATGAGAAGATTCTAGAGAGACAAAATATGCAAAAATTCTACTTTGGTTCCTCTTCACGTATTTTGACATTAAATACATATAATTGAGTTGGTTGACAGAATAATTAAAGTGTAACTAGATTTTCTCTCTGGCAGGATCTCACTTTTGAGATTTTTTTTGGAGAGCAACTAAGCAATCATTTTACATTTCAATTCCATCAGGTAGACTGTTCTTAACTGGTGTGAAAATTCTGGCCGTAACTTACTCTGAAATTAATAAGATTGTCTAGAAAAAGCCACTCAATATGAAGTTGAATATAGAATTTTATACTTGTTCTTGTTTATTTCGCTATTCCTTATAACAGGTATGTGTAGTAAGAGGAATTTTAAGGATAGAAGTAAATGTAATTATAAACTAGCTGAGACTTCTCAATTCATAGAAACGTCACCCAGGAAGCAAACCGAGCTGCCCAGAAAACCAATATTGAGTGCTTCAGGAGTAGAATTGATACATTTTAATTCTTCTAATTCTTGGGTCAATATTCTTTTGTTCCTACTTTGTAGCTTGCTGTCAGATTAAAGTGATGATTTTTTAAACCAATATAATTGTTCTTGTAAAAAGTTATGACATTTAGTGCTATAATATGATACTTCAAAAAGAAAAGTATTAAAACTAAACCATGCAAAGACTTGGATTTAGATAGTCAAAAAGGAAAGAGATGCTTAGTATATCTCAAATGGAAAGAACTGAAGAAAAAGTTTGAGCCTCAAGTTGCAATAGTGAAGGATTTCATGGGCAAGATATTAAATGACGCAAGATGGAAGGAAGATACAGTCATTGAACCAAAAGGAATTGAATAACATCCAACCATTTCAAGAGGTTCCGTGTGATCAAGAACCAGTGGCACTGAAGGAAGGTGCCTATACTGCACTAAGGCAAAAATGCCATATGCAACTGAAATGTTTTGTTGAAGATAATTCAAAACTGATTTCAGCAGGACATTGCCAGGGAGCTGGCAGGTAGTCAAGTCTCAGTTAGAAAAGAACGTGTAACTTCCAAACTATTGTTGCTGATGTCCGATAGATCTTGGCTGAAAGTAGAGAACACCAAAGAGAAGCTTGTGTTTTATTAACTATGCAAAGACGGTCAACTAAGTGGATCATAGCAAACCTTGATAACATCGAGAAAAATTGTAGTTCCAGAATGCTTAATTTTGCTCATAGGGAACTTGTCAGAGCAAGGAACAGTAGTTTGAATAGAACAAGATCCTATTTGGTTGAAAAGTAGGAGAGATGTGTGGAGTCAAGATTGTATTCTATCAGTATATGTATTCAATTTGTGTGCTGAGCAAATAAGATGAGAATTGGGACTGTATTAAGAAAATGATGCTCAGGATAAGAGGAAGACTTAAATAACTTTTAATAATCAGATGACACAATATTGCTAATTGAAAACTAAAAAGGATATGGAACATTTACTGATGCAGATCAAAGACGATGTAGCCTTCTGTGTAGAGTACAACCCACTGTAGAGAAAACAAAAAATCCTCAAAACTAGGCTAATCAACAAGATCCTGAAACATAGAGAAAACGGGAATTGTGAAGAATTTCATTTTACTTGGATTCAATGTCTATGGTCGTGGAAGCAGCAGTCAAGGCAGTAAAATGATGTATCACATCGAGCTGATATGCTGCATTGGACTTCTTTGAGTTGTTAAAATATTCATAGTGGCAATTCACTTTGAGGACTCCAGCAGGCCCGATTGTTCAATTTTCATATATTTACAAGGCAATTAAAATGGCATTATTGTAGCTCTTTAAGGGAGTGGAAAACCCAATCTTTCTCCCTGGGAAAAATTAGTGGTTTTAATCTACTGACCTTGTGGTCAGCAGCCCAACGTGTGACCATTAAGCCACCAGGGATAAAAATAAGCTAAATCTTACAGTTTTAACTTTTAAAATACCCGTTTTCTGAAAGCAAGAGTTAAGTAAACATAAATAAGCAAACATTGAGGATATTTGGGAGAAAATATCTACTAACTAGAATTTTCTAGTGAATGCAAAAAATGGATAATTCTGTCATTATGCACTACTTTCTTTAGTGTGTTTTCTTTTCCTTTTTAATTTCTTCCTGTTATTAAATAATTATATGTAGTAGATATTCAAAATAATAATACTATAAGTAAGTGACTTGCTTATCAATAAAAATGAAAACGTCAATGAATGTAGGAGTTTGGGTGGTGTAGTGGATTGCCTCTTGAGCTTCTAATTGCAAAGTCAGCAGTTCAAAACCACTCACAGCACCAAAGGGGAAAGACTAGGCTTTCCACTCTTGTAAAGATTTACAGTCTTGGAAACTCATAGGGACAATCCAACCTTGTCCTATAGAGTCACTATGAGTCAGAGTCAACTCAATGACAGCAAGTGAGTCCATGCATTCCTAGAAACAAGTGTGGAGAACATAAGAAGAGTAACGATTAGGTAATAATGATAGCTATATACCGTCATTTGGGTTTTGACCCATGGAGACTCTATGTCTAACAGAAGTAAACACTGTCTGGTCCTGAGCCATCCTCAAAATTGTGGTAATGTTTTTATAGCCGGGCACCATTAGCTTTTTTCACCCCATTTGCTTATGCACACGTTTACCTTCATTGATCGTATCAGGGAGGTGGGCACACATTGATAAGATTTTTAGTTCTTTCATGTCTGATAACTGGTTCCTTCTGCACCTTGTGGTCAGACAGGCTGGTGTGCTTCTTCCATGTGCGCGGCTATCAAAAGATTTAGCTTCTGGTGTCTTAAAGGCTCGAAGATAAACAAGTGGCCATCTATCTCAGAAGCAACAAAGCCCACATGGAAGAAACACACCAGCCTGTGTGACCACAAGCTGTGGAAGGGATCAGGTATCAAGCATCAAGAAACAAAAAATCATATCATTGAAAATGTGGGTGAGTGCAGAGTGGAGACTCAAAGCCAATTGGCAGCCAACTGGACACCCCTTACTAAAGGGTTGTGGGGAGGAGATGAACCAGTCAGGGTGCAGGGAAGCAACAATGAAACATATAACTTTCCTTTAGTTCTTAAATGTTTCCTCACCCCCAACTATCATGATCCCAATGCTACCTTACAAATCTGGCTAGACCAGAGGATGTACATAGGTACAGAGAGCAACTGGAAACACAGGGAATCCAGAACAGATGACTCCTTCAGGAGCAGTGGTGAGAGTGGCGATGCCTGGAGGGTGGAGAGAATGTGGGGTAGAAAGGGGGAACTGATTACAGGAATCTACATATAGCCTCCTCCCTTGGGGAGGGACAACAGAGAAGAAGGCGGGAGGAGACATCAGACAGTGTAATATATGACAAAATAATAATAATTTATGAGTTATGAAGGGTTCATGAGGTAGGGGGCAGTGGGGAGGGAGGGGGGAAATGAGCAGTCGATATTAAGGGCTCAAGTAGAAGGCAAATGTTTTGAGAATGATGATGGCAACAAATGTACATATGTTCTTGACACAATGGATGGATGGATGGTTTGTGATGACAATTGTATGAGCCCCCAATAAAATGATTAAATAAAAAAATTGTGGTGATGTTTTAGCCCATTGTTGCTGCCACAAGGGGCCTTTCTCTTTTTCATTGCCCTTCTGCTTTACCAGCATGACGTCCTTCTCCAGGGAGTGATGTATCCTGGCAATATGTCCACAATACATGAGACAACGTCTTGCCATTCTTCCTTCTAAGGAGCATCTGGCTGTAGTTCTGCTAAGACAGATGGTCAGGTAGTCCATTGAACTTTCCATATCCTTCCCCAACACTATATTTCAAATACACTGATTGTTCTTCAGTATTCCTTTTCAGTGTCCAACTTTCACATGGATAGGTGGCGATTGAGAACACCTCGCCCTGAGTCAGGCACACTTTAGTCCTCAAAGTATCATCCTTATTTTTCAACACCTTAAACACATCTTGCGCAGCAAGTTAGCCCCATGCAGTGCATCACGTGATTTCTTGACTGCTGCTACTGTAGGTATTGATTGTGGATCTAAGCAAAGTGAAATCCTTGGCAACTTCTAGCTTTTCTCATTTATCATCATGTTATCTACTTGCATACTTGTGACGCTTTTTTCCCTCACATTGAGATGTAAACTATAATGAAGGCTGCAATCCTTGATTATCATCAAATGTTTCAAGTCCTCTTCACTTTCAGCAAGTTACGCTGTGTTATCTGCATATCAGAGGTTGTCAGGAAGACTCTCTAAACCTGATGCCACGTTCTGCTTCCGATAGCCCAGGTGTTTTTGTGTTATTTGTTCAACATGTAGTTTAAACAAGTATAGTGAGCAAATACGATTCTGACACATATCTTTCTTGATTTTAAACCATTTAATATTCTCTTGTTCTTTTCAACTGCCTCTTCCTCCACATACAGGTTCTTCGTGAACACAGTCAAGTGTTCTGGAATTCACATTCAGGACTATCTATAGTTTATTATGATCCACACAGTTGAATATAAAACACAGGCAAATATCTTTCTGGTATTCTCTGATTTCAACCAAGTCCCATCTAACATCTGCAATGATACCCCTTGTTCCATGTCCTATTGTGAATCTAAGCTAAATTTCTAGCTCCTGCTTTTTCACGCACTGCTGCAACTACTGCTGAATGACCTTCCACAACCTTTTACTTGCCTATAATATCACACTGTTGTTCAATAATCTGTGAGCTTTGTTGGGTCGCCTTTCTTTGGAATGGTTACAAATATGGGGCTCTTCAAGTCAGTTGGCCAGGTAGTTGTCTTCCGGTGTTCTTGGCTTAGACAAATGAGTGTTTCCATTGCTTGATCAGCTTGCTGGGACACTTTGGTTTGTGTGGTCAGTTCTTGGTGCCTGGTTTTGACCGAGTGCCTTCAGGGCACTTGAATTTCTGTCTTCAGCACCATTCATTGGTTCTTAATCACAAGGTACCTCTTGAGATAGTTGAAGGCTATAAGCCTAAAAGCTCAGGTTTGACGGAAAGGTGAGTTCCCCAAACTTGAATGTGAGAGAACTTAAATGAAGGGGGGAAGCATTTCATTCTGTTTAGAAAGATCATTATATTTTTGACACTCAATCAGGATAACGATAGTATGATATAAGAAATCATAAACAAATCTTACTTATAAATATAGATGTGAAAATTTTGAATGAAATAAGTCTGAACCACCACAGCTAATTTAAAATGACACACCAGAATAAATCAAATGGATTTATTCCATAAATGAAATCAAGTTTTAACTGAAACTAACAATGCACGCTGTCTGTCTGTACTTCTCCTGCTCTCGTGACTTTTAGAAGACGTTGGGGTGTTGGAAGCTACGCCAGCAGTATTTTATAAAGCAGCAGGCCTAGCTATGGTGAGCAAGGTTCATTGTCACGTCCATAGTAAACCAAATAGGGGGAAGGATCTGGTGGAAGAGAATTAGCTAGGAAAACCTTAAGGATGACAGCAGTACACTATCTGACGTGGGCTGGAAGAATAGGCTTCCCGTGTTGGAAGGCAATACAAATATAACTAGGGAAGTGTTGCCTCCTGGAAGTCGGTTCAGTCTTAATGACGTGGGTTGAGCACAGCTTCTGGAATCTTCATCTGCTAATACAGCATGGATCTAAATGAGAATAAACACCTGTAACATACATTAATAATCCAAAAATGGAATGCAATAAGTATGAATCTAGGAACATTGTAGGTTGTCAGAAATGAAGTGGGATGATTGAGCATCTCTATTCTAGGCATTAGTCTGCTGAAATGGGCTAGTCTTGGCCATTTTGATTCAGACAACCCCATGATCTTTATGCCAGGCGTAACAAATTGAAAAGATCTATCCTTAAATATCGTATTGTCAGCAAGATAACTATACTGTGCTGGTAAGACTACTTAGAAATGTGCTGGTATGTGACTGATATGTCCATTTATTGTGGGGAAGAGAATGGCCTTTCATAGCCTAATTATTGATATCATTTTATTAGGAGAAATTCCATTCTGAGATTTATATTTAAATCTCATGGGAGGTTCATGGCAGGATCTCTAGTAGCGTATTGGTTACCTGTTGGGCTCTTAACCCAAGATTAGCAGTTTAAAGCACCAGTGGCCCCAGGAGGCTTTCTATTCCCATTCACTAGTGACAGGATTGGAAATCTATCTCCTGGTCAGTTCTAGTCTGTCTTGTAAAGGCACTGTGACTCTTTGGCAATGAGTTTTGTTTTTATATACATGCATAGAGACATGTGCAAGTTTTTCATCTCACCTAAAAAAATTGTGTTAGACGGTAGTTGGAAGCAACCTGCGTGTCCAATCCCAGGAGAATGCATAAATAAAGTATGGTATGTGCACAAGATAAAATATGATGTCGAGTCAGAAGCAAAGAGCCAGATTTATATATTTCAATTAGGCTACATCTTGCAAACATGTTGTTAAATAAGAAAAAGAAGGGAGAGTAAGATTTACAGCACCATTTATGCAAATGAAAAACCTAGGCATTAAGGAACACTGTGCATTTCTCAAGGATACACATATATCTAAGGAACTACGCAGAAAGGAGAATGGAGAGAAATTTATTAAAAACGATAGTATGAGTGCATTTCAGCAGGAAAGGAATAAAAATCAACGAGGGTCGTAAGGGGGAAATAATACAGTGAGGAAACAGGTCAAAGGTGAGAGTGGGTATGACGAGAATAATTTTATTGTCTATCCTTAAATAGAGGGGCGCAAGGAGTCCGAACTGATGCATCAGCAATTGGCTCTAGATGTTTTGTTTTGATTTAAAGGTACAGATAAAATGCTTAGGGGCAGGAAAAGTTTTTAAAATGACTGCATAATATACGAGGGATGGGAGTTTCAAAATTGTATGAAAGAAAATTCAAAGAAAATTCTTCCCCAAACTTTTGGAAGCCCCTTCCTATGTATAGAGAGATTTTTATTTTGGTATGGTCCTGGTAAGACTTTTTTGTTTTAATAGCAGATTCTCCAAATGCATTTCAAAATAGGCTTCCAATTCTACTCTTTTTCTGTCTCCCAAGGAAGATATTGGCAGCATAACATGAGCATCACCTCCTGAGCCCTGAAAAGGGGCTGCCTTGCAGGGGATCATAAGGTTTCTGTCTTCCCCAGCCTGGAGGAAGCAGGACTGAAATGTTTGCATGTCTCCTTTGTCTCTTCACACACTAAGGATAAAAGGATGTCTGTGGTCTTTCAGACAGCTTTTGAATGGACATGCTGCCACCATGAATCTGAATTAAACCCTCCAAGGGTCACGCTGACAAAGGAAGCTATTCTGAGCGCCTATTCCGCTGAAGTGGAATTGGCTCAAATGAGCACCCACTTCTAAAGCAGCCCCAGATACTTAGCATGGAAAGAAACAGGCCAATTTAAGGTAAATCAAATACTAAATTTCAAAATGGAAGGGTTTGTTCTTTTTTTTTTACCCCCTAAAACAAATACCATTTCATTTGACTGATAAAGGAAACCGAGGCTGTGAAGAGTTAATAGCTGACTGCAAAGGATGTCCTTGTAGCACATACAATTCAAGTCAAAACTAGAACCTAATTTTTGGATTCCTGGCCAGTATGGCTTCTATTATTGTGCTACCTTTATAAAGTATTCAAATGCATATGATTCAAGAGACAATAATAAAATGCATCATCAATATTTAAGATTCTCTATATGAGATTTTCCATAGAGTTGGGAGGTTTATGGGAAGATGCATAGTAGCAATTTGGGTCTTAGGTAGAGACATTTTAAACTCCTGAAGTTTTAATTAACCACTATATTTTCCCTCTTCCCACAGTGTACTCGGTAAACTTTATCTGTTTGCGGTTTGAAGTTCTGTGTTTGCAAATTAGGAGCTCCTGCTTCTTTCCATTTTAATTAAAAATTGTGAGCTTGACATAATCAACTTCCTTCCTTTTTTGGTTGTTTAATGAACATTAATGAAACAAAATTAAAGTGCTATTTAACATTCAACCAATTTATTAGTGGTTAGGCAGGATCACTTTGTTTTCAGGGACTGGAGTTGAACTTGAATCATTCAGGGATATTAATATCCCCAGTAGCATTTCATTAATCCACAGAAGGACAAGGACCTTCTAAGGCAGCCCATGTTATTGTTTATATCGAGAAGGCATCCTGATATCAAAGAAACTGTCAGAAGTTTATCAATCTTATATCCACTTGTCTGAAGCGGACAGAGTGAAATTTTCTCCAGATAGTGCTTTTATCCACTACATATATTTGGATTCTCTGTTTCCATATGTGTTCTCACCTGTCTTTTTGGGAAACATTATCTGCCTACATAATAAGTGTTCTTGATATGACTATTCCTAAGCTCCTAGGTAGTATAAATGGTTTGCCCTTGTTTTAGGATACAAAAGAGACCTCCATCGCATATATAATTTAAGGAGAACATTTATTCATCTTAAAGAGACAAAGACAACACAAAGGCCCGGACATATCATCCAGATGAGGAAGGCTATTAGTTAAAGGTCAATCAGGACACTAATTAAATAGGTCATGGAACAAAGGAAACTGTCACGATTTCATGATTCGTGGCACGTCAGTACATCACATTTGGACGTGGGACTGCAGGAACAGGACCAGGACTATGATCAGAACATTCTCATTATGTTAGACAAAAGGGCTTACAAGATTGGTCCAGGACCTTCTGATCAAAGATTTAGGGTGTGACTGACAGGATATGACTCATGGCTATGAAAATCGCTTGTATTTTCCTTAGTACAGTGATCTCCGTCAATGGCATATCTAGGTAAGCCCCTAAGAGAGATTGTGCCCCTCTGGGCTGGCTGGAGAAGGGTGGAGGCAATTTATTTCCCATGGCATTCTATTTGACGGCAAGATTATGTACATCCCTGGTTAGTGATCAGAAAGAATTGAATGGAGTCTTAATCTATGTGGGGGCCTCACCAATGATTTGAGGCTGTCACTCCAATCTGTCGTCTTTTGAAAACTGGGTGCTCACCATCTAGGCTCTCCCACACTGGACTACTGACCTAAAGGTTAGCTGTTCAAACTCAACTGGCCACACTGATGAACTGCTTTCCTACATATTACAGTCAAAACTACCCCAGGGAACAATTCTACTCTGCTCACCTCAGATTGCCATGAGTTGGTATCAATGGGAAGACAGTGGCTAAATAAGAGTACTTCAGAAAGTTTTTGGAAATGTGGAATTAAGAGCTAATGGACTTTTCCCATGAATATCTGAAGCCACTTGAAACTTTGATCTATCCTATATTGTACCGATTCCACAAAGAAGTGAATTTTTAAAAATGTCATGAGATGTTATATAAGGATTCTTGGGAAAGTTTTTGGGGGATTTGCATGATGTGTTAATTTTATGTTTCTAAATCCTGATTGAAACCCTCTCATACAAGAAAGTTATTTTCTGGTATTTTCTGGTAGGCATGGGTTTTGTTTCTTTGGGCTGGTTGGGTGGTTTGTCAAGTTGTATACTCCCATCCGTTTATTCTTTATTCTTCTAGTTAAATGAAATATTTGCAGGAGCCAAATATGGTAGCCTGGGTGTGGCAAATATGAGATGCATCTGCTTTGCTGCCATCATGCTCAGCTTTTTAACAAACCCATAAGTCTGGAAAGACATCGCATGCCAATCAAAACTATCCTTGCAGAGCTTTAGGAAAACTCAAGGTCTTTTTTCACAGTTAAGGTGACAATAGAATTGATTATAGAAACAAAGACTCCTCTGAGAGTCAAAGTGAGTGCTATTAATAAGAATTCTTGGACAAAATTATGAAATAAGAGCATCGTAGGAAAATTGAGATAGATTGTATGTTCACTTCTAAAGGTTTCATAATTTACTACCCATTGGTTGGCGCCAGCATGTAAGTTGAGACCTATTTGCTACCTTTTTAAAAATGGTTCTTGATGTAGCTGGAAGTAATAAAAGAGAATATTGATTAAGCTGGGCACTGATAGAGTGTCAGAATACTTTTCAAGTGTTCTCAAGGGTGTTCCCAACCAGCCCTGGTGGGTTTCTCAGTTTGTGACCTCTGTTAGCTCTGTGTGCCTTGCAATCACATACTCTGGGACGCAGTCGTGGTTTGTGAAGCTGGTGCTCATACCCTGCCTTTGTCCTACCTGGTTTTTCCAGGTCAATGTTGCCCCATTGGTTACATGTTCAGTAGTTGTCTCCAACCACATCCTTTTGTAGCCAGCTAGAAATCTGATGTGCTCAATAGATGTGGAACAAATGGACAATGAACTTGAACTCTAAAATGGATTCCACTTATATAAGTTGTTACTATGTCAGGAGGAAAGATTAAAAATTTATTCACAATTTATTTTTTAAAGGCTAGGTATTTTCTTTTATTTCTAAACAGGTATTCGTGAAATTCAAAATGTTCTACTTATTGAGAGGCGGTAGGAGGTAATTCCATTACCAGCTTTGGCTTATAATGGAAATGTTCTAAATATGAAAAGAAATTTTATAATAAAAATATCTAGTTATCTGGTATTTTGGCTGTGTTGTGTGAGGTTAAAGATAAACAGAACTAAATACACAGTAATTTGTTTCTCACAGAGAAGTGGATTAGCAATTCTAAAACTACCTTGTGTGTACAATTAGATCCAACTAATAAATAAGTATATTGTGGAAAATGAAATTCAGGTTTTTCACTATCAGAGAGAGTAGTTACAAATAAAGAAATGGAAAGGCCCAAGGGACCATTTGGGGTAGGATTGTAAACTAATGGGGTATGAACTCATAGATTTTAGGATCACAAATAAGTGGGCATAAATAAATGTATGCAAATGTGTAGACTTGTGTTAGTACATATACCTAGACAAATCATATTTGCACAAATAAGGAAGGTGTTAAACAGTTTTTGCACACCATGCAATTCCCTTACTGGTTCTTTCCTATGTGTACTAGGAGAGCTGTATGTATGTAGGTTATTTGATTTATATGCCTGTGAATTTTGTTTACATAGGCGCATTATATGCAAAAATACAGATCAATAAGCAATGACATCCAAGAACAACGAGCACATCTTGCTGCCACATATGGGTTCCACGTACCCGTTTCTGAAAAAAGGAACTAGGCACTCTTTGGAGAAATGACTTCAGAACTGGGGCTGTGAGCTTATATGGAGCAGCCTAGGGTACAAGAAATGAAGAAAGTACTCAGAATTGATTTGGACATGTTTTTAAAAAGACACAAGCCTCCTAGAAAGAATTGTCAATGCCCAAAGCTAGAGCAATTGGAACAAGAAAGTAAATGGTGGGAAAATTGCATGATAAAACTTCGATGGAGATAAATATTCATGAATTCATAGAAATATAATCAAACAAATAAAAAGGAACAGCTCTGCCTCACAGTGGACTCCAATTAATAAACGTTGAATAACTGGGGCAAAGAACGGCACAGATAGACAAACACCACAGTGATGATGTACAGTGAACTCTGGAGGGATGCTGACACGAGTGCTGAAAATTAGGAAACGAAACCATCTCAGAGTATCTCCCTACAGCGTACGTATTAGTCTCAAAAGAAAAACAAGATTATGACAATGATGGAGAGATATGTAGACATACCCTTTAATCAAGTAACACCAGTTAACGGCTTCCATAATAAGACATACATATAAGATATCAGGTATACTTATTGTGCTAAAATGTACTAAAAATATCCTAGAATGACTTATGTGTTATTCTTGCCCAAAATGCATAGTCTCAATCTACTGAGGAGAAAACATTCTATAAAAACAAGCAACAGCAATGAAAGACAAAGGTACCTCAAACATATATGATTTTTACATGGGCTCTTGGGTCATTAAATCTAATATTGTTTGTTAATCCAAGCTAAGAAGTAGTCCTTTTTTGTACAACCTAAATTAAGAAAGTACCTCTTAATGTGGGTTCAAATAAGACATTCATTTTTGAGGGATAAATAGAACATGCACTCTATTTGCAGCTTTTTCTGCTTTAAAAGAAAGTACCAGAAAGCAAGCTAATTATTTTGAAATCCTTGTGTCAGCAATTCAGAGCTGTGTTTACACACCCAAGGAGGAAGACTTTCAATAAAATCAGAATTCTGTGCAGTGGGCTGGCTGGACGAGATGCCCATCATCTTTGGGTCTTTTCCCTCATTTCTATGACACCATTTGCAGCAGAATGACTGCAGGAAGCGGTTCGGTAGCTGATCCAAGCCCCTCCCCCTTTTGTGGGAAAGAAGGGACGTCTGACAAGTGGTCAGACATAAAGTGGAGCGGTCACTGCCAATCCGACCAGCGGTCACTTCCAATCCGACCAATCAACAATGGCTGGAGATAAATCTGTCAGCATGATTCTACTTTCCTTGTCTCTAAGTCTATACATCTGCCTTCACAACTGTTTTTCTTCTCTTTTTATTTTTCACAGAGCTGCAAATCAATATTTGCTCTTATTGGAGAAATGCATGTGACAGATGGGACTTCGTTCCCATGCTTAGGTCTGGAAAAGAACATGGGCAAGAAATTCTACCTTATTAACTAATCTGTAAGTTCTGGTCTCCAGGCTTTGATACTTCTGCCTCCAGTCACCCCGTTCAAGTTCACATAGTTCCAGGAAGTCTGTTGGCACCAGGCTTTCATGCAGCATACTGGCAAGCAGCTCTGTACCAAGGCCAGGGGCTCAGAGACTCAGGAGTCTACAGCCCGAAATTCAGCAAGCTATCGGGATGCTTGAATTGGGAAACGTGATTCCCTGCTACCTACAAAATTCACATACGTCTCATTTCTAATCAGCCTAGTGAAAATCTCTTCTAGTTTAAAAAAAAACTGCAAAGATTTTCTTCCTTCCTCTCCAGTGCAAAAAGTATGGTTTCTTTTCTGAAATTAGGTTTTTGCTAACATCTCTCTTCAAAGAGCATTGACTTTACACCTGTAAAATTCCGGAAGCAAAGAAACATTACGGCCTGCATGGAATGGAGGTTGGTCAGGTACAAGGAAGACAGAGAAAAATAGACAACACACTTAAATTAGTATATCAAATGTGATCTTGACACCATCAAACAAATTATGACAGACTAGAGATATGGTTAAACAAATTCCAGGCAAGGAGATGACGTTTAACTCTTAAGGTAAGGATTATGATTTTTCAAAGTGAGGCACACCCGCTGATCTGTAATCAGAGAAAGAAAAGTCCATAAAATAGAGACTAGTTTAGACTAGTTTCTGTACATTGTTATGTTTTTTCATCTTAGTTACTAATTTCTCCATTCAAAAGGGACTTCCTGATTCTATCAGATCCCCAAACATTCACCTGCATGTCTCTTTCACTTAGGCCTTGTAGCATCCTGAGGTGCACATGCTTGTTCTACCAGGTCATACGTGAGCTGCACAATTTATGGCCTCCCTTTGCTGCACAGCAGTTATGCTCACCACCCTGAGTACAACACAGACACTGCAATGCACAATACAGTCAGTGGGGTAACACCCTGTGAGCAATTAGCCTATGCAAACATAATTATAAAGGCTGAGGAAAAAAAGGTTTTTTCTGTCTTTCCAGTGCCTAATCAATAAGACTTTCTTGACTTCAAGTCCTCGACAGTCTCAGTATTTTGCTTCCTTGACTGTGGTGCTAATGAGCAGGCACATCGCACTGTAATACAAGGCCCACCACTTGTCTGCCAGTGTTTCACACTGCAGTAGTTTGCAAGGGACTGTGATGCTGGAAGCTACGTCACCTATGTTTCCATTTCCAGTGAGATCACCAAGGTAGCTCAGTTTCACAGGAGTTTTAAACTAAGATGGATTAGTCAGGAGGACCTGGTGTTCCAGTTCTGGGGGTAAAAATGGCTACTAAAAACATTAAGAACTGCAAGGGAGGAGACGAGCCAGTCAGGGTGCAGTGTTACAACAATGTAACATACAACTTTCCTCTAATTCTTAAATGCTTCCCCCACTGACCCACTATCAGGATCCCAATTCTACCTCACAAATCTGGCTAGACTAGAGGATGTACACCAGTACAGATAGGAACTGGAAACACAGGGAATCCAGGACAAATGATCCCTTCAGGACCAGTGCTGAGGGTGGTAATACTGGAGGTGGAAGGTGGGTGGGGTAGAAAGGGGGAACTGATTACAAGGATCTACATATAATCTCTTTCCTGGGGCATGGACAACAGAAAAGTGGGTGAAGGGAGGGAGATGTCGGACAGAGTAAGACATGATAAAATAATAATAATTTATAAAGTATCAAGGGTTCATGAGGGAGAGGGGAGGAGGGAGTAGGGAAGGAAGGGGGAAAATGAGGAGCTGATACCAAGGGTTTAAGTAGAAAGCAAATGTTTTGAGAATGATGAGGGCAACAGATGTACAAATGTGCTTGACATACAATGGATGGATGGATGGATTGTGATAAGAGTTATATGAGGCCCCAATTGAATGATTTAAAAAAAGAATAGCAAGGTTACAATGTCTAATATAGTGCTGGAAGATGAGACCCTCTAGTTGGAAGGCATTCAGAATACGACTGGGAAAGAGCTGCCGCCTCAAAGTAGAGTGGATATTAGTGACATAGATGGAGGGAAGCTTTGGGGATCTTCATTTGTGTATGTAGCATGACCCAATGAGGAAAAACAACTACAAACCTACATTACATTATTGATCTAGAAAAACGGGAAATTGTAATAAATGAAATGAATTAAGAAAAGATCAATATCCCCAGAAATAGTGAGCTGAAATAGATTGAATTGGCCATTTTGAATTAGACAATCACATGATCTGCTATGTGGAGAATGACAAATTGAAGATAAATGAAAATGTATTTATTATTTAAAATATTTCAAAAACCATCCTGAAGTACAAGGCCGTCAGTATAGAATAATATCCATACCCTGACAAGGAAGGGCAGTTATTATTCAAATGATAATTACTGGTGGTTGGACTGCAAAACTGGAAACACAAAAAAAGGATCAGCAGTTGGAAAATATAATCTTGATGATAGAAATGAATCTTGGAATTACATTATAAAAAATTTCAAGATCATCAACATATTCAATGAAAATACCATTTTTTAAACAACACAAGCAGTGGCTCTACCCAGGTACCTCACCGATGTAATATGCAGAAATAAAATCAACTACCTCTGTAGAAAGAAGCGATGAAGGTAATATGATCAGTCAGAACCAAGGCCAGGAGCCAATGGCAAAGTAGTCTCAACAATTGCTCATATGCAAGTTCAAATTGAAGCTGAAGAAGATGAAAATCTAGCCCTAAGAGTCAAAGTATGACTTTGAGTTTATCGCAACTGAACTAAGAAACCATCTATAGAATAGATTTGACATATTGAACACTAATGAGCAAAGACCAGATGAATAGTGCTAGGACATCTTTTAGGACAAAGCCCAAAGGATGTCAAAAATATGAGAAAGGAAAAGCTACCAAAATGAATGTCAGAAGAGATTCTGAAATCTGTTCTTGAACAAAGAGTAGGTCCAGTGACACAGGGGCAACGATGACATGGAAAACAGAACATTTTCAAGCTCCGCTCTAAAAGGCAAGTAACAAGTTAGAATGAAATGCATGAAGGTCAAGAGTCTATGCAAAGAATTGGTTCCATTCAACCACTGCAGGAGGTAACATATGATCAAGGACTTGTGGAACTGAAATTAGAAAGAACTCTGAGCTTTACTGAGGGCAGTGGTAAGAAACTCCAGGGATTGATGGAGTACAAATTGTGGTCTTTCAACAACAAAGATGCAAAGCTAGAAGCACTGATACCTATACAGAGAAATGTAAAAGACAGCTACCTAGAAGAGATCTATATTTGTGTGATCCAAGAGACTGCCGAAATTATGCAACAAAATCATTAATATCACTTTTAAGTCAAATTTTGCCATAGATGATTCAAAATGTTTGCAAAAGTGTACCAATTGAGAACTTCCTGAAATTCAAACTAGATTCAGAAGAGAACACGAGCCTAGGGATATCGTCATCACATGGATCTTGGCTGAACGCAGAGAATACCAGAAAGATGTTTACTTGTGTTGATTGCATATGCAATGGCTTTCAGTTGTGTAGATCATAATAAGTTATGGATAATATTATTGTGATAGTTAAGTTTATCATGCCAATTAGGTCAATAGGGACATGTGGGCAGATTGGAGGGCAAAGAGATAAACGGCTCTGCAAGGCCCGCCCATCTTTCTTGTTCCCTGCTGATAGGACTAGTTACTTTAGCTTGTTCTCTGCTTCAGCCTGTGTGCTACACCACCTGTGGGCCGAGCTAACCCGTGGACTGTGTGTCTAGAACATGAAGCTCTTTGACACTGGATTCTCCATGCTGCTGGGGCATACATTGCTTGAGCTTGAGGCTGGTGGGTCCTGTCACCCGTGCTTGAGTTCCAGATCCCATCAGGGCCTGCTTCGCTAAGGTCCTGAGCTACTGACTGTTGCTATCCCTGCTGTCTGCTGCCTGTGGGCAGACTGCCTGCCTTGCCTGAGGGAGGACTCTGTTCTCTGCTTCCTTGACATTGGATCCCAATAGCCCACATGAGTTGAAGGACTTCCAGTATATTAACTATTCCATGAAAATGAATTGAACTGAGCCCTCTGTACTGCTGTGTGGATTAATTAGCTATTAAGTTTCTTCTCTCTGTATAAACCTAGCCATCTGCTATATATACTCAAATATAAGCCGACCTGAATATCAGTAAAGGCACCTAATTTTACCACAAAACTGCATTAAAATGTGCTGAAAAACGCAGTTTATGCACAATTATATATGTACACTATATATATATATATATATGTACACAATATATATATGTACATGCACAGGTATATATAGATGCACAAGTTTATACACAAGTGTATATATATGTGTATATACACATATATATATTCATAAGTGTGCAGGTTTTGTTTCTCTAGAGAACCCTATCTAACACAATTGGTACCAGGAGTGGGTTGGTACTGGTGCTGTGTGTTCAGCTTATCCAAGGCGTATGCCACCCAGCCATGGTTACATTGATTGAAAGATCTCCGGTTAATCTTTCTCAGATTAACATTTGCATATGTAGTTGACAAGCATGCAGCGATGGCCTGTTGGGACATTCTGATCAAGAGGTTAGCGTCAGTGTTTTCCCATGTCCCCATGAATGCTAGTTCTGGTCTTAACTGCATGGAGTTGTAAGTACAGGAGTCTCTTAAAGTGAAGTCTTCGTGCCCTCTTTGACTCTGTCTCTCTGTTTGTCTCTTTCACTCACATCCACTTTGCCTCTTCAGTCTGAAGGATGTATCCACGTGCATGGTCCTGCAGAACCCAGCCCAGGACATGTAGGATGTGCAGCACCTCTTTCTGTTTGATCCAGCAGAATCTTGAGCCACAAGGGCCCTGGCTGCTTTCCATAGAGCATCAGGCTGCTGATGTTGTACACCACACTGAACCACACAATCTCCAGGAGACTTACTGGTGCAGATTGGGAACCTATACTTAAACCAATAGCCATTGTTCAAACAAAACAAGAGCACATCTATGGGCAGGTTAGAATCTTTTCACCATGCAGTTAGCCTGGATTCTGAGCCAATAGTCTGAGGAGCTGGATCGTACAAAGGAGACTACAACATCAGGACTGGAGGAAGACTCTACAACCTATGCTATGCGGATAACACAATCCTACTGAAAGCAAAGAGGACGGGATACACTAATTTATAAGAGTTAAAGACTACAGAATTCCATAGCCTACCACAGCATAATGAAAAGGAAATGCAACTGGACCAGTAAACAGCATCATGACAAATGGAGAAAAGATTGAAATTATCAAGGATTTTGTTTTAAATAGATGCATAATCTATGCTGATAAAAGCTGAAGTCAGTAAATCAAATGGTGTACTGCACTGGACAAATCTGCTGCAAAAGATGTATGTAAAATAAATTCTGCTCTGCCAGTTAGAAGAACCTGAGAAAAATCCAGAATGCCGATATGACTAGGGCAGACCAGGGGCTGTCTTCCTCTGTGGGTCTGTTGGAAGTACTCCTATTTGTAGCACTGAAGGGATCGCAGTCTGGTAGCAAGAGGAACTTACTGACTCAAGATTGTCCATACAATCAAATGTCCTTAATTTAACACACAGAAGCTAACTCCTTGACTAAAGCCACCTTGACCCTTCCAACTATTTTGTAAGCACCTCATTCTGCTTCTCTAGAAACCACCTGAGCTCCCAAACATGCCTATTTCCTCTCACTGAGAAGATAGTTTTGGGTATTAAATGAAAAACACTAACTCGGATGCTGTCTGTGCAGATAAGTAGGTAGATAGATACATAGACAGAAAGAATGAAAAGATGTATAGAAATAGATGATAGTTTGAATTGGGCTACTCTGTTACACAAAACTTCTTTAAAATATTAATTAAAATGTTACCTTGAAGATTTAGGTATGTGCCTGATGCAAAATGAAGAGTTTTCTGTCCCTTCATATGCATGCGGAAGTTAAACAGTAAATATGGAAGACTGGAGAAGAACTGCTGCATTTGAGTTATAATGTTAACAACGAATATAGAATATACCACAGAGTGCCAGAGGGAACAAACCTATCTTGGAAGAGTATGGCTAGAAAGCCCCATAGAAGCTGCAATGGCAAGACTTTGCCTTCTGTAATATGGACATGTCATCAGCAGAGACCACCGTGCTCAGAAAAGAACACCGTGCTCCGAAAGGAGAGTCACAGCAAAAGAGGAAGTGTCTTGACAAGATGGCTTGACACAGTGGCTGCAATGATTGGGTTCAAACCCAACAAGAATTGTGTGTGGTGCAGACCAGGGGGTATTTTGTGCCATTATGCAGTGGGTTATTATGAGTCAGAAGCCGCTTGACGGCACCTCACAACAACAACCCACTATACAGGTGACAGCATGTCAGAGTCATGGAGATCTAGAGAAAGTGCATCTCTGCCTTTTCTTTTTCTTTTTTTTTAAATCATTTTATTCAGGGCTCATACGGTTCTTATCACAATCCATCCATCCATCCATTGGGTCAAGCACATATGCACATTTGTTGCCATCATCATTCTCAAAACATTTGCCTTCTACTTGAGCCCTTAATATCGGCTGGCCATTTTCCCTCTCCCTCCCTACTCCCCCCACCTCATGAACTCTCCATAATTTATAAATTGTTATTATTTTGTCATATGTTACACTGCCCAATGTCTCCCCCACCCTCTTCTCTACTGTCCATCCCCCAGGGAGGAGGCTATGCATAGATTCTTGTAATCGGTTGCCCCTCTCTACCCCACATTCCCTCCACCCTCCAGGCATCACCACTCTCACCACTGGTCCTGAAGGAGTCATCTGTCCTGGATTCCCTGTGTTTCCAACAGAATGACAGCTCAAATACATTCTGGTTTTCTCAGATTTAGACAATGGCCTTGTTCTGAGACTACAACCAAGACCTTTTGGTTTATCTCAACCACATACATGTTCAAGGTCCTTTCTACTGTACCACTTTGTTTCCAAAGATCAAAAAGATATTGTGAATGTCAAGTTATTGCTAATTGCTATGTTTTATTTTCTATGCCCCTCGCTCTTCCTTTCTCACTTCCCTCCCTTCCTTCCTTCCTTTCTCAATTATGATACATATATTTTTAAAAACCTAAAACTATGTTTTATAGGTCTATGTTTAAGTGAATACACATGCAAATATGACCTGTCACCAGAAATAAACATCTGATTTAAATTTAAAGAGGACTCTTATCCAGTAATGCCACTTAGATTGTATTGCTTGCAAAGGTTCAATCATTTTGGAGTGTTATTTTCTAGCTAATGGCCCCGGGGGAGCCCTGGTATCTTAGTGGGTTACAAGTTGGACTGCTAACTGCAAGGTCAGCAGTTTCAAACCACCAGTCACTGCAAGGAAGAAAGAGGAGTCTTTGTACTCCAATGAAAAGTTATAGTCCTACAAACCCACAGGGTCAATTCTGCTCTGCCCTCATCAAGTCACTATGCGTTGGCATCGACTCCATGGTGGTGAGAATGGCAATTCAGAACAAGGTAATACTGCCTTGTTTCAAAGCAGGAAAGCTGAGTGTCAGGGTTTTAACCTTACAGCATGCTTACTTATTCTATATGCTGAGCCAATAATCTGAGAGGCTGAACTCTATGAAGAAGAGTGTGCATCAGGATTGTTGGAAAGCTTATCAACAGCATGCAGTATGCAGATGACACAACCTTGCTTGCTGAAAATTTTGAGGATTTGAAGCACATCCTGATGAAGACCAAGGATTGCAATCTTCAATATGGATTATAACTTAATATAAGAAAACCCAAATCCTCATGACTGGATCAATAAATCTCATCAAGACAAATGGATGAAAGATTGGGGTTGTCAGGATTTCATCTTCGCGGCTCCACAGACAATGCTCAGGAAGCCGCAGTCAAGCTATCAAAGGATGCTGTCTTGGGTGAATCTGCTGTGTAAGACTTCATTCAAATGTGGAAAATCAAGGATGTTGTGCCTGATCTACACCATGGCATCTTCAATTGCCTCATATGCATATGAATGTCGACATTGAATAAGGAAAACAAAGTAAAATAAATGCATTTGAATTATGATGGTGGTGAAGAACCTTTGAAGTACCATGAAATCTAAAAACATACCTGTCATGAAGTATAGCCAGGTGAGGCTTTGTGTCATGTACTTTGGACATATTAGCAGGAGAGAATGGTTCCTGGAAATAGACATCATGCTCGGTAAAGTTGAAAGGCATCCAAACAAAGGAAGACTCTTGATGAGGTGGATTCGCACAGTTGTTACAACAATGAACTGAAACATAGCAACAATTGTGAGGATGGTGCAGGACTGGACAGTGTTGCATTCTGCTGTACATTCTACTCTACACAGGGTCGCCTTGTGTCACAGCCGACTTGACTGTACCTGCCAGCAACAGGGACACTTCACTAGTTCTACAACCTTGTAAAGTTTCTATACCTTTCTAAACCATGACTAAGTCATCTGTAAAGTAGAACTAAGGCCAAATCAAACCAAACCTAGCCTAACCAAACCCAACTCATGGTCTTCAATCCTGTTCTGACGTAGTGACCCTGTAGCATCGCTGAGAACTGCTCTATCTAGATTTCTGCACTGTCAGTGTTTAAGAAAGTAGCTGGCCTGGTCTCTCTCTCACAGAGCAGCAGGTTCATCCCAAGTACAGCATCCTTTCAGGAAGCAGGCCTGTGCACCCCTCAAGTTCCTTGCAGTTAATGCAGTGCATATCAAAGAGGATTTCCCAGAGTATTCGATGGACCATGCTTATGTATAAGGGACATGTTTTTTCATGATCACACTAGAACCCCGTATTTCTCTAGAGCAGTGGTTCTCAACCTTCCTCATGCCACGACCCTGTAATACAGGTTCTCATGTGGTGCTGACACGCCAACCATAAAATTATTTCCATTGCTACTGTAATTTTGCTACTATTATGAATCGGTCGACCCCTGTGAAAGGGTCATTTGCCCCCAAAGGGGTTGTGACCCACAGGTTGAGAACTGGTAGAGTCCAGTGGCCCTAACATTACAAACTCTGCGACCATAAAAATGAATTGCTAAGTAGCACTCCTGCTACAGGCTTGCTTTCTTCATGATCGGTAGCAATAGCTGTCAGACCCTTTCATGCAGCATGTCAATAATCAGAATCTGAAAAATGGACGATGCCTTATGGTTATCGCAGCTGACAAGAAGGTTGTCACTAGATGCACTCCATTGTGGACCCCACTTATCAGTGGAGCACACTCTTTTAGAAGATGCCCACTTTGCATGGGGGATTGTTCTTGCCTTAAGGTGCCAACAAGTCTGTTGTGACTCATAGCGTTCGCACGCGTGCGCACTCACACACACACACACACACACACACACACACACATCAAAACATTGCTTGCTCCTGCACCATTATCACCATGGTTCTTAGGCTGGAGCTCATGCCTGCCCACCATGTCTTTTGGGCTGCCCTCTACCAAAACCGATACCTTCGTACAGGGACTGGTCTCTCCTCTTCACATTTGCAGAGGGACTGAGATAAAGTTCACCATCCTGGCATAGAAGCAGCATGCTGGCTGTACTTCTTCCAGGAGAGATTTTTGGTTCTTTTAGAAGTCCATGGTACTTTCACCATTCTTCATCAACACCGTAATTCAAATGCATTGATCCTTTTTTTGTTTGTTTTCCTTATTTGGTGTCTAACATTTGCATGCCTATGAGGTGATTGAAAATATCATGGCTTGGTTCAGGCACACCTTCGGTCTCAAACTAACATCCTTGCTTTCAACAATTGAAAGAGGTCTTGTGCAGCAGATTTACCCAAAGCAACACATTCCTTGATCTCATCCCTGCTGTTTCCATGAGCGCTGATCATGGATCCAAGTAAATGAAATCCTTCACAATGCCAATCTTTTCTTTGTTATGATGGTATCTATTGGTCAAGTTCTGAGGATTTTGTTTTACTTTAAAATGAGTCGTAATCCACACTGAAGGCTGAAACTTCTTTATCAGCAAGTGCTTGCTTCAAGTGTCCCCCACTTTCAGCAGCAAGAGTGTGTCGTCTGCATACTGCAAGTTATCAAGTCTTAGGGAATGGAGCATAGGTGACATTAAAACAAACACAAACACACACAGCTGTTGACAGTAGGAATTTGAACATTGATTGCAAAGGTCATGCACACTAGAGAAGTGGAAAGTCATTTCTGCATAGCTCTGACTTTTGTCTTTTTATTGTAGAGATGTGCTTCTTCCCCATGGGTAAAAATTCCACGTACAACCACTTTCTTTAGTTTGCACAGCCCAGAGAGCTGAGCAATGGCTAGATGAAGAGGTGCCATCATCCTGAGATGATTAAGGACCTAAGGAGGATAATTTGCATCACTCACTGAAAGACAAAGTTCGGGGCTATATATTTTGTAAGAGATCCAGACACAGACATTGATTTTGTGGTGGACCACCAGAGTCTGTCTTCTGTCCTGGGGAAGCAAAATTTAATGCCATTTAAAAAAAAAGTTAATTAAACCCAGTGATGTATGACCGGTGAAAAAAAAAAAAGCGAGCACGTCCAAATGCTGGTATTGTAAGAAGGCACTCTGAGAGCAGACTCAATAACTGAAAGGGTCTTAAGAAATATGCAACCCCTTCCCTGATCTTTCTAGCAGAAGCTAGGGAAAAGCAATATAAGCAAGGAAGAGCTATTGCTGAGACTAATAATGCAATGTTAAAGAAAGAACACCAGAGTGATCCCAGGGCTCGGGATCCTTCCTCTGCCGTTCGTTTATTGAAAGACATTTACTGAGACTGCATTTACTAAGCATCGTGCCGTCTGTGATCGATGCAGTACTAACTGTAACAGACGAGGTCTTTGATTTTAAGATGTTTTCTTGAATTTTATTGTTTCCACCCTGTGATCTTCAGCAGGTCGTCTTTAGTCTCCGGGTCTCAGTTTCCTTGGCTGTCATTGCGAAGGTCAGATTAGATGATCTTTTTTGTAGCCTGTATGATTGACAATCTGCAATCTGGGCTTGTCAGACACCCACAGAATGGAACATGGAGAGTGAGGGACACATCTGGAGGAGGGCCGTGGAGAGGGCATAGACTCAGCGAGGGGCAGTGAGAGAATAATGGATTAAGGCCAACATTTAGGATGGAGAGGAACTGTATCATAGGAGGAAAACGTTGCCAGGTCACATGCTCAGGAGGCCGCCATATGGGAGGAGCAGTAAGGAGAAAGGTAGAGAAACCAATGTGATAGGCACTAATCATATTCCATCTTCTTCCTAACTTTATGGAGTTACGGGCTCTTCTCACCTTTGTGTGGCTATTAGCTGTCATTCACTTTGTTCCAACCCCTGGCGACCCCATGTAGCCAGGAAGAGATCAGCATGCAGTACGTACGACTAGAAGGTCTACCACTGCACACAGTCATTGAATCCGCTCAAAGCCTGTTCATTCAGACATCACAGCCTGTGCTGTCCTTCCTCCCCCAAGCAGCCTCTCCTTGAGCCTATGAAGCACAGAGAAGCAGCAAGGAAGAGCTTTGTAGGATATCATAACCCAAAATATAAAACAAATTTAAAGATAGATGGAATATTAAGGTCTGGGCAAAGAAGGGGACGAGTAGAAAATTGTAGTCAAGAGTAGACAATGACAAGATAAAGTGTAATGTAGAGCCAGATCAACCAAGGCTTTGAAGAAGCAGTCAAATATTTCAGACCAATGTCAGACTCAGGGACAGCAGTTAGAGAATCCTAAACAAAGCAGTGATGTGGACAATTTCGTGCTTTGGAAAGATTCATTTTCTAGCATTTTCCGAATTGTCAGAAGTCCTTTAATTCATATCAGTAAAGGGTGTTGACTATCAGGGAAGGGAAGTTTGAAGTGGTATATGGCGCTTGGTTTTTAAATGGAATTATCTGGGTTCATCTTATTGGTTTACTTTAAAGTTCCTGTTTGCTACCCAATCTGCAAAAATGTGTTGACCCCAGTGTCCTAAGGTTTCTTGATGGTTTCAGATATCCCTGTTCCCAGTAGTTTCATTCACCAATGCATCCTTTCATTCATTCCAGAAGCACCGATCTGCTCATAGGTGAGGTGCATCATGGACACAGTACGTATCTATAGATCATCTAGCCAAGTGTGTGTCTATGGAGCGGTGCCCCTCCGTCAGAGCCTCGAAGACAGACAAAAGGAAATACCCTTTGGGCCTTTTTTGTTTTGTCTTCCTTCTTGCCCGCAAGCCCATCCAGTAAACCTTTTTCTCTTTTTGAACTGAAAATGTCCTCTAGGGATTGAGAACATGGATCCAAGAGTTAAAGAGGAGACTGTTTTCCCGTCACTTTTGTTTTCATCCGGAGGCTTAGAAAGGGGTGAGGGGGGAAAAAGAACAGCGTCTCATTTTTGTGTTTCTCTGGACTTGGTTCCATTACAATGACTTCCATGTGCCGGTGGGGCCTGGATACCTTTTAAAGGGGAAAGAAGTATTGTCTTTGATTCCCAAGAATATTTTTTGTGAAACTGGGTGGGAGAAGATGACTCTTCCATGAGCATCTGTCTTCAAGCAGCAGTGTGATAAAGTTCACGACAGGTCTCAGAACTGGACCTTCTCCAAATGACTGGGTAATTTTACCTCCTGATATCAAGCCCTTACCATTTTCCTCTTAATCCAAAAGCCTGTATTGTCCCTAAATTGCTTCTTTTAAATAGTAAAAAAGAATCGACCTATGTCTTCTCCTAAGTCTTTTAAAAGCTCTGGTTTCATTCAAGCAAACAAAGAAAAGAACACATGAAATAAGGATTCTTTTTCTTAGGTATATGAAAAATATGGAGGTAGTTTCTAATGGTCCTAATTATAGCTAGATAGTAGGCTCAGGGATAATATAATTAGATAGATTTTTGGGAAGCATAAGTAAAATTTATTCATGGTTTTCTTTCCATTACACATTAAAAATAACTAAGAGATGGGGTCTGTTGAATATTTCTTTCAAGAATGTTCCTCGGTGATTTTGGAAACGTTCTCAATCACTCAAGCATTTGCAACCCTACTTACGCTAAATTCTTAATTTACTGTAAAATATTATGCCTCTCAACATATATAATTATATATAGAAATCGATTCTCGCTTCGGCCAGCTGTTGCTTTACCAGAACATTCCATCTTAAGAAGCTGCGTGTATTAAGACTTTCCCAAACTCAAATCATTAGAATTAATTGTCTATTAAAGTTTATGTCTCAGATGCTCTTCTATTCGTGGACGGTTATTTTTATAAAAATTTCGTTAAAATACAGGATGCCTATGGTGAGTTAGCAGTTAGCAAGCAAATAGGATGTGACTTAGGAGCCAGGGAAGTCAGGCACATATTATAGAAAACAAGCATAAAGTGAAAATATATAGTTTCTTTAAAACAACAACAGAATTCCCTTTGACTTTTTATTTTTCTTTTTATCAATGTGGCATATTCCTAAAATGGAACTGGCAACAATTTCCTTCAACAGCGCAATCTGAAGTTTCATTCATTTTAGAGAGTCTTAGAGAAACCTGAATAGAAGGTTTCTGTTCTGAATAGCCTTTACACACAAAGCAAGAATGGTCCTCGGGAGACTGCCCACATGCAAAGTCCAAAGAAAATCTGTTACTCAAAGAACTGCATTAATTCCTCCTTTGCTTATCTGTAAACCCAAATGGCAAATACTCCAAAGGATTTTATATCAAGTCATTTTTATTATGCTTATAATCTGACCCTCTCAAGTTTGCTGGCAGCTCATCTTCATTTTATTTCCTTTGATTATTTAATTATTCATGAATGCCTCAAGCCTTCTCCAATTCTATAGAACGTGATAATAGAAAGGTACACCTTTCAAAGCCTCTAGTGAGGGACTTCATATATTCTGTCCGCTCTCTCCAGGCAGAACTTTTGTTTAAGATGGTCGAGGGTTTGCCTTGCCTGGATGCACATGACTTCTGGTTCTTGCACTCTCCAAGGGTCAATGGGTTCCAGTCACTTCACTCTGCATGTCTATTGTTTGCTCTAATCCGCATCTACAGCCTCCTTTTCTTGATTTTGTCATCTGATTTCTTTCAGGATTAAGATTTTGTGATCAGGCAGTAAAAATCCCTTTTGTTGGTAGAAAGTAGGAAAATCCAGAAAAGATTACCTACAATAGAGTCCGGCTTTCTGTAGCATTTAATTTTCCTTACAACTTGACTTTGTTCTCAGAAAATACAAAGGGAAAAACAACAACTAATAGTGCTGCTGAACTTTGTCCTATGTAAGACTGAAGCTGAATTTTCAGAACCTAGATCCCCCATAGCCCACATTTTTTGTTATCTGTAACAACCGACTTCTGACACTGCCTCTCTCGAATTCTCCCTTTTCCATCGCCTCTCGCATCTTCCTCCTAGACCACTATTTCCTGGTATTTGCAAATGCCACAATCCACAAGAAGCAGACCTTGAGCCCCTTCAAGCAATGTGCATGCCAATGTGCACAACATAAGGGCTAGAACTCACAGCCAATGGAGTGACATATTGCTATGATTTTAAAATACTAATTTAAAACCCACTTGAGAAAAATTAATAAAATCCCATATCACTACATCAGTGTCTACTTCCTTAACTGTCTGTCTGTTTTTGGTGAGCATCAGGAAGTCGTTTGCCAAGCTCTCTAGCGCATACCCCCCCTAATCCGGTCATTGTCCTCTTTCAGAAATGCCAGTAGGGACTGGAGACCTTTCCTTGGCTCTTTCTCATGCTGTGCATTATGACAGGTTGTGCTGAGCTCTAAATCTGTGGTGATTTCCTGAGGCCCAATCCTAGAATTGCTGAAACTGTTGATCAGATTAGATGAAAATGTCGCTTGCAGCAGCAACACATGTTGGTGACAGATAAAGGCCTCATTATATAGCCATTCCAGCATTGAATCCTTTATAAAACAGTATGTGCTGTGTGTTATGATGGGAGGTAATTAAAAATTAAAAGGCTATACAACATTAATTTCCCATATATATTTTATTGTAGGAAACTCAGCTCTATATTAATGCATAACTATGTAGTTTGAGATAGGCTTTTGGATCATGTGCATATGTATGATGGTAAAGAAGTGGGAGAAAAATCAGACCAGAGACAGGGAAAGATAGATAGATGTAAAGAAACATAATACAATGATAGCAATAGCAACAACAAAATAATGTAAGGTATTTAGTGTTTAATATATGTCAGGAAAGGCAGGACTGGGGCTAGAGTAAACCAGTAAGTCACTTATCTCATAAGTGAAATCTAAGAAGGGTCAAAAAATTCAGTAAACAAGAAAAATAATAGTTAAAACACTATTTAAAAATGAATTAGAATTAAAAATCACCGTTATTTAAAAAAATTAAAAATGTGAATAAGATGATGTTTTTAAATGACACTATTACAGATAATAATAAAGTACTCTATACCCTTTGTGTATATTATCTGACTTAATACACAAACACCCATATGCTTGGGGATGATTGTTTGAAATTTGAAATCTGTGGAATGATGAACAGGAAAAGGAGGAGCAAACTGACCGCGGTCCCCCTGAGGGCTGCACAGTGTCAGTTGGGGGACACTGAGAGGAATACACAGGTGTGTGGCTACAGATGTCCATTGTGTTGAGCAGCAATACCCAGGCTCCCTGCTGGCATGGTCGGGCCAATGATGGATCATAAAGTTGATGGTGGGCAGCTGCAATGTGGACACTATTTAAGTGGGTGCAGAAGACTCCTGTGAGGAAGATGTTGAAGCCAAATAAGCAGGGTATGGGACAAACAGAGCACGTGGTCTGAATGGCCCAGGCTTTCCGTGCAGCACCAGGAAATCTCTGTATAGTTTTACCAATATATGTATTTACCATGGCCCTTTCAGAGGTGGCACCAGGACTTCTCGTGGCAGATATCAAAAAAGAATCTTTCGATGGGATACTATAACAGGTCAGATTTCTTAAGCCTGTAAGATGTGGCAACTAAAGGCTTTAAAACAAAATTCATTTGATCCCAAGAACAAATACATAAGTCATTAATCCAATTTTGAAAATGAACAGAGGCTCACAAGAAGAAAGAAATTTCCCCAAAGAATAAGTGGAGAAGCCAAACTCAGGCTCTAATATCCCCACATGCCTAGCTGGAGCCAAAGAGGCTGTTATTTTATATATATATAAATACACATATATATACATATATATATATATATACATATATCTGCCACGAGAAGTCCTGGTGCCACCTCTCAAAGGGCCATGGTAAATGGGGCACTGCCAACAATGATTGCTTTGGGCCTAATCACACGACTGTCAGCTGCCTTGCATGGGAGGGAGGTCCTTGCAATCTGTGAAGATTTTACAGTGTTGACATTGCTGTGGACCTTGTGGGGCCTTTCTTGGAATCTGATAGAAGGAGATAATCATCACTTTGTAATCCTTCAAGGGGGGAAGGAGAAACCAATGCATCCCTTTGCTTTCTTGATGAGTGTGTGTATGGTTCCTTCTTTGGATGGCGGGTTGGTCGTGATGTCAAACATGAACAGTTAGACTTACCTACACTTACTTCTAATAGTGCTTCAGGTTTTGGTTTATTTTCATTTTTGTGGGGTGTGTGGGGGAACATTAGCATCAGGAGTCCTGCTTAGTTTTCTGAGCCTGTCATAATAAAATGCGACAATGTGGTAGGATTAAAGAATGGAGCTTGGGTCTCAGGGTATCAGTGGTTTTTCTCTCTCTCTCTGCAACCCCCTTCATTTACAATGATATGATTTTTTTTGTTCTTTGATGCCTGATACCTGGATCCTTCTAACCTCATGGTCACACAGGCTGGTGTGCTTATTCCATGTAGGCTTTATTGCTTCTCAGCTAGATGGCTGCTTGTTTACCGGCAAGCCTTTAAGACCCTAGACGCTATACCTTTTGACACCCGGGCACCATCAGCTTTCTTCACCACATTTGCTTATACACACATTTGTCTTTAGCAATCGTGTCAGGTGTGCATCATGGAATGCCAATTTGATAAAACAAAGTGTTCTTGCATTGAGTAAATACGTGAGTGGAGGCCCAATGTCCATCTGCTGCCTTAATACTAAACTTATAAATATATGCATGTTGATCTATTTCCCCACTATCCTATATAAAGATATTTACATATACATGCCTGTATTTAGACCTCTATGAATGCCCTTTGCCTCCCAGCTCTTTCCTCTATTTCCTTTTACTTTCCTCTTGTCTCACTGTAATGCTCAGCCTTTATTTGAATTTCAGTAATTTCTCTCGGTTACATTGACCTTGCTGAATCCCTACCAGGCCTCTCACACCCTCCTTGCCACTAATTCTGGATCACTTGTTGCTCCCTTGTTCCTGGGTTGGTCAAGACCACCTCTTTTCCCCCGCCTCCCCTTGGTAGAACATTTTTAACTTAACTGATAACATCATTAGCCAAAGAAGATAGAGAGGGATTGGAACTTCAACATATATTTAAGATAGTACAGTTCATTTCATATTGCATCCAGAAATGGAAGCTTATCTTTGATCTGTTTATGCATCACCATGCTTCCCCCATATGTCTCTAGTCATTTCCTATGTAGTTCAGAAATACAGTCATTCTTCTCCATATGACCCACAACGTATTCCCTCTAGCCCAATATCCCTCTCCTAATGTATCTGATACTTTAATTTTCTACTGATAGCAACCTTATAGGGCACAATAGATCTGCCCAAGTGGGTTTCTCAGACTGTAAGAACCGGCGCAGAAAGCCTCGTCTTTCTCCAGCAAAACAACTGATGGCTTCAAACTGCTGACTTTGCAGTTAGCAGCTCAAGGCATCACTATATACCATCTGGGCCTTGATGACCTGACATCCACTGGGTGGCAATGCATTTGGTTTGAGTTTTAATGTTTCCCTGGTTTCCTTGAAGGCTTCTAACTTTAAGGTCAGTAGTTCAAGCCTACCACTTCTTGAGGCTTGGATCTCTACGTCTCTATAACTATTGACCGCTGGATCTCTACTTCTATAAATATTGACCGCCAGATCTCCACTTCTATAACTACTGACCACTTCAGAACCTTACAAGGGCAGTTGTGTTCAGTCCTATAGGTTGCTGTGAATTGGAATAGACTTTATGGCAGAGTTACATTCCATCCACAGAGACTTGTGTTCCTCTAACCTACTAGGTTTGTATGAAATTGTGGGAAGAAGGTCTTTATTCTTAGAATTTTATTCATCTTTCTGAAACCCTTTTCCTGGCAGTTTGCAAGACTGGTCCCTCTATTGAATTCGTATCTTGGTTCACATTGTAGCCTCATCAGAATGGTTGTACTTATCCCTCCAATCTAAAGTTTTGCCTCATGTGCCCAGTTCCCGAGCACTTGCTATTATTCTTGCGATTATTCTCTTGTTCCTTTTGGTATATTTACCACTAATTGAGGTCATCTTCTTTCTCTTCTGTGTTTTTCTCTGCTTGTCTCCTCCCCTTAGAGCAGTGGTTCTCAACCTTCCTAATGCCACGACCCTTTAATACAGTTCCTTATGGTGTCATGACCCCCAAACCATAAAATTATTTTTGTTGCTACTTCATAACTGTAATGTTGCTACTGTTATGAATTGAGAGACCCCTGTGAAACGGCCGTTTGACCCCCAAAGGGGTTGAGACCCGCAGGTTGAGAATCGCTGCCCTGGAACTAAAGCCTCAGAGAGGCAGAATCTTTGTCGATTTTGTTGTGTCTATTGTCGCTCGTAGTAGCCAGCTAAATGCCTACCATCAGTGTGCATGTGTGTTTACCCAAAGCCCTAGAATGTGTGTGCTGAATGTTAAATGAAACAATGATTTCTCCTTCCTGTTCCTCATTTTTCTTTCCACCAAATCTCAACTTCTGCTTATCCCATAGTCCGTGGATTAATGTCATTAGATATATCTGCTCCAATTAAGTGAAAGCACTTACGACGTCAAGATAATTTTCCCCGCAATGAAATTTGTATTCTCTTTGGAATTAGGCCTCTTAATTTGGAAATTTAATCACAAGAGAAGACTGTTTGCATTGAGTGATAGCCACAATCTGTCCAATGCCCTTGAAATAGAGATCAGCACTAATAAACCTGTGTTCTGCTTCTTCTACAGGTTTCACTTGTTTCCAAACAGCACAGGAGGAAATGGCATTTATAAACAGGCCAGGACATATTTTTAACAGAGTTCTAAAAGATAGGATGTTGACTGTTTTGGAGGTCTTTCGCAGCACTGAGGCTTCAGCAAAAAAAAAAAATTACCTTTGCCTTGGAGGTGTGAGAAGGAGGTCATGTGGGATGTGATGCCGACAAATCTAGGGAAGGTAGCACATCCCAAAGACATGGAATTTTAGACAAGAATGCTCTCGACAACTAAATTACACGACCTTTCAAGCTGGTGAGTTAGGAAAAGAATATGCTTAAAACCAGGTAGACTTGCTAAGTATCAATTTCACTGTTCGGAGACACCCGGAGACAGATGCGATACATAAGGTTTTCAGTGGGGAAAATTCCTCTAAGTAGACAGCGACTCTTCCTCGTCCATTCTTAGTCTGCAAGTTCAGCTGACGCCTGTTCCCTTTTAATGATCTTGCTGACATTTGAAAGACCAGTGACATAGTTCCCAGCATCACAGCAACACACAAACCACCATGGAACAGTAAACAGTCAAATACATCTGTCTTGGAAGAAGTTTAGGCAGAATTCTCCTTAGAGGCAAAGACGAGGAGACTTGGTCTCCCATATTTTGGATGTGTTGTCAGGGGATGTCAGTCCCTGGTGAAGGGAGGGGCCCTTGTGAAAAAGACATGGCATGATGGCCTGCAGCGTGCTGCAGCGATGAACTCGGCCGGAGGCACTCTGGTGAGGATGGTCCAGGAGCAGGCAGTGTTTCGTGCAATTGTACAGAGAGGTTCTATGAATTGGAACGGACTGACTGGCGTCTAACAACAGCAACAACAACAATAACAACAAGATACCTTGCTCTAGATGCCCTGGAGGTGCAAAGTTAAGGGCTTGCTTTCTAACTCTAGCTTGAAAGTTCAAAGGTACCCAGAAGATACCAGTAGGAGAGCTGGTATCTACCCCCATAAAGGGGAAAGCCTTAAAGACCGTGTGGGTTGATTCCACTCGATCACATGGAGTCAGTATGCGACCAGCTCGATGGGACCAAGAGGCAGCAATCTATGATCCAAACTTTTACTTGATCTGTTTTTGCAAGTTGTTCAAATAAAACCCAATTTTTGTATATGGCCAATATAACGTCACTTGTCATTTTTGACTGGAAGTGTTTACATAGAAAATTCCGCCTAACTTTCACTGAGGAGGACTTGAAGTCCATCTCTTCCCTTGCCTCATTTCCCAGAACTGAAATCAATGTTTCCATATCAAATACAGAAAAAGTATTTGAATCTAATAGAAAGAGTGGAGATCAGTCATGGAGAAGAATTAGCCAGGCCCCTATCAGCAAACATGGTTTCTCAACCACTCTCCTGCCAATAGCTTCCTCCTATGCTATTAAAATAGCATGCAACTCAGAATGCATCGAGGTTTTTTTTTTTTCCATCAGCACCCAATACATAATTTCAGTACTTTGGGGAGAAAAATTCTATTAAGGTATATTACATGGTTAGCTTTGAATATATAGTTATTTTTTCTTACTTGGGCAGAAGAGGAAAAGGACCACTTTAATTCACAGAATGCTTAGCACACAAATAGCTCACAGTCCATTGAAGAGCCTTAATAACTCTGTGTATAAATGCTCTTCCATCTCTTCTAGCCAGCTTATCCTCATTGCCAGTACAGGGAGAAAGGGCTCTATTTTACCTTGAACCACAGTTGACTAAAAACAAGTGACTTGTATCTTCTTTGCCAAAACGTAAAGAACAAGTCAAATATCCCAGGAATGTCCTTCACCTTTAACAGGCTAGAATAAGAACAGTGACATCTGATCAGTGCAGAGCAGCCGCTGAGACAACAGGCAGCTGGGGAAAGAGACTAGGGGAAGCAAAAGCTAAAGCCTTTATAATTGTAATCGCCTAAGAAATGAGGTATATAACCTTCTCACCCTGGCTGTGATTTCTGCTGAGACAGGCACAGCCTTTCCCGCCTTTTCCCTGAAGAACCAGTTCTCCCAGAGTGGCGGCTCTGCCAGCGTGGCTGTTTTCTTTCTCCTATAAAGTGAAAAATTTCAGTTTTGCAGAAATAGTAAACAAAAGCTAATAATGGAGTATATTCTATTCATAAATATGTATTTCTTTTGGCCAATTTACAGAAACAAATCAGCAGTGAGGCCTGGGCTAGCATTGATTTCTACTCCTTGGCGCTTTCTTCGACTCGCCGAGAATGTTCAGTCTAGCTTATTAGAACCGATGGCGAGATTTTTAAAGACTTGCATCTTATTTGTGTATAAAGAAATATAAATCCTAATAAGGAAAAGCCTAATATTTATGCAGTCATATGCGATGGTTTATCTATTTAAGTATGTGGGGCATAAGATGAATATATGAACGCATATAATCTGCAGATTTTACGATCACTTGCCTTTTCTTCTACAAATAACAAAGCTATCATTATTCATTGGGCTCCATTCTTTCCAGTTGTTAAACGGAAAGATGCAAAGCATTGCTCCTGCATATTTTCACAATCCTTTATCTTTATATGCTCTCTGAGTAAGTTGGCATCACATTGTGCCCATGCGATCAGATGAATTTTAAAACCATCCGTATTTGTGCACAGACTTGTGAAGTTACATATATAAGGATGTATGTGAGTCTAGTTTAAGTATGCATGTTTAAAAATTAATTTAGCATATTTCTTCTTTTCAAAATAACTCTTGACTCCAGCTAGTTATTCTAGCTTTTGTTCTTCATTTTTGTATTTTTTACCCAAATAAAATAATGTAGTATTTACCAATTCTAAGGGACATGGATCATTGGATGTCTGTTTGTTTGTTTTTAATACATAGCTTCTCATTTACTGCTTGTCTTAATCATTGTTACTTTTTTTCCTCTTTAGAGCAGCCATCTTCCCAGGCACTGTTTCTAGAATAAGGTAGTGACTCTGGTCCTCTTAAGAAGGTTTCATGATTGTTTATTCTTATAATGAAAGGCGCACTTATCTCAAGGTAACACTTTTATATCTGCAGTTTCTCTGATAATAGATGTTATTGTGAGGCTGATTGAGAGTTACCCTAATACAATAGAACAAAACCCTACCTGCTTCTGCACCATGCTGACACGTGTTGTCATGTTTTAACCCATTGATGCAGTCTCTGTCAATCCAGCTCGTTGAGGGCATTTCTCTCCCTCCCTGCCCTTCTACTTTACCAAGCATGAGTACATGAGCCAAAGTCTTACCACTTTTTTATATTTGTTAATTAAAAGATCATTTTATTGGGGGTTCTTGCTGCTCTTATAACAATCCATACATAAATTGTATCAAGCACAGTTGTAAATGTGTTACCATCATCATTTTCTAAACATGTACTTTCTATTTGAGCACCTGGTATCAAGACCTCTCCCACCCTGTGATCCTTTCATAAATTATTATTATTTTCATATCTTATACCCACCACTGTCTCCCTTCCCCCATGGTCTCTGTTGTTCATTCCTCTGTGTCTTGGTGGGTGGCGGTGTTTGTGTGTTGATCATTGCTATAGGTTCCCCCTTCTTCCCCTACAGTCCCCACCTTCTCCCTATACTCCTGGTATCGCTACTTCCATTCCTGTTCCTGGAGTCTCTTGTGTCTTATCTGTAGCTGTGCACTTGCTCTGGTCTAGCCCTCAGTGAAAGGCAGCACGGGGTCATGATAGTGTGGTGGTGGTGGTGAGGAAGCCTCAAGGAACCAGAGGAATAGTTATTGTGCATTTCATCAATGCTATACTGCACATTGGTTGACTCATCCCTGTATTGAGACCCTTCTGTGAGGGGATGTCCCATTGTCTACAGATGGATTTGGGGTCTCTGCTCCAACCCTCCTCATTCTCAACAATATGGTTTTGTTTGTTTGTTTGGGTCTTTTGATGCCTCTTACCTGATCCTGTCAACACTTAATGATCACACTGCTCCTCCACTTTACCAAGCGTGCTGTTTTTCTCCAGGGACTGGTCAATCCTGACAATATGTCCAAAGTGTGTCAGACGGTCTTGCCATTCTTACCTCTCTTCTGAGACAGTTCTTTTCCCAGTAGATGAACCCTAATGCAGTCACAGAATTGTCCTTATAGAGAGGGTAACAGGTAGAGAGGGGGAGAGAAAGCATGCCGTGCAGTGCTTACTACTGTAAACCAAGGAAAACCTGAAGCTCAGATAGATCCCCTAGGGGATATTCTCCCTTGTTTCAAAAAGAAGGAACAAGGTTGGCACCCTGATCTCAGACTCCCGGCCTCCAGAACTGGGAGACACTCTATTTCTATTTTTTAAAGCAACCCACATTGTGGTGTTTGTGAGAGTAGCACTCTCACGCCATGAACCGACTGCTCTCCAGCCAGTCCCAACTCGCAGCCAACTCGCAGCCATACTTTACGACACGGTAGAACTGCCTCTTTGGATTTCTGAGGTTCTAAATCCTAAGGGGGTAAAAAACCTTACCCTTATTTTGAACAGATGGCGACTTTGAACTTCTGGCTTTGACCTTAGCAGCCCAACATGCAACCAATTGCCACCAAGGCTCTTTAAGATAGCTTTAGGAGACCGACAACACGGGTGGTCTTTCTGAACCACTGCAGCGGACAGAGCTTTCTCCTCTCTGCGCGACTGTCACTCCAAAATGAAGATCACGGCTCCGTTTTCCCAGATCCTTTCCCTTCTCCCACTCCATGTCTTCATAGGGATCGAACCAAGATCATGGCAGCCATGAACATACTGTGACCTGTGTGATTTACTTTCAGCACATGGATACCTCTCTAAATATATATGCAGCTATATCACTGCCACGGAGTCAATTCTGACTCAATTCACAGAGAACAGGGTAGAGCTCGTACAGGAGTATAAAGCCATATCCTCTTCCCAGGCGAGTCCTGGGTCCGAACTGCTTACTCTGTGCTTAGCGTCCCGATGCCTAACATACCAGTTGAGAGATTTTTCTCATGAGTAGAACCGATGCCTAACATACCAGTTGAGAGATTTTTCTCATGAGTAGAACAGCAATTTATTGTTGTTGTTGTTTGCATTTTAATCTGTAGATGTTGAAAGAGTGTTAGTTCTGCACCTTACTGTTGTGTATTATTGCTTCAATGTTTTAAATATAAATATTTGCAAGTGTCTCCATCAGGGTGGGAGAAAGGACTTTCTGAGATTGTATAGGAGTAGAAAGTTGACATGTGCACCAGAAGTTTACATATTTATCAAAACCTGCTCCTCAAGATTTCTAACTTCTTTTATGCTGGAAACCAGTTATAGGATAGGCTTTATCTTCAGGGGGAGGGTAAAGTTATTCTGTCAGAAATCATATTAAAATGCACATTTAAACTATATCACTGTAGCAGTCAAGCTTCGTTTTAAAAAAGCAAAACTCCAGCTCTTTCTATCTTTACCCAAAATAGGGGTTTATTGGCTTGTAAAGTTGGAAAGGATAAGGGAGATGATCGGAATTAAGAAAGTTCTATAGGGATTTAAGCTTAGAGGATTATATTCAAAGGAACCATCCCAGAAGTCTATCTAACTTCACCCATGTTTTATTTTATTTTGCTTTTCTTCAAATTCATAGGGTATGGGTCTCATTAGTGTTGACTAGAGGAACACTGAACATATATGGAATATCTGGCCAACGAAATCACTAGAGCTTCAGCAGAAACTGTTTGAATCCTGGTATGCTAGAGTCAAATGACTATCCCCTATCTTAATTACTTTCCAGAAAAAATGATGCGTCTGACTGTGCCAATCTGGCCCACTTGCATATCCATCTGATAAGAAGTGCTGTGTGAGTTAGTAGAATAAGGACGGCAAATTTTAAAAAAGCTATTATCAAAATCTATTAACACCAGCCAAATACCTAGAGGTGTGGTATCCTGTTCACTTGCCTCCTTCCTCACCTCTTTTATTTTATTCACCCTCCACCATTCAAGAGCTGTTCTCCCATAATTTAATTTAATTTATGACTTTGTTTTAAAAAGCCATAAATTTCATTTATATATGAAAACTGTGTTGAGGTTCTTTAATTAAAAATGCAGGCTTAGGAATAATTTTGTATGTCTTACATTTTAATGAAGAACACTTGAAAAATGTTCACTGACAAATGTCCCATGAGGCATTCAAAATTTGCCTCTGCTGTGCGATGCACATTGCTTTCCTTCTAAACTGAGGGTATGAAAGTTAATGGCAACAGACTTGTTAATCAAGTTTGCATAATTCACACTCATGTCTACATCGAATATTGGCATATTCTATCTGCAGTGAATACAATAGCACCCATCCACATTATCACCACAATCCATCTTTAAAAATCTGTTGCAGGGTTTCAATTTGCACGTGAACATCATGTAAGCATCTCCCTGCTCCATAGGCTCCATTTTGATCAAGCTTTTACAAAGCAGTTTGGGGTTTACAATATTCATGACATCATATCCTGGGCTTCTTTGTAGAGTTCTGAAATGGTCAGAGTTCTGTAAAGGAAATATGGATGGACACAATGCTGTTGTTGCCATCGATAGCGTTGCTTAGCATTTTAGATTCCAGTTGGGCCTGAATGAATGGCAACTACCCTTTGGGGGGGGCGGGGGATATAGCAGTAATTAAATATTTTCTTCAAGTTACAAAAAAATGATGGCAGAAAACAACTTACACTTTTTAAAACATGCAGGGTACTTATATGACAGGCATATATGTCATAGGAACTGTGACTTCTTGGTTTGAAATCAGGAAAGGTATGTGTCAGAGTTGAATCCTCTCACCATATTGATTTAGTTTACATGCTGAGTGAATAATCAGAGAAACTGGGTTATATGAAGAAAGAGGTTGCCTCAGGATTAGAGGAAAGTTTATTAACAACCAGCAATATGTACTAGCCCCCAATATAATGATCTTTTAATAAAAACACAACAACAACCAGCAATGTGCAGATGACACAACCTTGTTTGCTAAAAGTGAGGAGGACTTGAAGCACTTACTGATGCAGATCAAGGACCGCAGCCTTCAGTGTGGATCACACTCACTGTAAAGAAGACCACAATCATGTATATGTATGGATTGTGGTAAGAGTTGTATGAGTCCCTAATAAAATGTAAAAGAATAAAAGAGAAAAAAATGATTAGGGCAAAGACTGTACAGATGTGCTTTATACAATTGATGTATGTATATATATGAACTGTGAAAAGAATTGTATGAGCCCCAATAAATTGTTAAAATTAAAAAAAAATAAAAAATAAATAAATAAAAGGCCATCCAAGGACAAAAAAAAAAAAAAAAAGAAGACCACAATCTTCACACCTGGACCAACAGGTAACCTCATGTTAAAGAATTGTCAAGAATTTCGCCTCGCTTAGATCCACAGTCAATGGTCATGGAAGCAGCAGTCAAGAGATCAAATGATGCGCTGCTGTGGATACATCTGTTGCATACAGCCTCTTTCAAGTGTCGAAAAGCACGGATGTTACTTTGAGGATGAAAGTGCCACTGACCGATGCCATAATATTTTCAATTCCCTCATATGCATGTGAAAGTGAGGAACTGAATAAGGAAGACTGAAGAAGAACCAATGTGTTTGAATTACGGTGCTGGGAAAGACTATTTAAAGCATCCTGGATTGCCTAAAGAACAAGCAAATCTGCCTTGAAAGAAGTACAGCCAGAATGCTCCTTAGAGGCAAGCATGGTGAAGCTTCCTCGTACATTCTCCCTGGTCAACTGGAAGGAAGGAAACATGGAAGGCCCTCAGTGAGATGGATGCAGTGGCTGCAACACAGGGCTCAACCGTCGCACTCTTGTGGGGATGATGCAGGACTTGGTGTTGTTTGGCTTAGCTGTACAGAGGGTCACTGTGTGTCACAACTGACTGACACCTAACAACAACAAAATCCCCAGCTATTTAGATCATCTTGACAAGGTCCAGGTAGGAAATTACATTCATTCAAACATCTCAACATACTGAGCACACCCTCTGTACACATCTAGTACAACTAAACTTGCTGATATTGTTGTTGTTGTTTTTTTTTTAAGTTAGTTCAAGAATCGTTTGTTGGCCCTTAGGAGTCTTTTCCAGTCCAGTCTGTTGGGGTCCCAAAGTCCACTTTCAGCATTCCCTGGGGACCTTGCTGCTCCATTCCCTTGCTGTTCTGCTGCACTCCCCCAGTGCTTTGCCTCGGTGTGGGGGATCAGGTCAGGTGCAATTCCCACACTGTGTCTCCGGTGCTGTCCCCTGTATCGCCCTTAGTCACTGAGGGGCATCATGTCTCATAGTGGGGCCAGCCATGTTGTTCTCTCTGTGGACTGGCTGCTCTGATCAGGAACCTCATCCTCATGGCCTGGTGGGCCAGGCTGTGCTCCACTCTCTCCTCCTCCCCCTTCATCTACTCCCGTGTGCTCTGATTATTGTTTTACATAACATTATTTTTCAATTGACTCTTTCAACTCTATGATATCCGTAGGCTTCTCGAAGATTTAGGTCTGAACTGTGGGGTGAATATGAGAGCAGGGAAGGATAAAGGAATTTTGGAAGAGAGGAAATAATTACTGAATTTATAATATGGTCCATATTTTCAAATTGTAGCAATGAAGGGCTCCTTTTTATAATTGTCAGACAACCTCTGGACAACTGTTTGCAAGGTCAGAGGTTCAAATCCTCAAAGCTCCTGGGGAAAAAGCTTAACCTATCTGCCTTATCTTGTAAATATTTATAACCAAAAAATGTCCTATATAGGGTCATCATCAGTTGGATCAGCCAGATAGCAGAGGGGTTAAAAATAAATGACTCTTGTAAAATATTCACTATGTAGTAGGCCCTGAACCAAGTGCTTATGTGCATTGTTATTTAATCGTCATAACAGCTGAGTGGGGTAGGTTTTAGACTTTCCCTTTTAAGCACGGGGTGTTGAGGTTTAGCGTTAGGCTATCGCTAATGAACACACTGCTTACAAGAGTTAGCGTTTTAAATCAAGTGTACAATTGCCTGGTGTCAGAGACCCAATCATCACCAATTTTTTAAATATATAGTCTCACTTTCAAGCTTTGTCACATGATTATGACATAAAAATTGCAGCCCCTGCCCTAGTAGTATTAAGTGCTTATGGGAATTCAATGGCTCACTCAACTTCCCTCAGTTAATAAGGAGCACTGCTCAGACTGGTACCCACTTTGGTGTGACTTCAGCACCACCTCTAATAAGAAGCACACAAAGGCAGCAATTGTGGAGTTTCAACTTCTGATACAATGAAGTCTCCCAGAAAAAATCTGCTGTTTTCATGGTGCTCATTGGAAGAAGTCATAGCATTTTAAAGCATGTCTGCACTTCTACTTCTGATAAATCAAAAGTGACACTAAGGAAAATGATTGAATTAGTGACATTCATCTGGGCAGTGTACTTCTTTTGTGTGCCTTTTTTTTATAAGCCATCTAGGTAGACCTGGTGGCATAGCTTTCAAATTAGTGAATGACCCACACTCTAGGAAGGGGAAATGAAGTATATATATTCCCCCCATATGGAAAAAAATGCTCTGCTGGGTGGAGCTTTCATAGTACGCATTTTTCCCACTAGGGGCACATCATTGAGCAGTTGCTCTGAGTTAGTGGACCCAGTGGTGTCACCTGGGAAGGTTCTCTCTGATCACAGTGAATTTTTTCATAAAAGCAGTTTCACTCAAACCTCGATTTTTGTGATGGCCAATTTAGGAAAACAGCATGTAGCTGTGAAATTTTGTTTCCTGTTTTGATGTTGAACACAGATTACAAGGACAGTGCTATGGGAAAAACTCAAGTGTGTGAGTGGTTTGCTCATTTCAAAAAAGGTGAAATGTTGATTGATGACAAAGTTCATTGTGGATGTCTGTCAGCTTCCTGAATGGAATAAAATGATGACAAAATTCATGAACTTGTGCTTGAAGACAGACACCAATGGACCCGTGAAGAAATTGGGAATTACCTGTACTATCTTGGAGTTTGGTTAAGAAATTTTAATGGAAGATCTGAGAATGAGTAAGGGTCACTGTGAAATTATGCCTCAGATACTTACAGACCTGAAAAAAGAGCATGGAATGGAAACATGTCTGACTTTGAAAGAACAGCTCTTCAGCGACCCAGACTTTGTCCCAAGGTCATTACTGGCAATGAGACATGGTGCTATTCTTATGCCCTGAAAGCAAACATCAATCAAGCCAGTGGAAGACGTCATCATCACCTTCCCCCAGAAAAGTTTGTCAAGTTAAATCAAAGATCAAGATGATGCTCATTTGTGTGTTTGATGTGAGTGGGATAGTGCATTTGGAGTTTGTTCCACCAGGACAGAATATTAATTAGGCTTTATATGAAAGATTCTGAAAAGATAGTATAACACTGTGTGACCAAAAAAGAAATCCAGATTAGTGGCAGAAGGGGAATTGGTTTTGTCACCATGACAATGCACATGCACACTTGGGGATCTTAATGCAAAAAACAGCATGCTTCCCTTGTCCCACACACCATACTCACCTGACCTTGCTCTGAGCAACTGCTTTTTGTTTCCACAAATGAAGAGGAACGTGAAGACAGTGATTTGATGTAAAGGAGGTGAAGAAGAAAATGAAGGAAGTGCTATCACCCATCCAAACAGATGAGTTTGAAAAAGTATACAAGAATGGATTCACAGATTTGACAAATGTGTTAAGTGTGATGGAGAATACTTTGCGGGTGATAAGGTTGGTTTTTTTAATTAAATACATAGATTTGAAAAAAAATCTGTGTTTTCTTTTTGGTACCCCCTCATATATATAGACCGTATGTCTATACCTAGATTCTCTCTGTCTCTAAATATATATATATATATATATATATATATATATATATATATATATATATATATATATATATAATATCCTCATATGGGGGCAGGTCTTTTTTTTTTTGGTATAATTTAATGTTATGTTGTCAGTTTCCAGAGCCTCTTAAACAGGGGTTCATGTTTCTGTTTTGTTTGGATTTTGCAATAATTGACTATTCACTATGCACACCTTCCATTTGGACCAAAACTATGGAAACTTTGCATTGGTTCCATCTGTTGAGCAATGCTTCGAAAGCATATTTCTAAGGAGGATTTAGCTGCCAGGCAGAAGTAGAAGGAATAAGTACTTGTGAAGATAAGATGTCTGAGCTGGAATAGGAAGTGATTCTATGGCTTCTGAAATGTTTTGTTCTGTGAAGTCATTTTTAATATACACTTTATAATTTGCTTTAGTGGTTCTTAGTTACTGGTCATTGAAAGGTGTGATCTATGTTTTTGTTCTGCAGGTCTCTTAATTTAAATATTGGATACAATGTTTCTAGAAGCGGCACATAGAAAGAATGCTGTCAGTGTCAGCATCACATGCAGTAAAAATGACAGTGAAATAACAGTCCTTTGGCTGTGCTGTTGATGCTACACCTTGTTTTATTAGCACAGACAGAATTTTGTAAATTTGATTTATATTTCCTCATTTCCATCAATTTGCCTTTTTTCATTACTCTCAGCTCAAACGATCAAAATAAGATGTTTGTTATTTTTCTCTGCTGTGTTTGCGCTTCTGTCTAAGCAATAAAAATGAGTGATACCTATGTGTACAAATCAGACTGTAGAAGAAAGCCCACCCATCATTTCAGGACTCAGTTGCCTTCGGCTGACCTCAAGATCTTTCACAGTTACCCTGGAGTTTGGGGGCAATGTGATCGCTTGATTAGAGCTAACAATATAAAATGCATGACCGAGCACAACAGATGATTTCAGGTGAGTCGGGGAGGCCATGGAATGTCATAATACACTCATTTGCTCATCGTCTTGCTTTATGCATTATATCCCACTTCAGAGATCCAGGAGGAACTCTACGGCCCCCACTGGGTGAGCCTTACCATGTTAACTGCAAGGTGGGTGGTTTACACATAGCAGGCACTCTGTAGGAGGAAGAAGATCCATTCCTGTAAAGATGTGTGGTCTTGGAAACCCTACATAAAGTTATTATGACAAGAATCAACTTGAGAGCAGTGGATTCAGAGACACTCAGCCTCATGTGGATTTTATTATGTCTCAGATTGAAATGATACACCCTGAATGGGCTCAGACAAGCGGGGACAAACTGCCATTGCCCTGCTTCTAGTCTGGGCCACAGTCTGTCACAGTCTTTCCTCATCCTGGGTCTTCAGTTTTGGCCCAGGAATACTGAATGCACTTTATGATAGCATTTGTGAAACATGCTAAAAACAGGTGAAAATTTATTTGTTGTGTGCCAAACTCATGAACAATGGCAGCTGAATTATATGACACGGTCGAGATTGAATTATGTGACTCATGTAGGAAGATCAGTTAAGATCTACTTGATGGACTCTAGCTCTCTCACTGAGACTTGGGGGAGGCCATGTGAGTTCTCCTCGGGATACCCAAAAGGGCTGGATTCACATACACCTTCCCTTTCCAAACTTCTTTATTCGGATTCCAACTCTCCTTCTCCTGGCATGGTACTAATGTGCTGGTTCTATAGTCCATTACAAAGGCCGTTACAGGACCCATAGACTAAGGTCACATCATCACATACATAGTGAAGCATCATTTACATGGATTCTTAGAGGATGGCCTGAGGGACTGAGCAATTAGTTGCCCTATAGGAGAGGTGGTTTTCTAACATTTTCTTATCCTTGGTTCTCCCACCTTCCTGATTTAACTCTCCTTGTCATCACTCCTGCTGCCTGGACTTATATGCCCTAATAATGAAGTACTCAATACAGTTCTGTTTTACTTTCTCTTTGGTGGGAGTTATAAAATGCCGTGTCAATTTAAGGATATAAACGTACATGGGTAGACTTTGGCCTGTCGACCAGGCAGTAGCTTGATGGCCTCATTTGGAAGTGCCACTGAGATAAATTGCTCCCTGGAGGTAGGCCACTCTCTCTCTGCCCTCACCTTTCTGTTGCGGAGCCATGTGCACCCACTGTTCCTGCATGCTGCATCATGGCATGAGGCTGTGTGAGTCTGAAGAGGGACTTATGGGCTAGGATCTGACTTATGGACTTGTTCTGTACTGGGATGGGATGTTTTCTTGATATACAACTGCTTCTTGATATAAAGCTTTCTCTTACACACATATGAGTGTCACTGGATTTGTTTCTCTAGTCAACACTGCCTAACATATTTTTATAGAATTAAGGGTTGCAACGCCTTTCAGGATTGAATGACCCTTTCACAGGGGTCCCCTATTCAGAACAGTAGCAAAATGACTGTGATGAAATAGCAATGAAAATAGTTTTATGGTTGGGGGTTGCCACCAAATGAGGAATTGTATGAAAGGGTCACGGCATTAGGGAGGATGAGAACCACTGCCCTAGAACGTTTAATTGTGCTCATGATGAACTGGACAGAGATGAAGAGGCAGTTGTTTAAACAAATTAAAAGGATACCATGTGCTTTAAAATCTGGAAAGGCACGTATAAGGATTATATCCTGTCATCACACTTATTCACTCTGTATGTTGAGCAAACCATCCAAGAAATTGGATGATGTGAAGTAGAATGGAGTCTTGGGCTTAGAAGGATGCTCTTTAATAACTTGTGATATGTAGATGATAAAACTTGTTGGATGAAAGCAAGGAATACTTGCTGATAAGGAAGCATTTACTGATAAGGATAAAAACATGACAGTCTCAAGTATTACTTATAACTCAATATAAAAAGAAAAAGAAAGAAAACCATCACAACTGAGCCAATAGAAAATATCATGATATGTCTGATCAGAGCACACAGGAGCAAATTAAGGGGGAGGAAGAGAAAGGAGAGCGCATCCTGGCCCATCAAGCCTTGACGATGATATTCCCACTCAGAGCAGCCAATGCACAGAGAGGACCATATGGCAGGCCCCACTATGCGACACAACATCCCTCACTGACCCATAGCCCTACGGGGGACAACACTGGAGACACAGCATGGGAATTGCACCCAATCTGACCCCACCACACCAAGACAAAACACAAAGGGCGTGCAACAGAACAGCAAGAATGAGCCAAGTAAGGAAGTCCCAAGAGAGTGCCAAAAATAGACTTTGGAGCCAGGGCATGGCACCCCATCAGATTAGAAGGGAAAATACTCCTAGAGGTCAACAAACAGACCTTGAACTACTTACAGGCTTTCCTTTCTTTTTGTCATTCCCTTTTTCTTATTGTATTGTTTTCTTTTGTTGCTTTATTTTGCTCTGTCTTGTTTTTGTGCATATTATTATCTCCGCAGGTCTCTCTAGATAAGATAGGCTGGATAAACAATATGGAGGAGAAAACAATGGGACTGATGATTCTAGGGGGACATGGAGGATGAGGAGGCAGGGGAAAGGAAGAGAGTGTTAATAAGCCCAGGGACAAGGGAACAGCAAGTGATCCAAAATTGATGGTGAGGAGGATGAAGGAGGCCTGGTAGGGCTTTTCAAGGGCAATGTAACCTAGAGGAATTACTGAAACCCAAATGAAGGCTGAGCATGATAGTGGGACAAGAGGAAACTAAAAGGAAATAAAGGAAATAACTAGGAGACAAAGGGCATTTATAGAGGTCTAAGTACAGGCATGTACATATGTAAATATATTTATATATGACAATGTGGAAATAGATCTATGTGCATATATTTATAAGTTTAGTATTAAGGTAGCAGATAAACATTGGGCCTCTACTAAAGTACTCCCTCAATGCAAGAACATTTTGTTCTATTAAACTGACATTCCATGATGCTCACCTTCCTGACACGATCACTGAAGACAAAGCGGGTGCATAAATAAATGTGGTGAGGAATGATGGTGTCCAGCTATCGAAAAATATAGCATATGGGGTCTTAAGGCTTGAAGATAAACAAGGAGCCATCTAGCTGAGAAGCAAAAAAGTCCACAGGGAAGAAGCACACCAGCCTATGTGATCATAAACAAATGGCCATCTAGCTGAGAAGCAACAAAGCCCACATGCAAGAAGCACACCAGCCTGTGTGATCATCGAGTGTTGATGAGATCAGGTATCAGGCATCAAAGAACAAAAAATCATATCATTGTGAATGAGGGAGAGTGAGGAATGGAGACCCAAAGCCCATCTGTAGGCAACTGGACATCCCCTTCAGGGTGCAGTAGAGCAATGATGAATCATACAAGTTTCCTCTAGTTCTTTAATGCTTCCTACCCCCCACTGTCATGACCCCAATTGTACCTTACAAAGCCGGCTAGACCAGAGGATGGACACGGGTACAGATAAGAACAGGAAACACAGGGAATCCAGGACAGATAAGCCCCTCAAGACTAATAGTGGGAGTAGCGATGCCAGCAGGGTAAGGGGAAGGTGCGGTAGAAAGGGGGAGCTGATCACAAGGATCTACATATAACCTCCTCCCTGGGGGATGGACAACAGAAAAGTGGGTAAAGGGAGACTTTGGACAGTGTAAGACACGACAAAATAATAATTTATAAATTATTGAGGGTTTGTGAGGGAGGGGGTGATAATGGAGGGGACAAAATGAGGAGCTGATACCAAGGGCTCAAGTAGAAAGCAGCTGTTTTGAGATTGACGATGACAACAAAGTACAAATGTGCTTGACACAATGGATGTATGTGTGGATTGTGAGAAGAGTTGTATGAGTCCCCAATAAAATGATTTTTTAAAAGAAAATATCATGTAAAATAGAGAGGATTTCATTTTGTTTAGATCCACAATAATTACTCATGGAAGCAATAGTCAAGAAATCAAAGGGTGTGTTAAAGAACAAACAGATCATGCTGAGGATTAATATGCCTTTAACCAATGTCATGTCATTTTCAGTTGCTTCATATGCATGTGAATATTGGGAAATAAGCAAGGAAGACGGGGAAAGAATTGATACATTTGGTTTCGTGTGTTGGCAAAGAATATTGAAAGCACTTGTGCCGACGAGAAGAGCAAGCAAATCTATCTTGTAGGAAGAAAGTCAGAATGTTCTTTAGAAGTGAGGTTGGTAGGATTTCGTATCATAAACTCCGGGCCGGTGATCAGAAGCAACTGATCCTTGGAAAAGGACAGCATGCTTGATAAAGTGAAGGATCAACAAAATAGAAGGACCCTCAGAAAGATGGACTGATCCCGTGGCTACCCCAACGTGCTCACACGTAATAATAATTGAGGAGCTAGCATCAGACCAGCTAGGCTTTCTTTCCATTGGCAGCGGGTCTGTATGCGTCAGCCTGTCCCCTCCCCCTCTGTCAGGGGAAACCAGCCCCTAACACATCATTACAGGTCCGGTAGGCACAATTGTACAGTGATGATCATAGTAAAGTCATAGAGAGCATGAGAGATAGAAGTGAAGTATTAAAATAAATGGGAGTCAGACACGTTTCATGGTAGCATGCTCACCTCAGCTCCACTCGATGGTCCACGTGGAGGGAGAGAGAGAGTTTAATGGTAGCCCAGGCTATTAATCTTCTCTGGGAATATGCAAGCCCCCTAATTACAGGTGAGGACATACGTCACAGGAAGGGGCTGTCCTATGGGTAATACAGTAATCAGAAGGGGTGGTCTAGGGACATACATGCAATAGGAAGGGGAGGGATTGGGTTTATACATGTGACAAGATGGGCAGATCCTAGGTTCAGGATGGCGGCCTAACTTTGACCTATTCCCTAGATCTCCATAGGAACCATTATCAGTAGGGTGTGAACGCTTGGTCTCAGGCCTCAAGGAGGAATAGTTTATTGTCCCCAGTAGCAGGGAGTGAGGCCTGCCATATAGTCTGGTGGACTAACTGCCTGAGAGGCCTACCCTGCAGTCTGGTGACTTAACTACCCTGGGGAGGATGTCTGCGAGCGTTTGACCTCTGCCCACACCCCTCCACCCACCCCATGGCCCCGGACAATAACAGCAACGGGTAGAGACACTTTATGGATATTTTAAAGAATGTCACTATTTTAGCTTTGAATTTACAAAAGGTCAAAATCCTGTTCCTTGTTGGTTGGCAAAGGCCAATTTACGTAACATGCCTGAGTTGCAGCTCTCTGTAGATAAACTGGTGATCATAAAATTGAACTTTCAAGGTGGTTGCAGTGAATAATTGAGTAACTGTTAGATTAATTGTGATTTTATTGTTCACCTCACTGCAAAAGTATGGAGGCATTGTGTTTTTAAAGTCACCTAATCTCACTCAATAGCAATCTGAAATAAAGGAGAGCTTTTAGCTCCCTTGTTATCTCAGACTTGATGTCATGTCACTAAAACAAGAGACTAAGTCATCTTCCCAGGTCACACCAAGTTGATGCTAGAATGCATAACATCTATAGATCTACCAGAAACAAAACACAAAACCACCCTCTTATTCTGTGGTATCATCCTGGAAAATGAATCAATCATTATCTGAATCCGTGCTGAATTTTAAGACACTCATGGGGGCTCCAGTGGGTTCACACATAAGAGAAATTTTGAGGATGGTGCAGGGCCGTGCTTCCTTCGATTGTACAGAGCGTCGCTATGAGTCGGAAGTGATTTGATAGCACCTAACAGCAACGACGACCATCGCTGCCCGGGCTGATTACATTGACGCCTGGAGGAAGGCCCCTGAGCTGCTTCTCTTGAACGCTGGGGAGGTTTAGCCTCTGTTGCTTGGCTATTTATATTTCACTTAACACAAGGGTGAATGACTTCTTTCCACTCATCTTTTATGATTCCAAGATGAATTATGGATGTAGATCCTGCAGGGAACTGTTGAGTCAAATGATTTTGCCCTGAAAAAAACAGTGTGAACTCTGGGAAACCTATATCTCTCTCTTCAAATTCCTAAAATTTGAGGACTATCTGTCTCCCTATATAGACTCAATGGAATGATTAGAACCAGAAGATATAAACTTCAGGGATAACAAATTTTAGTTTGGTGTAAGTAGAGCAGGAAATAAAAACTATCTATCTATCTACCTATACCTCAGAAAGGTTAAGTAGTAAATTGCCCAATGCAAATGTGTAGGTGGGTATGTGTGGATGTTTAAAAGAGAATCTTTGAGAGTCAGAAATATTGAAAAATGAAAACGGGCCAACTTGACCAATGGTGAATTTCCCATCATTATGGTTGTCAATCAGAAGTAGCGTGACCAAGATGGCTACCAAAGGGATATTTGAGGGAGGAGGAGAGTGGGACGACGTGGCCTGCAGGGCTCTTCCTATCCTCAGAGTCTATTACTGGAAAGCTCTAAAGAGCCAGGTTGATTTTCAAGGTCTATTTCACATCTATTTGTTTTGTATCTATCCCTAAGTCCATTTATGTATTGTTGTTCATGATTCTACTATATTAAATATATGGGCATACTTGATTCCCCTACATGAGCCTCTTATTCCTGATATATCAGGTACATAGAAAATAGGAAAAACAAAGTTCTTAAGAAATGCCTGAGATGATAATTAGATGATGATTAACTCTCCGGTTCAAATGACATACACTTCACATAGAGCAGGCTGATGTTTAAGCAAAAGTTTTCCCCCAAGAAGTGCAAGCCAAAAGGTGGTTATTACTCCTTTAAAGCCAAAGGAAGCAATAAGAAAACCACCTTCCTCAGCAAAGGTGAGTAACCAACTTGATAGATGAATGATGATGAGCTGGCCCTCAATTAAGCAGGCTTGGAGAAGGAATTACTGCCAAGTATGAAGTCTTAATGCATTCCTGACGATGTTAAATCACTGAGCCAAGGGCAGAAGAATGGATCCGCAGGCCCTTGCCATGATTTCAAGGGTTCCCTACAGGCTTACTTCTCCACATGACACTCTGCTTTAGCAAGATTTATTTTTATTTGCATTAATTGTTATTATACTCTTTATTATACAGTGACCCTCAAGGTCTACTGTATGAATTTGGGCAAATCACCTGTTACATGCTTTTCAAGTTAGATTCTCAGCCATAAAATGAAGGACATGGATTCATGTCTTTATAAATGTATTCAAATAAGATTTTTTGAGTATGTGAAACTAGGCTAGGTAGAGGATGTGTTTGTGAGTGAGATTATAAATGCGGGGAAAGCAGTTTGGTGATAGTTCACTTCTAAAATGAACAACAGTTTGCGTAAACTCACCTCTGGGTCGATGGTTTGTGAATGCACCCACTTGTGCCATGGAGGGAATTCCTGACCACGAAAATTACAGCCAAGAAAATGTTATGGAGTCACTCTCCTCGGCAACACGTAGGGTGACCCTGAATTAGAAGTGGCTCAAGGGAAATGGATTGGGTTTGGTTTGGGTGTAAAGACTGAGGAGGAGTCTCTGAGTGGTGCAACGAAAGCTCTACTTGGCTATAAACTAAGGTCAGTGATTTCAGTTCCACCAGAGCCATCTCAGAAGAAATCTGTCAATTTTAGAGAAATCGCAGCTATTGGAAACTCTCTGGAGTACAGTTCTACTCTGACATACAAGCAGCCACCGCAAGTCATTGTCGACCCAAGGTCACTGTTGAGGTTTTCTTTTGCTTTTTTTAATAAAGCCTTAGGTTTTTCTGTCAAGAAGTCAAATGACACATTGCACTGGATCGACCTGCTGCACAAGATCGCTTTAGAGGGTCGAAGAGCCAGGATATCATTCTGAAGACTAAGTTGTGCCTGACCCAAGCCAGGATACTTCCAATCGCCACTTATGTATACGAACGTTGGTGTGGCAGCCACCTAATCTGGTGTCCATTGAAGGATTGAGAGTCTAGGGGTGGTGTCTAGACCGTTACTCTGGAGATAGCCAATGAGACTTCTGGGTGGGCATGGCCTTCTCCTGAGAATTCTGGGAAATCTGGTAATTACTCCTTGGAGGTGGTAGACACCTCTCTTTCTCTGCTACTCCCTGGGAGACATTGCAGAAGACAAGCCACATGGACGCAACCAGACCTTGGAAGCCAGAGAAGCCACAGAGAGACCCCTGCCAGCACTAAGATGCTTACAAGGCCACTGGACCCAGACTTTCTACCCACTGGTTGGTGATCGTCCTGCATTTGGCTTCATTGCATGTGTTTCGTGAATCTGAAGAGGACTTTATTGATTGGTATAATTCATATGGGCTAATATCAGACTTATGGCCTTGGTCTGGACTGGGTTGGGATGTTTTCTCAATGTTCAATTCCTCTTGTATACAAACCTCTTTCTTATACACATATGTGTGTCCATGGATTTGTTTCTCGAGTCTACCCAGACTAACACAGTTGGACATGGAATGAAGAAGGCCAAAGAACAATAGATACATTTGAGTCGTCTGAATTATGGTGGTGGTGGCGAAGAATATTAAAAGTTCCATGGACTTCCGCAAGAATGAACATCATGCTTGGTCCAGTAGAAGAGTAGTGAAACAGAGGACGACCCTGGAGGAGCTGGATCGACACAGTGGCTGCAACAGTGGACTCAGTTGTGAGGATGGTGCAGGACCTGGGAGTGTTTCACTCATTCTGTTGGACCACAGGGTTGCTATGAATCACAACTGGCTGGCCAGCACCTCACAACAACAACAATAACTACTACTACTACATGTTTTTTTCTCTTAGTCCACCCCCTTCACCTGATAGCTTAGAATTAATATCTGAGGGTAAGTGTATTTTGGGGGGGAGTTGTTTTTTTTATTGAGAGGGTTGAGGGGCACCAGGGAAGGTCCATTGAGGTAGGTAGTTTAGTGTGCCAACCTGGCCGATAAACACAGGTGGGGTTAATTGAAGTGCAGAGAGATAAATGGCTCAGTGAGCCTCGCCTTTCTAGTTCTCGGGTCTCTTGTTTCTGATGGTCGCACCAGGGTTCAGCTGCCTTAGGCAGTCCTCTGCTTTAGCTGGCAAGGCTCACTTCCTGCAAGACATCCCCAAGGAGAAGCCACATGGACCTACCCAGTGCAGCCCTGGGTGCTGGAACACCCATGTGGAGACCCCTGCCAGCACTGAGATGTTTGCACATTCACTAACTCGGCTTTCCTCCTGCAGTCGGCGTCATTGCATGTGTTTTGTGAGCTGGAGGAGGACTTTGTGGATTGCTGTCGGACATAGGGGTTAATGGGCTAATGTTGGACTTGTGGGCTTGGGTAGCACTGGGTTGGGATGTTTTCTTGATGTGCACTTATTCTTTATATAAAACTCTCTTCTACATGAGTTTCTGTGGATTTGTTTCTCTAAAGTACCCAGACTAATACATCCATTTTAATCTTTCTGGGCTGGTTTTTTAATTTTAATTTTCTTTTGCTCAGTGCTGTTGCTCATGCTGCTGGCAGTGACCTCCTTGGGGCCACTGCTGGCGGGCTCTGCCTTGGAGGAGAGCTGCTGCTGCTGCTGCTTTGGGATGCTCCTGCCCCCTTAGCTGCCTCTTGAGGGTCACATGCAGGCTCCTCTTTGGGGAGAGGTTTCAGTTTCCTCTTGGGGTGAGGCATCCCTTCTGGATCCCTGCTGACCAGCTCCCCCTTAGATCTCTTTGTCTTGGGTTTGGGGAGAGCTGAGGGAGCTGAGTCTGCAAATCCATTTTCCCATGGAGCCTCCCAGGCCCTCTGCTTGTTCTTCTTTGGGGCTTTCCCCTTGGGTCTCCTGCCGGCAGTCCTTCCTCTCCTCTCAGGAGCACTGCCGTTTTCCTGCGCTGGAAACAAGCCAAGTGCAGCCAGTGGCTTCTATTCCTTTGTCAAGCGTTTCTTCTCCTGTTTCTCCAGCTTCCTAGTCATCTCCACAGTGGCATCCTCCATCACATCCGGATTCTTTGGAAGGGCCTCCCCAGTCTCTCAGGAGAGTCGCTCCTCAACTTGCTCTGGAAGCTTTCCCCCAAATACACTTGAGGTCTCCTCAGAGAGACAGCCGATCTGAGGGGCAACACTGCATTTGTTTGCCAGTTATCGGGAGATGCGGCCTAGGTTCTTGTCAGCTGCTTGGCCAATGAAGGTGGAGTGGAAAATGAGTCTGTATCTCAGGGTGTTTCTCCTGGTCTCGGGGCTCTGGAAGCTTGCTCCCTTTTGCTGGGCTCTGGGAATCACTCAGAAGCGTAACCTTTTTCAGATTTAATATTGAAGAGACAATTTTTTGAAACCCTCATTTTCAGGGTTATCTAGTAATGGGTATTTTCACATCTAATCTTGATAACGTTCAGCTTCAGCAGCCAATAGTTTGTCTTTTTTCCCCATGAAAGTAAGATTTATTTTTTAAATGTCCAACCAGAATCTACCCTGAGATAGAGCAACTTCATTTTCTCTGACTTGATACTAAAAACAACACAACAACCACTACAAAAAAGAACTGCCAAGACCCCTGTTTGAGATCTTTAATGGACTATTAAGGCTGGGGGGAAATGTCTCATTAAAAATATACTGTCTTCGGCCCTGCTTGATACCCAGCCTCTTGAGAGCCTGAAGATGTGGGTGCTATTGCCAAGTAGAGCGAAGCAATTGGACAGGCTCCACTATCAAGAGGAACGGCTGCTGGGGTCTTAACGGCTTGTCTTCAAACAAGCAGCTTCTAAGTGCGGCGTCAACTAAGTCCACACGGACGAAGCCCACCCGCAGGATTGTAAATAATATAAGCCAAATATAAGGATTGTAAATAATATAAGCCAAATATAAGGATTGTTAATAATATAAGCCAAATGTAAGGATTGTAAATAATATAAGCCAAATATAAGGATTGTAAATAATATAAGCCAAATATAAGGATTGTTAATAATATAAGCCAAATGTAAGGATTGTAAATAATATAAGCCAAATATAAGGATTGTAAATAATATAAGTGAAATGTAAGGATTGTAAATAATATAAGCCAAATCTGAAGGAGGGAATGATATCAGAGCTTAAATTGTGAACACCTGGTTTTCTGAGGGCTATGGATGACATTGGAAGCCCCAAATCCATGTCCAGTGTCTAAAAAATGGATTAAGCCTCTGGTGAATCCCCTCTGAGTATAGTTCAAGGATGTGGATAGCCTTGTTATCTGACAGCGAGCCTTGTAAAATCAATTATGGCAGACGCAGTTAGGTAAAATGCGTGTCTTTCATTTGATTCCAAACCTGGAAAGGTTGGAGGGAAATGGGAATTAATAATGGTGACTATAAGAACAAAGAAAATGTTCTAAGATTGATTGTGGTGATGCTTGTACAAATCTTCTTGATTTGATTAAGCTATGGAATTGTATGATATGTGATTTGTATGCTAATCAAACTGTTAAAATTGTACTGTCTTATCGAGGTCACACACACACCCATCAACATTGTTGAGGATGTTGTCTGAGAGGGATTCTATAAATCTGTGGCCAAGGTGATGCAAAGACAATGGAATTTGGTGGAGTAATTTTTTAAAACATTTTATTAGGGGCTCATACAACTCTTATCACAGTCCATACATTTATATACATCAATTGTATAAAGCACATCTGTACATTCTTTGCCCTAATCATTTTCTTTTTTTTCCTCCTCTTTTCTTTTTTTTACATTTTATTAGGGACTCATACAACTCTTATCACAATCCATACATATACATACATCAATTGTATAAAGCACATCCATACATTCCCTGCCCCAATCATTCTCAAAGCATTTGCTCTCCACTTAAGCCCTTTGTATCAGGTCCTCTTTTTTTTTTCCCCCTCCCTCCGGAGTAATTTTTTTAAGTACTTTGCAAGGCATGCCCAGTGAAAGGAGCTTTGTGTTAGGATGAAATCAGGAGTAAGGACTCAAACTGTGAGGAAGCCTTGCCTGTTCGACATAAAGCCTGATTTAAAACAGTAACGCAAACTCTCATCACTCCGCTGTGCAAGGAAGAGATGCTCAGACAGGTTTTGGGGAATTAGGCTAGCGGGGCTAATGGCAGGAAGTGTGTATTGCCTACAAACCCCTCTGAGTACCCCCCCCCCCCAATGAATTGGTAACTTTGAGCATGTGCCAATCCCACTAAGCATATCTTTGGTGAGTTTGAAATTGCAATTTTTATAGTATTACTTTTAAAAAATGCTTGTAAGAGAAATGATGACCTTTTTGCTCCCATTTGAAAGCACTTCTTTGAGATTAGCAGAAGGCAATAGGGAAATGCCTGCTCCTTTTCCAGCTAATGCTGCAGAGATAGGCTGTCTGGTTGTTTAGACAACTTCATCACAATAATTACATCTCTCTTCAAAGAACTGGGTTTATTTAGATGTTCGCCAATTTTAGGGGTCCCCAAATTTGTCTTAGTCTTGCTATAAAAATAGGAGCAATATTCTCACCTGAGAAATGTAGATGAATTGTTTTACATGGTTGTGAAAATGATATCTAACTCTGATGGGTTAGGGAAAGACCCAATGATATTACCTATGTGAAATTGTTTTCTTAACCATAGGATATATGTTCATCATTATGATTGCCCACTTTAGTTTTCTTTAACTGAGGAAATGAAAGTTTATAAAATTGGTCATTTGCTTCTTTTCTGACATTGGCTTAGAAGACCTTTCCATTTTGAAAAATTTGAGTTTTGTTAGATTTTATTTAGCGGTATTGCCTCTATAGGCTGTTAAACATGACTGAATGAAAAGGTAGGATACTCAGCATTTTCTAAGTGGCTTTTATAAACAAGAAATAATTATCCTTTGGTTAAATTCTTTTACTCAAGAAAATAAATATTTTCTGAGTGTCAATTATCTTTCAGACACTTTTGCATTTTCTCATGATTTCTGAATAAGAACATTAAATTACACATATATATTTGTAATTTATATATATATATAAATTATATATATATATACTTTTAAAGTTCAACTAAATGCACTTAAAATCAGAGTGTCATAGTTGAAAAAAATACGAGTTTTTAAAGTTCAAAAAGTTATTTTATGAAAACTGAGATCTAGCCTGTCTGATATAATTTACTTTCCCTATGATGGCCATTAGTTTTACACTTGCACAAATTAAAACATGGAATAAGGGTGCATTGAATTCCCTTTTCAGCTTAATATGTCAGATTTTAGTTGACTCGATCAAACCATCTGGTTCATCCAATTCACCATGAAACACGTATAAAATAATTGGAACAGAAAGATTCACAAAGATGAATTTATCCGCCTGTGCAAAGATAAGTAAGCTGTTGGCGGCAGAGCCAGGGCAGTCTCTAGATTTAGTTCTGTGCTCCACACAGTAGGACAGTTCCCTTGGGGAACTCTGACCCTTCTTTCAAAGTGTTAAATAGATGAGAATAGATATCTACTCTTTCTCAAGAAGAAGCTGGTAAAAATAGATGATGTGTCCTTAAAAAGTGGAGGCTGAGAGTTGAACACGGAATTGAGTTGAGCAAAATGGAATGTTAAGAGTTGCCTTAAGGCATGACGCAGGACGTGTTGCCATCTCGACGGTGTCAGCCTCATCCCTGTAACCCTGCTTCTCAACTACTTTAGGTCATAGCGCTTACAACACAATTTCTGCTTGAATGTTTTAGTATTCATCAAGAGCAACTTAATGTGGTTCCCATGGCTCTCACCCCCAGAGGCCTGGTACCCCCAAATTAGATCCTTGAAATGATGCCACCAAGCTGAGCCCATTTAATTTTGTCTGGTTCCCTTCATTTGCATAATGAATATTGAGCTCATTTGCTGCTCTATGAGAACACTCAATATTAGCTAGTGGCAAAATAATGCTCTTTTTAGAACCAGGGTTTTCAAAGTAGTATCCAAAATAACTTGGAAAAATATTAAAATTTTGAACTGAATTAAAGAGAAACATACCTGCATAATTTCAGACATAAACAAAATTTCAGAAATAAAGGTATCGATTATTACTTGGTATAATTTAGTCATTAAATGAACTTCAGGGGAATTGGAAGGACATTAATTAAAGGTGTGATTATGCCTGCATTTTTGCCAGCCTCCTGGAGGGCACCTTTCACTACACAAATAACCTGGACTGACTGTAGACATTTGGAGGAGAGTCAGCTACGCAGGTCAACACAACCATGGAAACAAACAGAAAAACGGATGCACTTTAAATTTTACATATCATAACCAAGGGTTGGAGATGTAACATAACTTTGAGTTAAAGAAGTCAGAGACACATGGCCATATCTTAAATGATGGTTCCGGTGATCGAAAGGAGTTTTGTGGCATAGTGGGTTACGTTTGGATTGCTAACCACAAAGTCAGCAACTCCAACCCACCAGCTGCTTTGCCAGAGAAAGACGAGGCTCTCTGCTTCGAATGGCTTTATGGTCTCAGAATCCCAAAGGAGCAGCCCTGCTCTGTCCTGCTGGATACTGGGAGTCAGACAAACTTGATCTCTGTGGGATGGCGATAGAATTTAGAATAGGGCTGTCTTCGTTGTGTATGTCTGCATAAGAAATTACCAACAATTTAAAGGTTTGAAACAACACACATTGGTGTGTGGGGGTCTGTTTGCCAGTTTCTGAAGTTCCGAATAGTTAGCCGGGGTTGCTCCTTTCCTCTGGGTTTCAGCAGGAAGCAATCCAGCAGGAGGCTCAAGAACATTGCCATAGAGGAGCTTGGTTAAAAAATTAATTTGCTGTCAACTCACACAGACTGTTAGTAGAATTGATTTCCTGTGGTTGAAAAGACCCCTATCTTCTTGCTCATGATGAGCCGGATCTTGCTTGGCTCCTGTTGGCTTCATGAAAGTTCCTAAAGGCCACTTTCCATTCTTTTCACCACTAGGTCCAGTTGTTTCATCAAGCCAACAGTACAGGTTCCCAGAGCAAGTTGGCCACCTATTCTCTACGAAGCCGCCTATACCTTAAGGGAAGCACTTAGTGCCACCCATGCCTTTGTCCTAGTCTGGTGAGAGACAAGTCAAGGCAGCACCCACTCTCAAGGAAGGAGCCACAGAGATTGAGCATCAGGAGGCGGAGTTCATGGGGCATGTTTGTGCACCATAAACCTTTCCCATGGCAGGTGTGTAGGAGGAAATGAAAGTACAGTGCAGGAGGTTGCTTTGATATGGAGACTATAATGTTTGTGGATGATATTGGTTAAGAGAACATGGATGTTTCAGAATACTCTATCAATCTTTAGACTTAAGATTTTTAATTTCATGGATAGTATGTTTCTATCTGAAGTCTGCTTCAAAAAAAATTAAACAAGTATATCTATTTGGGGGGGGGTGTCTTCAAAAAGCAGTAAAACTTAAAAGAGTAGAAAATTTCTACTATCTTCTAATTCCATTTTCCAGGAACTTTTTGATTCTCCTTTGTATCTGCACACACATATGCTTACATAATATATATGTTTTGTACTTACTATGTATACATAATGCAAATGTCAAAAAAATATTAACTATTTTTGTCAACATTTTATTTAATGCTAACTTTCTTAAATTACAGATAAAGGACTATCTTGCTATCTTATAGGATTTAATCTATGAAAATATACTAGCCCTTCATGTACCAAATCTCATAACAGGGAAAGACATATGATATATAATTATGAATCTTTTGCCAAATTGAATAAACTTAGTTAGAAAAAGAAAACAAAAAATAAATCGTGTAATCAAATATTTTCACAGATATTTTACACATGTATTCTACTCTTAAATTGATGGATATTTACAGAAAATCTTACCAATATGATGAGCAGCAATAAGGTCAACATTTTCTTTTCTTTTTTTTTTGGAAAAGGTAATTTTCTTTATTAATAAATATATCATATCATTCCATAGTTCAAACACGTCAAGCAGAATGTTATAATTGCTACCGCAATCAGTTTTCAAGCATTCTTTTTCTACAGGGTGGAAGTTGAATTTTTTTAAAAAACATTTTATTAGGGGCTAATACAACTCTTATCACAATCCACACATATACATACATCAATTGTATAAAGCACATCCATACATTCTTTGCCCTAATCACTCTCAAAGCATTTGCTCTCCACTTAAGCCCTCCGCATCAGGGCCTCTTTTTTATTATCAAGGGCTCATGAGGGAGGGGAGAGCAGGGAGGGAGGGGAAAAAAAATTTAAAAAGTCAACATTTTCAAATGCTAGCTAATTTACAGGCCACATTTAAAAGCCATGATCCAGCAGTTCTCTACAGTAACAGCAAAGTCATGAACACACTGAGTCAGAATCGAAATTTTTATAAATCCCTATTTCACACAAATTAACAAGTAGTCTTCCTTTTATTCCAGGATAAATACTTTTCAGCAAAAATAAAAATTAATACAATAAAAACAAGAAAACATCACTGCCAAATAAAACATGCCCTTCACACGTAAAATTCAGAAATGACATGCTGTCGCTAACAGTTTTGACCGGCTAAAATTTGGGGATCTATCTAGATTACCCAAATTTGTTTGGCTAGGAAATCATGAGCAATTATTAAAAACAATTTATCTTATTTCTGCTATTTTTGTTGCTTGGCAAGTTCTGCCCTATTTTAATAGGCCTGCCAGTTGTTTTGTTTTGTTTCTATCCAGTCTGTATTTGTTTCCTAGAGCACTCCATTCATATGGATGCCTCATTCTGGTCTGATCCTTCTCCTCTTTTATCAGGACACTGCCCTATTCCCATGTGGCTCCCTAGTTAACCGATGAGATGTTTAGAGATCCTGTTCCATCCCTATTCACTTCTCTCTCACTGACAGCTTTCTCAGAGCCAGGCTTTGGAATATCAACTTAAAATATCCTATCTAATGCTGAATGCTGTCATGTACTTTTGATAATTGTGTGTATGTTTGAGTACCCTTACCAAAAGCCAAACCCACTGTTTGTTTGTTTGTTTTTAAATCATTTTATTAGAGACTCACACAACTCTTATCACAGTCCATACATACATCAATTGTGTAAAACACACTTATACATTTGTTGCCCTCATCTTTCTCAAAACTCGCTTTCTGTTTGGACTCCTGGAATCATCTCTTCATTTTCCTTCCCTCCCCGACTCCCCCTTCCCCCTCCCTCATGAATCCTTGATAATTTATAAATTATTATTTTATCTTATCTTACACTGCCTGGTGTCTCCCTCCACCCACTTTTCTGTTGTCCACCCCCCACGGAGGAGGTGATATGTAGGTCCTTGTGGTCTCTTCCCCTTTCTACCCGCTCTTCCCACCGGTATCGCCACTCTCACCACTGGTCCTGAGGGGCTCATCTGTCCTGGAGTCCCTGTGTTTCCTGTTCCCACCTGCACCACTGTGCATCCTCTGGTCTAACCACGTTTTCAAGGTAGAATTGGGGTCATGATAGTGTGAGGAAGTGTTTAAGAACTAGAGGAAGGTTGTGAGTTTCATTATTGCTACACTGAATCCTGAGTGACTCATCTCCTCCCCATTACCCCTCTGCAAGGGATGTCCAGTTGTCTACAGATGGGCATTGGGTCCGTATCATGTGCGCTCACGATGATATGATCTGACCCCCCCCACCGCCTTTAGTGCTTGATACCTGGTCCCCTCAACCCTTCATGATCACACATGTTGGTATGCTGCTTCCATGTGGGCCTTGCTGCTTCTGGGCTAGATGGCTGGTTGTCGGTGTTGCTGCCATCGTCACCATGTTCTTATGTGCCACTTTGTTTGGTGCTGTCGAAGCCATCGCAATTTTATGCACATATTATTATTTCTGCAGGTCCATCTAGATAAGATAGGCTGGATCAACAATGTGAGATGAAAATAAATAATGGGACCAATAGTCCCAGATGGACATGAAAATGTGGGAGGTGGGGGAAGGGAGGAGGTGTTGGCCAACCCAGGGGCAAAGAAACAACGAGAGGTTCAAAACCAATGAGAGGGAGGGGATAGGAGGACTAGTAGGGAGTGACCAAGGACAACGTAGCAGAGGAATTACTGAAACCAGAATGAAGGCTGAACATGGTAGTGGGACAGGAGGAAAGCACAAGGAAATAGAGGAAAGGAGCAGGAGGCAAAAGGCATACATAGAGGCCTAAATATAGACATGTACATAGTAAATATATGTATGATTATGGGGGAAATAGACCTATGTGCGTATAGTTATAGGTTTAATAGCAGGGTAGTAGGGTAGCAGGTCGACATTGGGACTCCTCGCACGCATTCCCTTAATACAAGAGCACTTTGCTCAGCTAAATGGTTATTCTGTGATACCCACCTTCCCGATATGATTGCTAAAGACAAATGAGTGCATAAACAAACATGATGAAGAAAGCTGATGGTGTCCAGCTATCAAAAGATATAGCATCTGGGGTCTTAAATGCTTGAAGGTAAACAAGCAGCCATCTGGCTCAGAAGCAACAAAGCCCACAGAGAAGCACACAAGCCTGTGTGATCACAAGGTGTTGAAGGGATCAGGTAACAGCCACCAAAGAACAAAAGCCATCATTGTGTGTTCACCTTCCCCATATAAATGCTGAAGACGAATGTGTGCATAAGTAAGTGTGGTGAAGATGGCTGATGGTGCCCGGCTATCGAGAAATATAGCACCTGGGGTCTTAAAGGCTCAAACCCACTGTTTGTGAGTCCATTCTGACTCAGATGACCAGTACAGTGTTTCTGAGATTACAAATCGTTGCTGGAGCAACAGTTTCATCATTTCCCTATGGCGTGGCTGGGGAGTTTGAACTGTCCCCATTGTTCAAACACATACTGTCATCAGGGGTCCTTTTGGTACCTTTAACACACTGCAAATTCACAATGACAATATTCCAATCTCGGTGTTTTGAGGATTTGAAGATTGAGTCTACGTTGATTATAGAAATCAGTTTGTGTGAATCAGAAAGTTGGAAAACAGAAGACTACCTCTTATTCTCTGTTTTATAATACTTTGGAGACCCAGAAGGTAGGAATTGAGAGATTTATAAAACTTCACCCCCGAGGTTTCCTGTGCTCAGTTCTCCAGATGGTACATTGCATATTGTGTGTGTGTTCATGCAATTCAGAGAGGATTCATCAAAAGAGCAAAACACGTAAATGTCTTTTTTACTCATAATTTTACTTCTCTTCTTTCTTCACCTCTACATATTTGGATAAAATATTTCCTCATGCTGGCAGTATTATTTTTGGAATACAAATACCTAGTGTGGACCAATCACATCATCATTCCAGGCCAGGCATCTGTAAAATGGCTAGCATTTGCTAAAGGTTCACCTGTGAATTCATGGCATGTATTCAGAACCTTTGATGCTTTGAAACAAACACTCAGGGAACTCTAAATGGAAATATTTACTTACCTTGAGGAAATACATTTGGAATGACTGATGGTACCAGTACAACTTGCTCTTCGTGTCCCTACCTCCAACCTTTACAAACACACAGCTCTTCAGTAATCCCCTTCCCACATCTCTTGTCCACTGGTTCATACCCAGCAGTTCCTTTGCCTTCCATCTTCAAACTCATTTTCATGATTCCTTCTAAGATTTTCCAACTCTCATAATTATTTTGCCTGTATTTCTTCAAGTCTAACAATGCTATTATAAGTTGGGGCTCTTAAAAGTTAGTGGGAAATGGAATAAAATTATAAAGAAATTTTTAATGAACTTTTTGAAGCCCCATTATATTTATTCTATCATATGCCTCTCTCTCTCTCTCTCTCTCTCTCTCTCTCTCTCTCTCTCTCTATATATATATATATATATATATATATATATATATATACTAACTTGGTAGTGTGATAATTTCTCATTGTTCCTCTATTATATTTCTCTCCTACTTGGAATATAAATCTCTTGTATCATAAATCACATCCCATCAGAGTTATACTTAGGTCTGAAAGTTATTATTAATATAGTATACTATGGAGTTAGGATTAAAACACCTCAGAGTCCTAAAATTATAGTTCTAGTGAGATTAAATTGCATCTCAGTAATTGGCATACAGAATCTACAGCACAAGTATAAACTAGGGATGTGTTGTAAAGCACAAATACATGTTAACATACTTCAGTGTTATATTTGGCTGCAATATCTAAAGCATTAAAATACCAGATCTGCATATTGCAGATTTTTAAATACTTGATATATCCCAGGAATGGAAACCATTACTCTAAATATATCTCATTTAATTTTTGTAATAGACCTTTGAAGCCCATAGTGCTATTCCCATCTTTCAAATGCAGACTCGAAGCCTTCAGGCAACAGAAGAGCTGAGGAATAATTAGACAAGGAAGTGTGAGTCCACACAGGCGTGAAGTTGCCAACAACCACACAGAGTAGAGCTTCATCAAACGATGTGCCCAGGAGACCCAGAGTTCATGATCCAGGTGATAGGACAGGGGGCCATGTGTTTAGTTTTCTACCAGATAAGGGTAACTGGGAGGGAGGAAAAGCTGTTTTACAATTAACATCAAGAAGAGGAAAATGAAGACCCGAAACTGAATAAAGCAAAACAAACCCCCACCCCCACCCCACCCCACTCCCCTGGAGGATTCTGAGAAGCTTTCTCTGATCCATTTGAGAATCATTGTGTCCAAAATATCCTTTGGCAACAACATGGAGTGTGGATCTCTATTATGCATGCTTTAATATGTGGTGGATGAGAGTGATATTTTGCTTTGTTTTCTTCATGGATCAGATCACACTTGTAATGCATCATGTATTTTCAAGCACCATTTAAGAGATAATGACAAAATACCAAGTATTCAGCATCAAGCAATCAGTATAGTGAGGACACTCAAAACGCATATCGTAATGGGGAAAATGCAGATGTTTATTTAAATAAGAAAAGAATTGGGTGGAGCGAGCAGATGTACCTTCAGGTGTTGAATCCATTGTTACATAGTGAAGGGAATCAGGTTTTGGGTGATTGTGAACTGTCCCTTCTTCAGAGTTCAGCTCAGTTAAAGAAGGGCATATTTCTAACATTCACATTCGAAGTTGAGATAGCTTGCCAATGGGACCAGTGCGTCTCCAAACATAGGAGGCTCTAAAAAGTATGTTAGTCTTCTCATGAGAGATGCTTTTTCTAGTCGCTCTCTGGCAGATGGGTGAAGTCGTGACACCAGGTGCTGATGGTGGTCTTGGGAACACTGCCCAGGTATCACCTTAAAAACAACTAAATCAAAGTCTCCGATGATTCCAAAAATGACAGGCAAGTGTCAGTATCTATGAGGGGCCTTGAAGACATTCATAGTGCAATTAAACTCTAACGGCTTTCTCCTAAAAACTTCTCCAAGTCCCCCAATCCACTGCCTTAGGTGCCCAGGTGGCATCGTGGGTTACACACTGGGCTGCTCACCATAAGGTCAGCAATTCGGAACGCCTAGCTGCTCCATGGGAGAAAGATGATGCTTTCTACTCTCCTATAGATTGAGTTTCTGAACGCCAATGGAGCAGTTCTACTCTGTCCTATAAGGTCATTATGAGCTAGAATCGACTCAGTCAAAACCAGGACACTAATAACTTTATATGTATTCATATAGCTATATATAACATAAGAAATAAACAGCCAACCTATACAACACTACAAATGGCTCAGTGCAACTCACTTCTGTGAGACAGCTAATACACTGGCAGTCCTTCGAGTCTTGAGGGCCACCAGGTGGTCCTCTGTAGAGCAATTCAGACTATTCGGCCACAGGCAGCAAGCAGCAAGGCAGGTCACCAATAGTCAGTCAGTCACAGGGTCTGAGAGTCCCCAGCTGAAGCGACGTATACCCCAGTAGCGTAACGAAGCAGGTCTTGAAGGAACTTCAAACTACAGTGACACAGTAAATGGGTTAGGTGTCCCAGCATTGTGTAGCTTGAAATTAGAGGCAGAGAACAAGCAAGGCAACCACACACTGGTCTGATCATCAAAGAGCAAGAGGCAGAAAGGTGACACTTGCTGAACCATTTATCTCTACGCCCTTCAATTAATGCCACATGTGTTCATTGGCCATGTTGGCACAATAAACCTACCTATCACATGAATTTAGTTATAAATATGTATATATTTATGCAGCAAGAAGGAATACAATGGCTAATTAGTCCATATAGCAGTACAGAGGGCTCAGGTCAACTCATTTTTGTGGTACAGTAAATATACCGAAGGTCCTTCAACTTGGAGGACTTCAGGCCCAAGGTCAAAGAAGCAGACCTCAGAGTCTGCCCTCAGGCAAGACAGATTGAGTGGGCCTGCAGGCAGCAAAGAGCAGTGTGGGGAAGCAGCCATAAGTAGCCTGGGAGCATAGTGAAGCAGGCCCCAATGGAGTCTTGTACACACACCACAACATGATCTACCAGTAGCCTGGCAAAGCAGTCATGAAGTAGCCTATGATCCTCGAGCTGTCTCAGCCGGTAGGTAGTCCAGCACACAGGTGAGGCAAAGGACTACCTCCAGCTGCAGCATGCTGGTCCGACAACGAGGGGAGAAAGAGGATTCCTGGATGCTCCCAAATCAAGCTGTGACCTGATTAAACTCCGCCCACATGTTCCCATGGAGTCCTAGTTGGCACACTAAAACTAGCAATCACAGTGGCCTTTGGCAATAGAGTCAATTCTGACACACAGTGAATCTGCAGGACAGAGTAGACCTATTCCTTCCAGTTTCTGAAACTAAATTATTATGGAGGCAGACAGCCCCATATTTCTCGCAGAAGGTAGCTGGTGGGTTTAAACCTCTGACCTTGCATTATGCATTTTTAATAAACCCTTGGGTGATATTGATGTTCCCGGCTCAGGAACTACAATAGACTAAAAAGCCAATCAGTCCTAAATATCAGAGGTATCTGTGAGATTGAATCATACCTTGGATTCAACTTATCCAAAACCCAGGAGGAAGAATAAATGCTTTCTGGGAAACCTGCCTCTTTGCTGGAGTGTGGAGCATTGGGTTGGATGGGCTGATGGTTAATGTACCCATAACTCACAGTTTCTAAGAATTATCTTGTGTTCCTCTGGGTCAGTCTACACAAAAAGGAATTTAGCTTCAGAAGCACTTTATAGTTGAAAAATCAACTTAAGTAGAAATATTTGTTTTGCTATTTCAAAGAGTCTGAAATCATAAAAATCTTTCTATTACTGGCCTCCAAGTTGTTTTGTATTTTGAAAAGGACTTCCCAGCAGTTTTATTTCTGTTTGCACATTAAGCACTCACACAGCTCCCATCAAAAGCAGAGGAGAAGGAAGACAAACAAAGGAGTCAGAGGTCGGACAGAATGGAGAAGCACACCAGTTACTGTTGTTTTTTTTTTAACCTAACTCATCTGCAGCATTTAGGTTAACGTTATCTGTGTTTCTTACTTATTAATAATTGTTTATCTTTCTAGGATAAGTAGATTAATTCGTAGGAAAGATTTGTATGATAGAGAATCAATAGGGAAAGCTTAACAGCCCCCTCCTCCCCAATGATATGGAGGAAGAAAATAATCCAGTGATTGCTGAGAATTTAATCGTGAACAGACAGATGTAAGCAATCCATTTTGGAATTTTAAAAAAGGGTCTTTAATATCAAGGGTGAAGACATCAGAAAATATAAATAGAAAGATCAGAATGCCTTATGACTCTAGGCCACAATCATAAAAATTGATGGCAGCAAATTACAGGGTTAAAAATGCCTCCCACTAGATATTCACTCATTAGATATTCATTCTGCTTTGATGAAATATAAAATGATGTAGCCAAAAGGTATTACTTATATAAGGTTAATTCAGGGAACCCTTAAAGAATAAATAAAGACAAGAAGAGAGAGCCAAAAGGAGACTTCTATTATGGCTGTTGTTATACTTACGTGTACCCATTCTCCTTGATTCTGAAGTTATCATTGCTGGAATTGAGCTGGGTTGGCTACAGCCATATTTTAAGCCTCAGGTAGCACTTCCCCCAGCTATCCACTGCCTTCCTCTGGTTCCACGACATATTTTATAGCTTGGATCTGCAGGGTAAGCCTCATAAAAATTACACATTTTATCACCCCACATTAAACTGACTAGTGTGATGATCTGGATGACTTAAGAGCTCGGCTAATTATCCATCTCTCATCTTTGGCAAGGTCAGAGGATCAACTGCTGAGAAGGTCAATACTGGGTGAAGGGCTGACAAGAATCTGAGAGATTTTTTTGAAAAGATCAATGACCTTCATTTGTAGTATGAAACAAAGCCGGCTCAAGTGATTCCAGTAGAGAGAAGCAATATGTACCTAAGCATGTCATTATGTCAAAAGCCAGCTGCAGATGAACATAAGAATGACAGAATTAGCAATAGCAACAAAAATAATTAGCAGTTGGGCTGTTTCTCTATGTCAGGCATTAGTTTATCTCCTACCATTTAATTTTCAAAATAACCACATTAAGTCATACACACACACACACACACACATATATTATAAACAAAGTAGACTTTGAGGCTTTAAGTAACGTAACAGGAGTTGGCCAAGGTTGGGTATAACAGGAGTCAGACTTTTCTACCCAGAATGAGCAAAAAGGTCTGGACCTTGGAAAGGTTGGAGATTACATATACCATCCTACAATTCATAGGATCCTGACTAATGGTCTATGTTACTAGGATTTCTGGGGGAGAATTGACGATAAAGAGGAGCTACACAATGTTAAACACATTTTAACTAGTATTAATGTTCTAAGTGGGAAATACAGCATGTAGCAATCACTATATCATGGATTATCGTATCTACTGGAACATTGTTGGTGAAGCATATGACTAGGGAAAGAATACTTTCCAAGAGTTAAAAAACCAGCTTCCATGCCTGTGCGGAGGGCTAAATAGATTCTTTTATCATTTGGCAAGTTATTGAATGTCATTTGTTTTCCATTTTTTACTTGTGTAGTAGGGCAGTAACAATATTTTTTCTATGTCACAGGTGGGCAAAATTATGATTTCAAATATGATATAAATTATATCATATATATTTATAATTATATATATGTATAATTATATAAATTCAATGACATTTTAATCATGAAAAGTCATATACATAGCAACTATCTCTAATACTTTTTTCCCCCAGTTGACTTTGTCCTTAAGTACATTATTTGAAGCTGGATTTTACCTAGGCAAATGACTTATAAGCAGCTCATATTAAAATGCTTCTTTTCATGATGGATCTCAGTTCACTTCTAGCAAGATAGCATTTTCCAGAGATGTAAGAAATGAAGGAAAGATCAGATCTGCTGGGAAATTTAGTGAATGAAGGTAAATGAGAAAGTAATAGAGACTATTAGCTCAAAGAGTCCAGTGATTAAAGCTGAGTCTTCTAAGCTTTCTGGTCTCTAAAATGGACTCAGGTTGAAGTGTCTCAACCTACTCAACTTGCTTATTAATCCGTGTTGAAGACTGCTGTCAAAATATAAAAAGGAAACCTAAGTCAATATGCCATAAAAGACAACTAAACATCTTTCTGGTATTCACTGCTCTCAGCCAAGATTCATCTGGTATCAGCGATGATACCCGTCATTCCACACCCTCCTCTGAATCTGGCTTGAATTTCAAGTAGGTCCTGCTGAAATGGACTGCTGCAACCATTTTTGAATTATCTTCAGCAAAATTTTATGTGAAAATGATGATAATGATCAATAATTCCCAGGTTCTGTTGGATCTTCTTTCTCTGAATTCAGCACAAATATGGATCTCTTCTAGTTGGCTAGCCAGGTCGCTCTCTTCCAAATTTCTTAGTATAGACTACCAGGTGTCTCCAGCACTGCACTGGTCTTAAATGGCTCACTTGGTATTCTGTGAATTCTTTGAGCTCTGTGTTTCTCAAATGTCTTCTGCTCAACTTGGACTTATTCATTCAACATTATAGTTCATGATCATATGTTACCTTCTGAAATGGTTGAGTATCTACCAATTCTATCTGGTACAGTGATTCTGTGTATTCCTTCTGCCTTCCTTTGATGCTTTGTGTATCATTCAATATTTTTCCCAGATAATCTTTTCCTATTGTATTTTTTGAATTTTTTTCTTCAGTGTTATTCAGCCTGAGATATGTTGAGTGTGTTCTTCTCTTGTGCCCCCCCCCTCCCAATTTCAAATGGTTCGCACACGCAATGACAACACTTTCCTTTGCCTTGTCCAGCTGCCTTTGGGAAATTTCTGTTCAGCTCTTTTCGTTCAACATTTTCATTTAAAAAAGATTAATGCCAGAGTCTCCTCTAGCATTCTGACATCTCCTTTTTCCTGTGTTGTTAATGACCTTTTGATTACTTCACGTCTGAAATTCTTGTCATTCCACAACTTGTTTGATCTTCATGTCCACTGTAACATATCTGTTCTTCAAATGGCCTCCGAAATCAGGTGACATGTATTCGAGGCTCGATTTTAGCTTTCCTGCATTTGTTGTAACTTTCTCCAGCTTCACTATGAACTTACATATGAGCAATTGGTGATCTGTTTGGCAGTTGGCCTCTGGTTTGTCTCGTCTGCTGATGGTGAGCCTCTCATTGACCCCATAGGTGACTCCATTTGATTTTGATCTGTTCCTTTTGGTGACAGTCTTCTGTAGAGTTTATTTATATTGTTGTGAAAAAAAATCTGTCTTGGAGGAAATAAAGCTGGATTGCTCTTTAGAAATTAGGATGGTGTGGCTTTGTCTCAAGTACTTTCAACATGCTGTCAGGAGAGAACCATCCCTGTAAACAGAGACGATGCTAGGTAAAGTAGACGGGGAGTGACAAAGAAGACCCTCAGTAAGATGGATTCACACAGGCGCTGGAACAGAGTTCAACCATCATGATTGTGAGGATGATGCAGGACAGGACAAGGCTTTATTCCGTTGTTTATGGGGGAGTTGTGCATCAGAAATGACTGATGGCCCCCCGAACAACAACATAAGAGGTTCAATAAGTCACTTATTTTAATCAAATGGACTTATTTTAATCAAATGGGACTTGAACAAATTCGCATTTTCCATTTAAGGAAATTGAGGTTAATGGAAAGTAGCATTTTCTCAAGCAGAGCAATGGCAGAGGCAAGGCTTCAGGTCTTCACCCGACACTCAGCCGCTGCAGGGGCATGCCATCTACACACTCCAAGTTGTACTATGTTTTGTGAAACAATGTGCTTTAGAGCTAATTAGAAGTCAAAGCAAGCCAATACCCAATAAATACACAAAAGGAAACAGATTTAAAGTGGGAATGGAAGCAGACAAATGAACTGTGCTTCTACAGTAGAAGGTGTTCGGGACTGAGACAAGGCATGTCAGAGAGAGTGCATATTCACCATGAGGGTAAGGACAGGGATTTAAGCTGATGCTCTTGGGTAAAAATAAAATGGTCTCTATCGCTTCAGAAAGCAGTTTCTGCTCGATCATGGGAACAAACAAGACCACTGAGAGATGTAGCTGAATTATTAAATGCTTCAGCTGCTTATTAGGATTAATTGTGCATTCTAAATCCATATTTTATTATTTTGGTTAGAAAAATGTCTGAGACAGCCTCCTCTTGGTAAATGCCTCCGTAGAATTATAAAAAGGAAAACATGTAATCCACCAGTTGGCATGTCCTCCTGAACTGCCTCGATCGACTATTTTAAAATGTAGCTAGAACAGTATCTCAGGCGTTGGATATATCCCCTAGTCCCCCCAAAACACAATCTGGTCTATTCATTCACTGAGCAGACACGTATTGGATCCTCAAATGTCATTCTCTAGCCTAGATGCTGTGAAGTGCACAGTGATGATAAGGAGCATCAATGAGGCAGTGGTGAAGCACTTGATTGCTACTAGTAAGGTTGACGGTTTGAACCCACATGGTGGGAGAAGGAAATGACAGTCTACTGTCGTAAAGAAATACAACCCTGGGCGTCCTGTGGGACATATTCTTCTCTGCCACACAGGGTCACTATGATTTGGAATTACCTCAATGGAAATGCCTTATTTAGTTTTTTTTAATATGGTGTTGAGAAATACATAGTCAAATCTCTTCCAACAAATGAAGACATCATTGTGGTTCAATTTCTAACTGCAGATTTTACATTGTGTCAATATATTTGTGTACATGTGTGTGGAAAATTAATATACTTATTGATTCACCAGAACAAACTTAAAAGCCTAATTTCTTCTGTCTCCTACTTAATAATGTGTGATACATATCATCTTTTAAAGGACTCCCTCTCCCTCCCAACAATTTTGAAACTCCAAAGAATTCTCTCACCTGAAAGCATTATAATCAAATGGATGTGAGAATTCATTTAAATTTGAATTCTGACACACTCCTTAATTGTTTTGTAACTTTGGGCACATTCTATAAATTCAATTTTACCACCTACAAAATAGAAATAAGCAACATATCTACAATAGCTGCATTTATTACAAGGATGAGTGAATGTAAAAATAGTTGGTCTAGTGCCTGGCATAAAGTAAGTTGATGTTAAGTGTCATCCAGTCCCTTCCAATATAACGACCCAGCGTACAATACAGTGAAATGCTGCCCAGACTTGTGCGATCCTGACAGTCTCTCCCGCTTGCACCTATTAGTGCAGCATTGAATTAATTTATCTTGTTGAAGATCTTCATCTTTTCTAATGATCTTCTACTTCACCATGTCTGAAAACATGTGCAGGTTCATGGGACAATGTCTTGCTAGAGGTGATTCAATTTCCATGCATTTGGTTTGTGACCCTTGTTCTCTCCATTGCTGATTTCTAGTTGTATAGCATTGTGATCTGAGAAAATAGAGTGTATAAGCTCAATATTTTTAAAAGTATTAAGGCTTGATTTGAGACTTAACATGGGATCTACTCTAGAGAATGTGCAATGTCCATGGGAAAATAGTGTATAGGAAGGGGCATTCCCTACCCCACCCCTCCAAATGGGAAGAAGCTCAACTGGGCAGAGCTTCCATAGTACGCATTTACCCTGGGTCCTCACTCAGCAACTTGCTCTGAGTTAGTGCACCCAGTGGCATCGCCTGGGAAGGTTCTCTCTGGTCACAGTGAATTTTTTCATAAAAGCAATTTCACTCAAATCTCATTTTTTGTGAAGGTTGATTTAAGAGAAAATATTGTGGCTGTGAAATTTTTGTTTCCTGCTTGGGAAAATTGCTGATAAACTGTTGTGTTGTTGAATACAGATTATAAGGACAGTGCAATGGGAAAAACTCAAATGAACAAGAGTTGTTTTTTTTTTAATTTCCAAAAAGTAAAATGTTGATTGATGAGAAATAAGCCTTGTTCTGGACATATGTCAACTTCACGAAAGGGCAAACATATCAACACAGTTCATGCATTTGTGCTGGAAGACCCAGGAATGAAGACATGGGGAAGTTGTCTGACTATTTTGGAGTTCCATTCAGTGAATTTTAACAAAAGATTTGGCAATGAGAAGGGTTGCTGTGAAGTTTGTGCTTTGAGTTCTGACTGACCAAGAAAAGGAGTATTGAGTGGAAACATGCTGTGCTTTGAAAGAACAGCTCCAAGGTGACTTAGACTGTTCACCCAAGGTCATTAATGGTGAGGAGACTTGGTGCCATTCTTAAGACCCATAAAGCAAACATCAATCTAGCCAATGGGAGGTGCCCTTGTCATGTCACCCCTGAAAAAGCTTGTCTGGTGAAATCAAAGATCAACATAATGCTCATTTGCTTTTGTGATGTGAGGGGGATAGTGCATTTGGAATTCAATCCACTGAGTCAGGTTGTTAATCAAGCTTTCTCTTTAGAGGTTCTGAAAAGAGTGAGTAACAGTGTGTGACAAAAAAAAAAAAGGCCTGATTTGTGGCAGACGGAATTGGTGGTGCCACCATGACAAGGAATCTGCTCTTGCAGTTATCCATGCCCCTCCTCCCCCACACACCTAACTCACGTGACCTCGCTCCATGTGATTCCTTTTTGTTTCCATGAATGGGGGGGGGCAGGAAAGGATAGCAATTTGACAAAATATAAGAGGTGAAGGAAAAAAAATGAGGGAGGCACTGTCAGCCATTCAAACAGATGAGTTTGAAAGATGTTTCTGAGAACGGAAACCCAGATTTGACAGTTGTATTAAGTGTAATGGAGAGTACTTTGAAGATGATATGGTGGTTTTGTAGAAAAAAAAATTAAATACATTGCTTTAAAAAAAACACAATTCCAGTTTGTTTTGAGGGCCCCCTCATATTGTGTTGTTATTGGGTAGAGTGCTCTATGTATTTCTAGGAGGTTGATGGCTAATTGTGTTGCTTAATTCTTACTTATCTTTATGGAATTTCTTTCTTGACAATCTGTCTTTCCTCAAGAGGGCTATATTGAAGTCCCCTGCTACTATTGTTGTATTGACTCTTTCTTAAACTATGTATGAGTTTAATTAACATTTTTATTGGGATGTGTATGTTTATTGTTGCTATGTCCTCGTGGTGTATTATTCCTTTAGACATTATGCCCTGCATGGTGGTTGTTGCCTTGACATGTCTATATATTTGGAGGATTAATATAGCCACCCTCTTTTGAGGAGAGTTCCCATTAGCTTGGTAACTACTTCTCCAGTCTTTGGTTTGTAATCTAGTTTTGCCTCTGTATCTAAGATGTGTTTCTTATAGACAGTGAGTGTTTTGATAGGTGCTGTTTTTCTTATCTGGTTTGCTACTCTATCTCTTGACTAAGAGCTCTGAGTACATTAATATTCAGTGTCATTATTGATATGTGCAGGTTAAAGCTACTGCTTTAGGTTCACATAAGATAAGCAACAGTGAAGCTCAGCTATCAAACGTGATATGCATGTCGTCTGCTAAGCTCAGTCTTGCTTTCTGGTCCAGAGTTAGGTGAACTGTTTCCCACTTTAAGGAATTTGCACTGAGATGAGCTAAGGTAGTAAAGGTGGAGCTTTGCACAGAGCACGTGTGTGAAGCCCATGGTGGTATCTTGGGACTACATTTCCCAGAAACCTTCACTGACCTGATGGAAGCTCCTGAGTGTCTCAAGTGTGCAGGAACCTTTAAACAACTGGAAGTGCATGCAGAGGGCTGGGAATACCGAGTCTGCTCATGCAGGGTAGTTTTCTTGTGTGATTTCCTCTTTTCCAAAAGTAAATATTTCTCTTGTTAAGACCAGAGATGTGGTAGCAACACTTTCCCTTGTTGGCCCCTGGAATTTTCTGTCTACAATCTTTATATTTCCATTTTTCAGCATCTAAAGATGATGTAGCCATGAATTTTTAAAAAAATATTTTCTCATTCTTCCCCTTGGGCTGCTGGACTATAAACTTCTTGAGAGAGGGTCTTAAACGCCTTTTCCTATTGCACAGGAGATGCCTAAAACAGTGTCTGACACTGGTAAATGCACAATAACTAACCCTTGATTGAAAGTACCCCCAGAGTAGAAAAATACCAGTTTCGGGGTCCAGCCTCTACTCTAGACATGCAGTCAGTCCCTCAACCACTTTCAGTGGCTTAGACAGTACATACATAAAGATCCATGATCTTTTCCCATGAACTAAATTAATTAATTAAAATCAGAACAATCTATAGGTGGCAGGAGTTGGGACTGTCTCCCAAAGCTATGGTTATTTGTTTCAGCGGGGGAGTGAGGTTTTTACTCTGCCAAACTGTTTCTATTTTTTAGGTAATTAAAGTAACAAAGTTGTCTGGGAGCTCGCTGCATTGTATGCTATCCCCGCAGGTCCAATTCATCTGCTTTAGTCTCTGACTGCAGTGAACAATTTTATGGAGGTAGATCACATGGAATCGTGGGAACTCAAGCCAGATTTCGTGGAGGAACCAGCTATTTGCAATTTCCAAGAGAGAAATGAAGGGGCAAGGGGTAGAACTCCTGAGTCTGCTTTGTCAGTTTCATATAAGAACTGTATATCTTAAATCGGCCTCTTAATGAGGCATGGGGTAGTTCAGCTCGTACCAAGCCTCTGTGTGGACACTGGGAAGCACTCCGTATTGTTTTAAAACTCGTACATGAAAGGTAGATGAGCTCGTTTCCCCCCCCTCCCCCCCCCCCCAGCAGGAGCACACAGAAGGGTATGCGGATATGCCTATGCAAACAGTTTCAGACAAAAAGCTGTTGTTTCTTTAAAAGACAAACTCTCAAGAAAAGAGAGTGAGAAAAAATGCCTCTAGGAGGGAGAGCTTCAGTTTAGGCACATCATTAACGCCCCTTTTCTGTTGTAAATTCATCCAGAGAGGCAGAAGTCTCAAGGTCTCTCCTGACTGGGAGCATGAGGCGCCCGCCCAGGTCTCCCACCTCTGGTTTCAGAGACCGTAGCTGCAGTCAAGCAGGACACAAACAAGTCAGCCGAAGGGGAGTTACACTTTTTAATTAGTCACTGCCTACTCCTGGGGCTTTCTCTCTTTTGTTTTTGGTTTTGTTCCGGTTTATTTATTTATTTAGCTTTGACTCTATATATGTTCTTCCCTTATAAATTATTCAACACCATCCATCCAGATAGAGAGAGAATAGGCAAGGGATGGTATTTAGATCAGTTGGGAAAGACCTACGAGGTTACTTCTCCGTGGTCTCTGAGGGGTTTGCAAAGCAAGCAGAAGACTACAGACCTACCTATAGGCCCTGGAAGCCATGCTTGGCTGGAGCTTATGCTGTTTATCAATTATTTATTTTCCTGTTTCGTTTCACTGGGCTTCCCTTCACCATGAGCCTGCCGAAGTTCTGCCTCCATCCATGTCTGCTATTCAGTCAGTATGGGCTACAATGGCCAGATCCATGGCTAAAAGCAAGGGGACCTGCTCAGGATGGTTGGTAAAGGGCCCATGCCCTGACTCTTTCCAGAAGCCCTGGTCAGTAGAGTTCATTCAACTCCTCATGGATTCACCAGGAATTTGGTTGGTTTTATTCGCTACCCCACCCCCACATACCCCTCAAGTGCTCTCCAGGCCTCTTTTATAGGGCTGTGAATAACTGGAGTTCTGACCCCTCAATGCCTCTGCCCAAGCAAGTTTCATAGATTACCACTATAACTTACTCAACGGCAATTTATTTTGTTTGTGTTTGGTTCTAATTAAAAAGGAGTACAATTCTCTCCAAACTCCTGTCTGACACTGGAATCATGTAGATTCGTCCAAAGGCCCCTGAGGTGTACCTAGAGGCTCTGTCGGGAGGAATAGGTGTACATGAGAGACAGACTCGTGGTTCAGGCTGGATAGGTGTGTTAGGTTGAGTTCTCTAGAGAAGCAGAACCAGTAACAGTTGTGTGTGGATGTATATAAAATCAGATTTATATCAAGAAATAATTTAAATAGTTGTAGAAGTAGCTAAGCCCAGTCTGGTTTAAGTCCATAGGTCAGACATAAACTGGGGCTTCTCCTGACTTGTGTGGCTGCAGGAGCTGATGAACAGGAGGCAGGAAGATGAAGCAGGCAGGCCAAAGGCTGGTGGGTGCAGAGTTGAATTCATTCAAGGTTAGTTGAACGAATCCAAGGCCAGTAGTCTGATGATGACTCCTGGGATTAGCAGATGATGTAACAGAAGACTGATGAACCAGATGCAGGATCCAGGGGCAGAGAAAACTTGGTTCTGCTCAAGGTCTCTTGTATCCAACAGGTCACATCTCCAAGGAGATGTCGTGCGGCTGCAACCTGACTGATGGGTTAGCGTCCACCCGTACCTTCACCTAGGCAGGTCCAATTGACATAGAATCGATCATAGCGGACTTCTCTAGGTGACTCCCATGGCTTTACAAGGACGGAGAAGAATCAAACTCAATGTCAGACCAAGATCCCTTCCTCCAGGGCTGAGGTCATCCATGCCTCCTCCTCCCAACCATCTTTACCAGTTCGGACAACATAGCACTCGTCACTTCTCTGCTTGGTTCAGTAATTCATTACGGTGGTCACACATACCTCCCGATTATGAAATTTTTCAGAGAACTTAACAGGTGCAATTCAGGATCTTAAAGGCTCTTTTCATTTTTTGTCTTTTAATCATTTATGTAAATACAACCATCCTAAATGACTTCCAGATCTTGTTGAAAGCAGCCACATCTGTGGACTGCACACAATCTTCCAAAGCAGTTGTCTGTTCTTCCAGAAGATGCGTGAGATGTTCTTGCTATCATTTTCTGTCAGGCCAGTCCCTTCAGCCATGCAGCTGGCCAGCCCTTCTCAGGTGCTCAGTCTCTGCATGTGGTCCCTTTACTTCTGTCCTGCTTGGATAAGGTTACAAAGCTGCTTTGGTGATGCTAATCAATGTCCAAGGACAGTCCACTGCAGCAAAAGTCTCAGCCTGAGGGTCTTGAGCTCTAGGTCTGGGGGGTCAGCAAACCTAGCTTTCCAAGGTTAAGTGTTTAGAGCCAGCCTCCTCCACTTGCTCCACTGATTTCTTACCTTATGCTCCCGGCTCTGCTGATGCTACTACTCTGCTGCTCCTTGGAGGTCACAGCTTTCTGTGTTCTGGAACAAGAGATTTCGGCACACAGTGATCCCTGTCTCTAAAGGATGTGTGCTACTCCCCGATCTTGTTCCTTGAGGGGAGTGAAATTTCCCATTCCTGCTTTTGAGATGGCTCATTTTATATCCAGTGGGAAGGAAACAAAGGACCAATGTCTATGTTAGGTTTCAAGCTTTCACCATCTCAATTACCCCTGTGAGCCATCATGCAAAATTGAATCATAGAATTCTATCAGCATCTTCCCTCATCTTCTTTGGCCCCGACCCATCAAGAAAAGCGACTATAATGGAGGCTAGAAAAGCTGTATCAAGTGCCTCAGGGCACCACGGCTTTTAGGATTAGCCCTCTGGAAAGCTTGTTGGCATGGCCTTTGATCTGGACCTCAGCAACCTTCCCTATAAATGGGAATAATTTACAGGTCAGGCTATTTGAATACAAGTAAGTGAAACAAAATGACTAACTTAAGCTTGCAAAAAGTATTTCATTTTAAGAATGCAATAAAAAGGAATACTTCTATAGTAACCAAAGGGAGATTGTGCGGCTGAGCTCTGGGCAGAGCTAGAACCAGAGTAGCCCTCAGTACTTCTGAGCACTTGGCTGACTTCCAACTAGCTTTCATTTCTCTCGGCATGTTATCATGTTCAGAATTCTAAGAGTGAGAATTTGGTTATGCTAGCCTGGGTTTCATGCCTGCCCCTCTCTCAGGGGGCAACTCCATAGGACCTTAGGGAATAGGGGAGAGAGAATTCTCCCCAAAAAGCAAGGCAAATAACAACAAAGCAAGAGATATTTCTTTAGACATCTCACTGGAGTACCATAGAGTAGAAGAAAGGGGCCATTTATCAATTGCTTAGCTTAATGCATAATGTGTAGCCAACACTCAATAAATAGTTACTGGATTTATAATAACAGTAATACAATATTATAGCATAAATACAGCATCAATGTGATCACTGGGTAGCCAGAGCACCAATAGCAGCAGCAGCAGAAACCTGGTGGCAACGTGGTTAGGTGTTGAGCTAGGATTCAAAAGGTGAGCAGGTTGAAACCACTGGGAGAGAGATGGGACTCTCTACTCCTGTAAAGAGGTACAGGATTGGGAACTCATGGGGCAGTTCTACCCTGCCCTTTGGGGTCATTCTGAGTGACAGGTACTCGGTGAAGTAAGTTTTTCAAGAATAGTCTCATTAATAATAGTAACCGTATGGTAGAGAAATACTGTTAGACAGGCCTGGATTTAAGGTAGTACCAAATCCAGGGTTAATTTTCTTCATTAGAGAATAAGAAATTTGATACTTTTGTTAGGTCGCTCAATTAAATGATATAATGTACATAAAGCACTTAGTTTATATTTGGATATATATTAAATATATATGTATACACACACCCACACATATATATATATATAATCTTTCTCTGTTGCATCTGGGGTTATATTTTAGGACTTCAGGAGAATCACAAAATCCATTATTTAGGTGCACTTGAGATTCTATCTATGTTTAGCCTTTTCTTGACCCCTTTCTGTCTATAAATATGCTTTGTACATCCTCAGGCAGATAAAGCTGACATTTTATTCTTTAAAATGTAGTATCTGCCCTTGGCTGTCTCTGGAAAAACAGATTAATTATTATTTTCCTTTTATTCATTTTAAGGATGAGACAAGAGTGCCTGTAGTACATGCACTGACCTTGGTGGTGGTGGTACTAGCAGCGGGAGCAGTATTTTCAAACCACACAATAATTCTTTAAAGTGGATATTAACAGATTAGTACTCAGATGAGGCACGCTCTCTGTTCAGGGAAGTTTCTGCTTTGAGCTGGTTTGCCTTTGGAGGTAATTCTATTAGCCACACTGTTTCATTATAGCAGAGCACACGCCTTACCAGCCCAGGTTCTCTGTATGCACTTTTTCCCGAATACATGTGGAAGAAAAATCATGCAAATAGTATATTCTTCATCAGTACTAAAACATATTTCCCTGGGACTAAGTAGTTTGGTGGTAGCAGCTTGCCACCAACAATTGCTTTTCATTAAATCTAATATAGAAAATACAACTGAGGGTTTACTCCTCTCTCCAAACCCAGAGTTATCAAAAAGTGGTTCCACTCAATTGGATACAAAGTTATGGTGCATAGATAGAGTGTCTATGAAGTTAGTTTTAATTGCATAAGGACATGGGTTTCCCCCCCATATACGTATAGGTGGCTAAACTCAGGATTCAAGAAATATCAGGGACTATAGCTTCAAATAATATGGTCACGAACATTGAAAAAGGATCTGTATTTTTCTGTTTTCTAAATTTTCTAAAACATGAATGTATTTCTTTATAAATGTAAGGAAAACAGTAAATATCCCTAAAGGGAGATTTGTCAGCTTTTTATTCTGCCTATGATCGCAGTTAAAATAAAAAGTTATTGTATCCACCTCTAAACAGAAGTCTCTGGGCCTCCCCTCCTCTCCATTCGACAGTGCCCTCCTCTTCGTTGGATGAGGCAGGGAACCTCATTAGGCCACTGACCAAAGGACTGAGCCTCAAATACCATCTCACTTTGGATGGTGGAATCTTGCTATTTCCACAATCAATTCACATTTAGCAAGTGCATCGGCCCTCCTCAATAAGTTTTTGTCCTGTTCCATTATATGAGCCCATGGTAATTCTCTAGACTGTGGGTTCTGTTCAGGCTCTGGAGATCATCAGGTCTGGTAATACTGTCTTAATGCCAACACAGTTCATGTTACACGTTGAACATGGACTATTTAGTGCGGAAAAAGTACACAAGATGAGCAAGGAAACAAATGCAATTTATAATATTAAAAATTGATATCCATATGGTACTATGCCATCTGCTTTAGGGCCTGTAAAGTTGATCAAAGGTCAGATCTTCTCCCTGAAGCAGAGACCAAGGCAAAACAGAGATGATGATCATGTAATGGCAAAAACACAAAGTACCACGATATAGGGCAGAGGAAGGTTTCTTCCAAGTTTTCATGCCTATAAACAAAGACTTGGGAGACTGAACGGAAGTAGAATTTTCATAGGCTAGTGGATTTCTGGGGATGACTCGTGAAAGATTATCATTGAAGATGAACCAGAAAAAAGTAGAACTTGGCAAGTTTCCTGAAACAAAATGACAAGCTCAGGCAACTGGGGCACCTGAATCATTATCAAAGATGCGCTTATCTTTGGGCTTTGGAGAAAACTGGATTTGACTATTTAAAAGCAGCAGTGGATGTTATGCTGGAACACATAGGTTATAGGTAATCTATTACACAGAACTTTTCCTGATAAAGAGGTTTAGTTTCAATAAAATAGCCTTTGGAAAGCACAGCTGCCTCGCAAGTAGAGTGACTTGATATTATCCATTGATGTGAAGAACCAGGTCTGACTGCTATAGAACGAATCTGGGACTGCAAAAGATGTGTCGGCTGTTTCATGATTTTAGGCGGTACAGAAAGAGAAACTTTTAGAGTTTAGCATTGGGAATGGAATGGAGAGGAATACTGAGCATAAATCTATAGGTTAAATCCTATCCACTTTTCAAGAAAAAAATATTTTTACAACCTGGAATTAATCCACTTCTTATATTACCATATACCGAGGCTGACCTACTCACCTGTGCTTCTAGCCATGAGGCCCTCTTCTTCATGTGATGGGCCAGGAAACCATTTCAGAACACTGATTCACCTACTGAAAGTCCGTACTTTGAACGTAGGATTCTTCAAGCAACTAAGCAACTGCGGCTCATTCTCTAGTCAGTGCCTCCTCTGTATGTGCTACCTTTACCCAGAATACCTGCTCTCCCGGTGCAAACAGCCTTCTCAAACGGAACTCTTCCCAGGAATGTAGTTGCTTCATCACAGATTTTCCCACAGTTAAAAAAAATGTGTGTAACCTTTGACTCTGCCTGGTCATCTAACTGGATACATGGCTAGTTCTGCCACTCAACTAGGATCTCTTCCTTCCAGTCTGAGGGTATCTGCGAACCCAGAAAGTGTTTCCTCTAGGCCTTCTCAGCCATTCCCCAAATATTGAGCAGGACAAGGGCATGGTCCTGCCATTCTCGAAATTCGCTCAATTTAAAACTCCCTATGGAACATCAGCTGTGCCCAGCTCCGTGATGGATGCTCTGCAGGACTGAGAAAGAGTGAAATACACCATCCCTGTTTTCTCGCGGCTCACTGTGCTCATAAGGAAACACCACTGACACTTGTAAAGCAATCACAGTGCACAACACGACATTATGTAATGAAGGGTTTAATTGCGTGGTGAAGATTGATAGGAGATTTAACAGAAGCGAGATGAATGAGGGCTGGAAGGGAAAGAGCCGAGTTAGCAGTTTTTTTTGCCATAAAACATGCTGGTAATTACACGCCAGCAGATATTTTCAGTTGGGGATTTGGTGGAGTTCCCCGGATCTAGTCACTCTCCTTCATCAGAATTCAGAGAATATTTGGTAAATCAGAAATAAATGGATTTTCATAATTAGTAAATGTCCTTTTGTCCAATTCATTTTTTGCATGTGAAGAGTTCAAAGCAATTATAAATTGGGGGGGAAAAAGCCCACAAGTACTCGAACCAAACCAATTAAAACATTTATATACATTAAAGCTAATATTTATTTGGCAGAATTTGGTTTTAATTTGACAGCTTTTCCATGTACCATTCCAGAATCAAAGAGGGCACATGGCTTGCAGACAGTGCAAACGTGGGTCGAACAGGGCCTCCCCAGAAATGAGTGGTGCTCCGTTGATGCATTCAAGCTGCACAATGTTAACCTGATGCATTTACAGAGAGGCTTCCACCTGTGAAAACCCACTGCGGCAGTGCATTTTATGTATTTTCCCCAGAATCACATTTCCCTTCAATAAAAAGAATTGAATTTTATGCTGAGTTTTTGGAATCCATGCACCTGAGAGTTAGTAATTGTGTGGAACGGAGAGCAGACTGAATACCCAAACTGTAAACGCAGAGGGTTCCGTCAGCATTTATATGCGGCAGCTTCAAGAAATTCCAAGGAAAATTCTATGATCTCATCATTCTATTTTCCCACAAACTTTCTGAATCCCCTCATACCTTTTTATGGCGATTTCCAGTTTTTTCCTCGTTCTCTTATGTGAACCCCCAAAGAGACCTTTTCTATGTGGGCATATGTAATTTCTCCTTTTTGGAATGCACAGTACATTTCTTTTCCGGAACAATGATATTGAACTGCAGGAGGGGAAAATGGTTTTCTTGGTCCATGTAGGCCAAGCCACACCGCTTCATCTCAGAGGCACTCATGTTTCTATGCTCGCAGTTACTACTGAGACAGCAAACCGGTGCAGATGGCAAGCACTGTCCCATGTAATATGTCTCAGCTTTGCTTCATCTACCTCTACTGGCTTCTACCCACAAGGTGGCACTCTCTAGATATCTCTAATTCAAGCCTTTTAAATAAAGATACATCAAAATAGAAATCTTTCCAACCGGCCTCCATTGTTAATAGTTTCCCCTCAATGCTAAGAGATTTTACAACGCTGTTTAGAAAACTACTATTCTACTATTGGGCCACATAGATCACTAACTTGGTTTCCTTGTGTATTCTGTACATACCAACATGTTCTTAATCCTGGATCCGTTCATTTAGGTAGGAACAGGCAAACAGATTATCTCCACCAAATCTGGTTAGTCTGGCAGCCCTTCCATTCAGGATTCATTCTTAGTAAGTGCACAACGCATTCAGAACATAGACTGTACGGAAAGAGAAGGGCCTGTGTCCTGTAGGTAGAGGCTCTCTGCAGCAGATTGTCCCCAAACAAAACTCCTTTCAAATAGTTTATTCTGATGGCCCCACACGCATAGTTGTACAATTAGGGTCTATGTTTCAATGTTTGCCTTAAGAATTGCTCACATTAAAGACCATCCTGATGTACTTCTCAGGTCTCTGCCCTCTGCCAACAGCATGACAACAGATGTTCGCTATCCTTTCAAGTTCAATGTATGCTCTAGAAGATGCCCTACCCACAGGCAACAGGGTAGTGTAAAGGCGTGGCTGTTGGCTTGCAGAAACAGGTCCACCTATCAGCTTCCATTGTGGTTCCCAAGCTCTCTCAAGTAAGAAACCCTTTATATGGAAGAATTCCTTTGAAATCAGAACTTTCAAAATGCAGAGAGCATCGCCCCGGCGCCCACACCCCCTCCCAAAATTCCATAGCTCCACGTTGTATTTCTTCCAGCTGGAATTTCATAAATTGTCTTTGCTGTTTCTTATTTCGTGGTTAATTGTGACATAACCAGATTCTCAGTAGCAGAACTGTACATGTTCTGCTTTACATAACAACAAAGCAGGCATACTTTGTGTCGGTCGTACCTAGAGGTACAGTGTTAGCTATCATCTAGCCCATCTCCCACCCCTTAATTTACATAAGGCATAGGTGACATTCAGTGAGCCCCTGTGATTTTCTGCACGGTCCCTGGCCGTCCTGTCCTGTCATTAGGATCGTTGTGTATCTAGTTTGTTGTTAGTTGCCAAAGAGCCAATTCCCACTCATGGTGGGTGACCTGACGTCTAAGAGGATAAAATGTTGCTCACTCCCGTGGCAGCTTCATGAAAGCTGGTATTTTTTTAGCGTGTCATTTTTTTTGTGGTAGCAATCCACCTCTGGGGGGATCCCCTTCTCCTTTGGTGCCCTCCACCTTGTCAATCATAATTTTCGTTGCCAACTATCATTCTTTCCTGATGGTGTGCCCAAAGGAAGTGAGTTGAAGTCTCAGAAAGCCTTCTGGGGACCAGCGAGCTTCCATTAGCTACGCTCTTTGAGAATAGACGGCTAAACATTGCTCCCTCATTCCTAGCTGGATGCTTGCTACAACCTGGGTGACCTGATGGCATTAGAAATACCAGTGGTACAGCTTCCAGCATCACGGGCAATATGCAAGCCACCATATTACCAGACACTGTAAATGGGTAGTGCACTCTTAACGAAGGTATAAATAAATCGGAAACAAATTGTATATTCTCTTAATGGGGGTGATACATCCTGTTTAGGTTTCAGAATATTTTCTTGGTACTCAGAGCAGTCAATGGAAGGTCTAAGATGAGACATTCATATGCAAAATGATCTGAATTTAAATGAAAGAAAGAGCCAGAAGAAATTCCCCAAGAAAGATGTGGAGTGAGTGTAGAGTCCTAAGGCCTAGCAGGGGGAACAACTGAAAATGAAAGAAATAGATTAACTAGAAAATGAGACCTGACAGAGAGGCATTCTGTAACATATTCATACAACCAGTGTCCTCCCTGGCATTATTGTAGAAATGACAACTGGGAGGAGTTATGGGCTTGCAAAAATTGAATAGATGTAATAAAATGAGAAATAGTTTTGCTCTGGGAAGCATCTTTGATACAGGCGGTATAGTGAAATGCATTACAGCTTCAGCATAAATAATCTAGGTATAAGTGTATCTGATAGACATTCGCTGGCAGTAATGTAAGTGGAAAGTAAACACGGAACTTGATTTGATTTAAAATGAGAAGGTAATTTGATAAAACAGAAACTATGATGGAAAGGTCAAATTGGCGCGCCGAGGTTGCAGAGCAGAGACAAATCAGCGTGACGGGCTGCGGAAGAGTAGAGACGAGTTTAGCAATCGGCCTGACACGCAGTGAATCGTACATAGAGCCCCTGCTGCTCGTGCAGGACACGTGCTCGGTGACCTCGCTGGCTACACGAAAACCGCCCCCTTGAGCAAGGGTTTGATCGCCCCGTTAGGGAGCAAAGGCACAGGCACGTACAACGTTGGAATATTAAGAGCCCTGATTGTGCAATGGGTAGGTCCTCTGCTGCTAATCAAAAGGCTGTCGGTTCGGACCACTCCGGGGCTACGTGGGAGAACGATTTAGTGATCAGCTTCCATCCAGTTTACAACCTTGACCCCCTAATGGCAGCTCTCTTCGCTCACATGGGGCTGCTGTCAGTCAGATCTAGTGGACGTCACCTAACAGCAGCAGCACTAGAGTTGGGAACGGGGTGGGGGGAATACAAGAAACAGGTCAGGACCTATTTGATGAAGAATAAGAGAGACAAATCTCATGGCCGGACCTGAAGATCTATACCGACATGAAAGGGAAAAATCGATCATGCAAATTCATTTTTTGGACAAACTTATTCTATACAACTATTTGGATTCTGATCAGAAGTGAATGGATCAGATAAAATGATCTAGACAGATGGATGACTTTGCTTTAATGTCTTTGGTTTTCCAGAATGGAGGCATCAAGATGTGATCTCAGAGACATTAAAACGAAAACAATTATGTTGATAGTTCAGAAGAGAAAGATTACTAAGTTTTTATAGAAATATTTAACTTTTTATTTGATTAAACATTGAAAAATCTGAAGAAACAGTCCATACCTTCAAGTGAATTCAGTTTGAGTGCCAATATTTTAAAATTAACTTTTGAATCCTAGGGAGAATCATACACATTAGATTAAAAAAAAATCACTAGTGGTCATAAATTATGTACAATCACTTGTGACATTTAAAAGGTTTTAAAACATCAATTTAAGTCTACTACAGGCTTAACTTATTTTCCAAGAGACTGTTTCTTAAAGCTTTCATTTAAAAATGGTGTTTTTAAAATATGCTCCATGCTTAGCACATTTTATTATTATTATTAATCTATCTAAGTACATAGGTCAAGCACTAGATAAAAAAGGCTTCCTAAAATGCATATTAAATTCCATTATCTTAGAATTCCATTTTTCAGGAATGTTTTGAAGGTCGCTTGTGTACATCATCCCTAGGTGACAAATTTTCATTATAACTATTTAAAAGATAGACACACTCAGGCTTGTCACCAAGGTAGGCTGAGGTCCGCATGGAGATCTGTCTGACTCCAAATCATCATTTTCATTATTCTTCCCATTCGCCACCCCTTTGAGAGGACCACATTGCCTAATTGTCACTCTAGATGCTTGGATGGATCTTTTTTTTTTGGCTGCACAGACTGATATAAAAATGTGGATCTCTGACACTAGCCTTTAAGATTTGGCAAAAACTATGATGAACAACTGAATTAATTGTTTGTTTTTCTGCTTTCGATCTGCACGACATGCATACCATGCCTGAAAAGAGATATGCTTTCTTTTGGCATACAAATTGTTGTCAACTCTTAAACATCACTCCCACCCCACCCCCATTTGTTTGGGGTGACTGATCCATTAATGGCTCCACAGAGCCTGACTCAAAGAAAATAACAAATAACTTGAAAGTATGACTGTTATTGATCACTATATGCCTGATTATTCTATAGATAACACGTTTTCCTCAAATCTAAGATAAACGAAATACACATTGAAATACCACTTAATTAAAAAAATTAAAAACTATTCTGTGATGTACTTACATATGAATGATTATTTATATTTATATTGACTTTTTATAATTTACTTTTTGTTGTGGCTGTTGAGATATACGTAGTTGACATGAACAATTTCAACTGTATATTTCATTGATATTGCTATACTCTTTGAGTTGTACAATCACTCTTACCCTCCTATTCTGAATTGGTCCTCCTTCATTAACATGTCCTCTAAGTTTCTATGTAATCTTACAACTTTCTATTGTCAAAGTGATTCCAAACAGAGTTCTTTAAAAGAGTATTATGGATTGTGATAGGATTTGTACAAGCCCCAATAAAATGATTTTTTAAAAAAGAGTATTATGCTCCAAGCAGATACTAATGACTATTTAAGTTTAAAATATTTCGTTTAACATAATGTCAAAAATGTTTTATTTAAAGTTTAAAGGTTATTTTAGAACAGTAGTTTGGTGGGCTTGTCCAACGTCCATGGCTCCAGAAAATTTTGGTTCCATGAAAATTTAGATTTCTGTTCTGTATTTTTCTTCCTTTAGATCAGAATTGTTTCAGAGCATCTTTGATCAACACATTCATTATCTGAATACTGCATATTTTAGAAACTATACAACCTTAAAGTCACATCTCATCTTGCATAATATAAAATTGAAGCTTTAAAATGTTATTAAAGCCTTCATCTGATTCCGTTATTACTATTACTTTTAATTTCCTCCCTTTTTATAAGCCACTTAAACCACTATTTAATTTTTAGGAATAAGGAATCTGGAGATATTTTTATTAGTTTTTAAAGAAGAACACTAATATGTATTTTATATATGCATACATATATAGATCAAGAAAAAAATAAACAATAATTTCATGCTAATCTTCCATTTAAAAAAATGTTTCCTTAATTTTAGAAGAAACAGCCCTTTTAATTAACACAAGAAATCCAGAAAAGGATTCACATAAACCTTTTATTTCAATAATAAAAGTGTTCCCTTGTGTATGGAACTGCTTCCACTCTTCCTTGCTTGCCTCTTTGGAATGTGATAGAATTGTGTAGCACATTGCAATCGGACAACCTTAAGTTTGGATTTCATTTCTAACATGTTCAGTATGGGGCTGTTTTTCTATCTAGATTTTCTTTTTCTGTTAAAAAAACTCCAAGACCAACCCCACAGACTTCAGGTTAATTCCACTCATAGGACTTGATAGGACAAGAATAGAGCTGTCCTGTTAAATGTCCAAGGCTGTCAATCTTTATGGAAGTAGACTGCTTTATAGAGCTGGTGAAGAGTTTGAACCACCAACCTTGTGTCACCAAGGCTCATTTTTCTATTCTATGTGAACTATAATATCTATGAAGAAACTGTGGTGGTGCCTGTGGTTAAGTGCCTGACTGTGAACTGAAAAGTCTGTATTGAGAGAATTAGCCTTTCACAGGCAAAAGGTGTGACCGTTGGCTTCCCAAAAGTTATACCCTTGGAATCATTAAGGGGCAGTGCTAGTCTCTCCTACCAGGTCATTCTAAGCCAGAAGGACCCAGCAGTCATAGGCTCTCATGGAACTACTGAAAAGTTAGATGGTGGGGGAAGGGAGTGGTGAAAAAATAGCACCATAGACAGGGGAAGAACTGAGGAATTAAAAGCAACAACTAGGAGGGCCTAGAGATGCAGGGTGCTGTTGGAGCAGCAGCAATCTAGCTGAGAGAATTACTAAGAAGCAGAAGAAAGGTGAGCATGATGGTGGGGCAGGAGGAAGGTAAAAGGAAGCAGAGGAAAGATCCAGGAAGCAAAGCTGTATATATAGATGCATAAGCATAGATGTGCACTTATGTAACTATATTAATTCCAGAAAAAGAAAAGTTAAACGTGATGATACATAGAAACAACTTAATACAGGGCCCTGTTTGCATAAATGCTCAATAAGTGTCAGTTTCCAGAACTGTCTTGTGACAATCAATACTTTTCAGTTCTTTAACTGCGCGGATGTATTTTAGCCTCTCGGAAACAGATCTGCCATAAAGCATGGTAAAAATTCTAGTTCTCTCTCCTGTAGGAGATGTCTTTTTGTCTGTTTTCTTTTTTGCAGGCTAGATTATCCCTTTAGCCCACTTCTGATTCTAGCATAACGGTGGTGGGCAGGCTAGCGGATACACAGATACACCAATTACAGTGTAATAGGGAGTCTCTGCTTTTCTGGCCCAAGCGATCATAGGGACTGAAGGCTGCTCAGCCTGAAATAGCAAGCCCATGAACACCCTGGAGAGCGCATTTCAGAAGGTAGGCTATAAGGACTGCTGGATAAACAGGCAGCCTTCTCTTCTTCCAAGAGACAATTCTGAAGCAAATGCATTCAACACAGTTCCTCAGAGGCTCCAGGGACTGAATCCCAGTTTCCCAGAACGGAGCACTGTAAAAACCTCAGTAACACTCCTCTTGCTGGCTTTTTCCTTCTTTGATTTTCTCTTCTGACACTTGTCTTTCTCTCTCACATTCTCCGCCTGCCCCCCTACCTGTCCCCACGCTACCCGCCAAGAGCCTGGTGGTGTGGTTGGTTGCACATTGGACTGCTAACTGCAAGGTCACCAGTTCAAAACCACCTGCTATTTCATGAGGGAACAGCGAGGCTCTGCTTCTGTAGAGATTTATAGCCTCAGGAACCTTAGGGAGCAGGTCTACTCTGCCCTGCCGTCTTGCTATGATCTGGAATCGACTCAGTGGCAGTGGGTTTGGCTGGCTGTAAGTACCTGCAAGTCCTCGGTTTTGACTGCTTTTAAGGGAGCTCATCCACAGCAGCGCTCTTTTCAAGTTGAGTTCAGGTGTGCGTGACCGAATGTCAAGTCTAAACTTACGGTGACAGTAAAAGGAGCTATTGATTCATACAAGTGAAACTTCCAGAGGAAGGATTCATGTCATGAGAATCTTTCTTGGTCCTGCACATGTGTTATATTCTTAGGATCTATTTTCTTTGTATCACAATGCTTGCCCTTCCAATAGACTAGATTTATTCCGACTTTAATTTCCAAGGTGAGTGAGCGCCTGCAGAGTCTAGGGTCCGACATCTTCCATTACTCCCTGCCATCAAGTCGATGCTGCCTCAGGGTGCCCCTGTAGCACAGAGTAGAACTGCCCGTTTGAATGTCCAAGAGTGTCACTGTTGATGGAGGAGAAAACCCCGTGTTTTTCCTGAGGAGAGGCTGCTGGTTTTGAACTGCTGACCTTGCAGTCACAGCCTGATGTGTCACCCCTACACCACCAAGCTTCCTATATGACATACGTGTGCACTGCAAAGTCTCTTTCTCTCCGAATCCTTAGCAGATTCTCTGAGAGTTACTTGAATTAGAAGAATATGCATGCCAAGCAACCCTATGACCAGGCAAATGATGATGGAATTAGATCAAGCCAGGAGTTTCCAGTTGAATCTGGGAACGGATAATGATCCCCAGATCCACAACGCTGTCTAATAGTACAGGGAGCTAAAGGGAGCTGTTGGAAGGAAGGGGTGATCGGCTAGGTAGATGATAGGGAGGTAAACAAAAATGTCCAGGACATTACCTTCACCATGGAAAACTGCAAGTGAAATAATATCTATGACTACCATCTGTGTAGTTCCAAAGATCGGTACAGATTTTTAAAAGTTATTTTTTGCACCTGTTTTTTGTTTGTCTGGCACATCTCATTAGGTCCTGCCCATTTATCTTTCAATGAGAGCAAGAGCGGTATGTATAAAATAATCCCCAGCCCACTTCCATTTTTGGTAGGCTTGGTGCGCTATAAGAGTTGTTGCTGCCTTTCTGAGCCATGACGCCCCAACAGATGTGCAGAGGGAGGGAAGCCAAGAGAAAGTTCTATATATACAGCAGGAATGATGCGTGAGTTCCTCTGGGCAAGATCTAATGTTCAAGGAAACAGCTGTTATCTCTCAACTGCTCCACATAAGGTTAAAGGAACTCAGGTATTGTTACTGTGGGTTCAAGTTGCTTTTATCTTAGCACTTGGAACAGGGGCTTTCTGCCACCTAGGAGATAGCTCTGTTTTTCACAAGAGGAGAGAGGCAACTCAATTTCACAGGAAATGCTACAGCCTACCCCAGACATAGAGCACATCCTCCTGGAAGTCCTGAAACAAAGTCCCTTTTTCTTGAGGATTAGCTGTTACTTAAGAAAAGTACTTTTAGACTTGACATCCAGCACCAAATAAATGAGGTGAAATAAGTTTGTTCTCAGATATTAGTTTTCAGATCAAGGGGATCCCAAATGGAGATACTTTTTCTAAGTCAGAAAATGTCTATTTATGGACACGCACAGATGAACAGATACTATGGTGCTCAAATCGTTGGAATCAATGGTAGAACAAAATGCAATGCTGTAACCCAATGCAAAGTCTCTCTCTCTCTCTCTCAATAAAAGAACATAGAATTCATGCACTGAGGCACCAATAGGAGAGAAAAATGCACTAATCCAGGGCAAAGAAATAGGTCAGCATTAATCCTAGCCTTGCTTTGTAGCGATAAATGCGGTTTTTTTAAGGACTAATTGAATACCTGACAAGAAGAGACATTCTTGGAAACTAACTAGCAATTGAGAACATATCGCTGTGTTGCAGAAACCCAGACTCACAGTAACTCACACTGAAACACGGAGACAAACAGAGGGAGGATTGGTAAACACCCGCCATAACTCAGGCTATTGCCATGAGCTGAGAAAATAGTCTGGACTCTATACACTCCTTGGCATCTTGTTTCCTCTGATCCAGCTACTTCTGCAGAAATCACATGTGACGGTTCTGTAATTAAGAAGCCACAGTGTTTCAGCTTAGGGGAGTCAAAGACAGAACAAAGTTGGAAATTGCTCGAATTACTTTTTTGCCTGTATCTAGTTCTCAGTGACACAGATAAGAAACTCCAAAGCTCTGCTTGGTTTTAGGAACACTCTGTCACTTGATGCTGTTGTCAGGCACACCCAAGTTCCTTCCAATTCACAGCAAGAATATGTACTAAAATACAAAACACTGCCAGGTCCTGTGCCATCTTCACAGTTGGCACTGTGTTTGAGCTCAGGCTGGTACGCAATGTGTCAGTCTATCTCTGTGAGGGTCTTCTTTTTGGCCACTGGTCCTCTCCTGTCTGAAGAATAATGCCCTTGTCCAGGGACTTATCCCTCCTGATAGCATGTTCCATGTATGTGAGATTCGGTCTCATCTTCCTTTCTCTTAAGGAGTATTTCTGTTACACTTTTTTTTTCTCATACAGATTAGTTTCCTCTTCTGGCAGCATATCCAATGTTCCTCACATATTCAAGGGCATCAACTCTGCTCAGGTCTTCCTTAGTCATTCGCTTGCATTCACATGCATATGAGGTGATTGGAAACACCTAGGCTTGGTCAGGTGCCTCTGAGCCCTCAAAGTGATGTTTTTGCTCTTGAGCATTTCAAAGAGAGTGGTTTAGCAGATTTATACAATGTAATCTATCCTTTATTTTCTTCCTTGCTATCATGAACACTGATTGTAGATCCAAATGAAATGAAATCCTGGACAGCTTCAATTGTTCACTGTTTATCATGATATTGTTTCTTGGTCCACTTGTGAGGTGTTTTTGTTCTTGTTACATTAAATTGTAATATATGCTGAAGGCTATATTCTTGGATCTTCATCAGTAACTCCTTCAAGTCCTCTTTGCTTTCAGGAAGCGACGCTGTGTCACATGCACATTATGGTGGCTAATGAGCCTTTCCTCAGTCCTGGTACCTCAGTCTTCTTCAGAGTCCAGCTTCTTGGGCTATTTGCTCAGTGTACAGTTTGAATAAATATTGTAAAAGGATAAACCTGGATATACATTTACAGATTTTAAACCAGACAATATCCCCTTATCATGTTTGAACATCTGCCTCTTGGCAGATTCTGAAAAATCCAAATTAAGTATTCTGAAATTTCAATTCTTCAAATTGTTATCCATCATTTGTTAAGATCTACATAGCTGAATATTGTTACATAGTCTGATATCTTCTGCTTTCAGCCTAGACACATCTGACATCAGCAATTCTCATTGAAACCCTCTTCTGAATCCAGCTTGAATATCTGGCGGCTCCAATTCAATGTAAACTACAACCACTTTAGACTTATCTTTAGTACAACTTTAATATGATACTAATGATATTGTTAGATAATTTCCATAGTCTATTTGATCATCTGTCTTTGAAATAGACCCACATATAGATTTCTTCTTGACCACGTAATTGTCTTCCAAATTTCTTGGCATAAACAGGTGAGGGCTTGCAATGCCTCGTCATTTGTTGAAACATCTGTTTCTAAAGTCAAATCTACTTTCCCCTGTCTAAATTTGAGCATCTTCCAAAGTGAGCAACTCATCTTCCAGCACCATATCAAACAATGTTCTCTTGATACCCACAGGGCTTTAATTGGCAGATCCCTTAGAAGTAAACCATTTATATCTTCTCCCATGGCTTTCTTAGTCTAGAAATCTCACTGAAACATTTCCATTGTGGTATTTGAAATACGAGTAGCATAACATCCGGAATCATAATATGAGGAAAGCTATGAGAATAGGAAAGGCTGATAAGTGTTGACACCTGACGCTATAGGTATAGCAGCAAGATCAAACCTGATTCCGCGGTATGGGGGAGACATGGAGGGGAGCGGTTCAAGCGGCCACACAGTAACGTGCGTCTCATAGACAAGACTGTGAAGAGCACCCTCTGTGTGAACTCAGAAGAGGGTCTAGTCACACATTCCAGAGAACATATTCGGAACAAGTGGGAAAATAACAACGATGTTGATTTCAGCACAATATGGAGAAAAACTTCCTACCAATGAGCATGCCATTCAATTCCACTTTTGGTGGAAGTTCTACTCAAGTCTCCTCACACCTCTCTGCCCCAATCGGTGGCTGAACATTCACTGTAGTGTTGAACTAAGGAAGTAAGTGAGACTTCAAGGACTCTGGGAGGAAATCATGTTAGCCCCCGCTCCTGGCATAACCACGGTCTCCCAAGGGGGCCGAGACCCACAGGTTGAGAACCGCTGCTCTAAGTGGAGCACATCCGGTTCATTAAATGGTTGCAAAAAAGAAGACCAAACAAGTAACTGAGGAAATGTGGTTGATTCACCAAACACGTGACCATAGGACATGGGAGAAGGGGGAAAGTTTAAGTGAAATGTAAATGAAATTATGCATTGAAAAATTAAAAAAACAAATTAGGGATTGACAACAGAAAGGTCTCAGGCCCACCTTGAAAACTTATAGTCAACAAAGATGGGGAATGCATGGTTCAGAAATTCCTATCTGTAATTTTTCAAGTGGGCTAGAAATTGAAGCTACTTTGCCAGGAGCCCTGGCAGTGTAGGCTTTATGCCAAGATGGAAAACTTTTTTTTGGACTAGGGAAACAAAGATAGGGGCCTTCTGAAACATTTGAGGGGCTATTTGATACGGGGGACCTGAAATCAAGGTATATATTGCTCATGTCCTCAGAATTCTAAAGTACAGGATGGAACTGCTGGCTTGGATGGGTTTGAAAGTAGATTTGCTCTAGAATGTGTGTGTGTGCGTATGTGTGTGTCTGTCTGTCTATCTGTATTGGCATGAGATAGCAGGAGAAACAAAAGGACTGATATGTCAAGAAGAGAAAATTTACAAAGCCATATGGAGCATAGATGTGCTGTGAGAATCGATGAGAAAATATAGATAGATCAATTACTCGATTGGAAAAGTAGTAAATACACACTGGTTAACCTATCTTTCATCATCAAAGCTGGAAGGCATTCACATGTAGGTAAGTGGGAGTAAGTTACACACGTCTAAGCCCTTGAACTTAACTTAGGGTTCTGAAAACCACCCCTTTCAAGTTTCCATCTGATTATTTGTTCCAGAGTGCTTTGAGTTCCAGGAATGGGTTGTGCAGATGGGCTCTGCCTTCTTTTAGGACAGAAATGATGAGTGAGCTGAAAACAGCTTTTATGTGTCATGTCCAAAGGACAACGAATGAACCAAGTATTGGCCACACCCCAACCTTATATGCTAGAAGGTGATCACCCCCCCACACTGCCTGGCCTCTTCTGGTGTGCTGCACAGCCCAAGAGGCTTACAGCCCAAAAGACTACATTTATTTCCATGAAAGTGCTGTGAAATTATTGACCCACAGTGGAGTTTTCTAGATAGAATCAATAGATCCTGTTAGCAAATGGTAATAAGATAGGAGAGATCTGTCTCTGAGCTCCAATGTCATTGGGTTTCAAGGTATATATAACACACTGGGTGTGTGATGTTTTTTGGGGGGTGGTTTCCTCTAAGTCATTGGTTCTCAACCTTCCTAATGCCATGACCCTTTAATACAGTTCCTTATGTTGTGGTGACCCCCCAAACTTAAATTTATTTTCGTTGCTACTTCATAATTGTCATTTTGCTACTGTTATGAATCGGGTGACCCCTGTGGAAGGGTCATTCGTTCCCCAAAGGGGTCACGACCCACAGGTTGAGAATTGCTCCTCTAAGTGGAGCTCATCAGGCTCATTAAATTGTTGCAAAAAAAAAAAAAAGACCAAACAAGTAACCGAGGAAATTTGGTTGATTCACCAAACACTTGAACATAGGACATGGGAGAAAGGTAACGTCTAAGTGTAATTTAAATGAAATGGTGTATTGAAAACTGAAAACCATATCAAGTGTTGACGACAGAAGGCTCTCAGGCCCACCTTGAGAAGTTAACAGTCAACAAAGATGGGGAATGCGTTGGTCAGAACTTCCTACCTCTAATTTTCCAAGTGGGCTAGAACTTGAAGCTACTTTGCCAGGAGCCCTGGTGGCGTGGTGGTTATGCTGTTAGTTGTAAGGTGCGCTGTTAGTTCAGCTGCTAAGCAGATACTCAGCAGTTCAAGCTGACAGAAGATCCAAGGGAGAAAGATGAGGCTTTCCACTCCCCAAGAGTGCTCCAATCTTAAAGACCCACCAGGGAAGTTCTCCACTGCTGTCTGGAACCAGAGCAGTCTATTGCAGTGAGGTCTGTTTTTGTTTTTATAATCAGGACTTAGAAATTCTAGGCAAATTGAACAGCTTAATTCAGACTAATATGATGATAGTAAAACATTTTTTACTAGGATTTTAAAGAAAGAGGTGCATCAGTGAAAAGGAGGGTCATAGTTCAGAAAGTGGGTAGTTATGACATGTGACAGCTTCCCTGTGCCCTTGAAGAAGACATTGCTTCTTACAGCTGGATTTACCTGTGTCTGAGTTCCCAGCCTCCACAATGGGAGGGCAGATTTTTTTCCCCCATTCTCATTCTGTGCTGCTGCTTCTATTTTCTCACCTTTTCTTTGCTCCCCACCCTCAACCCCACCCTCATTGGGAGAAAACCGGAACGTTCCCTAGAATGGTCATGCCTTTTTCTTGTTGTTGGGTGCTGTTGAGTGGGTTCCACCTCACAGTGACCCTCTGTGCACAACAGGCTGAGTCAGCGCCAGGTCCCACGCCGTTCTCAGCAGCATTGCCGTCCTTGGGCCTGGCACACCCCAGTGCTCATCACTTGAAGGAGCTCCTTCTTTGCACGTACCATCTGCTTTAATGAGCACGATGTCCTTATCTAAGAACTAGTCTCTCCTCATCACCTGTCCAGAGTCCGAGAGGTGAAGCCTTGCCCTCCTCATTCCTAAAGAGCACTCTAGCGGTACTTTTCCTGAGACAGATTTGTATTTTTCTACAAGTCGAGGGTGTAGTTGATACTTTTCACCAACAACACAATTCAAAGGCATTGGTTCTCATTCAGACTACCTTTTCATTGCCCACCTTTCGCTTGCATATGATACAATGGAAAATACCATGGCTTGGCTCAGGCATGCTTTAGGCCCTCAACGTGACATCTTTTGCTCTTTTAACATCTGAAAGGAATTTTTTTTTCTTAGCAAATTTACCCAATGCCAGACCTTGCTGGAATTCTTGGCTATTGCTTCCATGCATGTTGGTTATAGATTCAACTGAAATGAAATCTTTATAATTTAAATCAGCTCTCCATTTGTCATGATGTTGCTTATTGGTACTGTGTGCTATAGTCCTTGATCTTCATCAGCAAGTGCTTACAAAAATTCAGAAAGTAAATTAGCATAGAGTTGTAACCCTATTGGTGTATTGGCCCTTTGTACGAGTTGAAGCTGACTCACAGCCACTACAAGAACCGTGTGGCATGAGCTCATAGGGCTTCCAAGGTGGTAGATCTGAGGGAAGCAGTTTTTGTTACAGCAGAAGTGGCTTGTGTGTTTCAACTGGTTCACAGGTGCTTAACTGCTGTGCTTCCTGGGTTCCTTATAATTTTCCATAGGGATGTTTTTATTTGAAACCATGACATTTATGCTGAAACACTGCAGGAAAAGTTCACACCTAGTCACTTTGCTGACACACCCTGACAATGCCACCTGGTGTGGTCTCCAGCTCTGTACCCCTCCAGCAGAGCCAAGGGTACTGGGGACAAGCGCCGTCTTAGAATGTTAAGTCCTCCAGGCTGAGACCAAGGGAGGTCTCTCTACTTTTTGAACTTTATTTTAACATTTTTCCTCGTAATGTTTTCAGTGTAGAAAACTTACTTTAATTTATTAGATTGATGTTCCCAAACATGTTATTCATGTTGGTGCTATTTTAAATACAATCATTTTCTTAACTTTATTTTAGGATTTATCATTGCCAGCTTATAGAAGTACAACTGATTTTCACAGATTAATTAATATCCTATAACTTAGTTAGATTCATTTATTAGTTTTAATAGATTTTTTAAAATAGATTACTAAGAGGAGTTAAAAATATATATTCAAGACCAGAATATGTGCCAGTAAAGAGAGTTTTCTTTTCTCCAGTTTGCAAGCCATGGATTTGAATTTAATGACTAGTTTCCCTGGCTAGACCCTGATGCAATGTTGAATAGGAGTGGCAAAAACAGGCACCATTGTCTTGTTTCTGATCTTGGAGGAAAACATCCAGCCTTTACAATTAAGGATAATAGTTGTGTGGGATTTTAATAGATGCGCTTGTTCCTGATCTTAGGGGAAAACATCCAGCCTTTGCAATTAAGGATGCTAATTGTGGGTTTTTCATAAATGTCCTTTGTGAGATTGAGCAATGTCTCTTCTATTTTGAGTACGTATTGAATTTTTTTTTATATAAAGAATGGGTGTTGAATTTTGTGAAATACTTTTGCATTTATTGGGAGTGCCATGAACTTTTAAAGAATATATTCTATTAAGACTGGGGCCTTCATAAAGTTCATGGAAAAATTGAATTGGATCATCATGGGACTTTTCTATGATCTGTTTCAAAGTTCTCATCAAGTGTGTTGCATTGACTGACTTTTAGATGTTAAATTGATCTTAAAGTCTTTGCCAAAGGGGTCCATGTAGAAGAAGAATGGTTGGAAACTGATTGTGGTAGCAATTGTACAATTCTACTTCATGTGATTGAAATGAGGATTGATATGTTATAGGTATTAAATCCCAACTAATAAAAATCATATTAAGAACAATGCTTTAAATCATTTAATAACAATAAGTTGATATTTTATTTTGTGGATGAGTGCTGTGTGAACATGAATGTGGACCTTTATACTTCATTAATTGGAAAATAAGTTTAAATAACACATAAAATATCCTTGTGGATTTTCTACAAGTCATGGTATATATTCCTTTTTATTTGTTCCTGGATTCGGGTTGCTACATTTTGACTACCGTATTTGCTCTACCATTCTTTCTTCAGATGGTTTTGTTTCACGTTCATATGAAGATAATACCCATCTCATAGAATAAATTGGGATATACTCCCAACTCTCTTAATTTTGAAAAAGAGTTTGTGTGAGATTGGCATTAAGTCTTTAAAAAGTATATACTTGACGGAATTTATCCAGGAAGCCTATTGGGTTTCTTTGTGAGCGGTTCACTTAGTAATGAAGCCTTTCAATCCTGAATTGTGTTCTCCCTTGCGGTTGTTTAAACAATGTGTTTCACCAAGAAAAGCATTTTTAATGGAAAGGAACCTTTTTTGAGGTCATGTGAATTTTAATACAAGTTGTGGGACACAAAAGCCAAGCTGTCTCTGGTGCTGAGTTTGATGGGATGAGGAGTTTCTCAAACTCCATCAGGTTATGCAGGCCAGCCCCCACCACACAGCAGCATGCACTAAAATAGGGACAGCAGCTTCCCAACAAACCCCACAGGTAGAAAATGTAGGTGGACACCAGGACGTCCCGGAGTTCACCCCAAAGGGGCGCTCCTCTGCATTTGTGATCACTGCTTAGGTCTTGACTTCTTGAGTCCATTTTGGTAGTTTGTGTCTAGGAAGCTGCCCATTTTATTCAAGCCCTTTAATTAATGGCATAGAGTTGTTACACTGTCCTTTGTAATCCTTTCTGATTTCAGTGAATTCATTTCCCTCCTTAATTTCTATATTAATTTTTTTTTGTGTTTTGGCCATTTTTGATGTGAGATTCTCTTCACTTTGAGTTCTGTGGTAACTTCCACGTTACATAATAGAAATTAGTGTAGACCACTAGGAGACATGACGCCCCTCACTAACCCATAGCCCTATAGGGGACAACACCAGAGACACAGCGTGGGAATTTTGCCCAACCTGATCCCTCCACACCCAGGCAAAAGACTAAGGGGGTGCAACAGAACAGCAAGGTAACGGAGCGGTGAGATCCCCAGGGAATGCTAATGGTAGACTTTGGGACCAGGGCATGGTATCCCAACAGAATGGACTGAAAAACACTCCTAAAGGCCAATAAACAATCATTAAACTAACTACAAACTTTTCTTTCTTATTGTGTTTTGTTTGTTTGCCATTGGTTTGTTGTTATTGTTTTGTCGTCTGTTGTTGCTTGGTTTTGCTCTGTCCTATTTTTGTGCATGTTATTATCTCCGCAGGTCTGTCTAAATTAGATAGGCTGGATGAAGAATCTAGAGGAGCAAACAATGGGACCGACAGTTTCAGGGGGACACGGAAGACGGGGAGGTGGGGGGTGGGAGGTAGTGGTGTTAGCAAACCCAGGAACAAGGGAAAAACAAGTGATCAAAATTGGTGGTGAGAAGGGTGTGGGAGGTCTGGTAGGGCATGATTAAGGGTAATGTAATCAAGAGGAATTGCTGAAACCCTGGTTGGGGCTGATCATGATAGTGGGACAGGAGGGAAATCAAAGGAAATAGAGGAAAGAGCTGGGAGGCAATTGGCATTTATAGAGGTCTAGATAAAGACATGTACATATGTAAATATATTTATATATTAGGATGAGGAAATAGATCTATGTGCATATATTTATAAGTTTAGTATTAAGGTAGCAGAAGGATATTGGGCCTCACTCAAGTACTCCCTCAATGCAAGAATACTTTCTTCTATTAAATTGGCATTCTATGATGCTCACCTTCCTGACACAACCACTGAAGACAAAGCAAATGCCTTAAAAGGTTAAAAAGAAAATGTGGTGAAGACAGCTGATGGTGCCAGGCTATCAAAAGAGATAATGTCTGGGGTCTTAAAGGCTTTAAGGTAAATAAGCAGCCATCTAGCCCAAAGCAACAAAGCCCACGTGGAGGAAGCCCACCAGTCTTTGTGATCATGAGGTGCCAAAGGAATCAGTTATTAGGCATCAAAGATCAAAAATTCATATCATTGTGGGTTCACCTCCATGATACAATCACTGAAGACAAATGGGTGCATAAGCAAATGTGGCAAAGAAAGCTGATGGTGCCTGGCTATCAAAAGATATAGTGTCTGGGGTCTTAAAGGCTTGAAGGTAAACAAACGGCCATCTAGCTCAGAAGCAACAAAGCCCACATGGAGGAAGCATACCAGCCTGTGCAATCATGAGGTGTCAAAGGGATCAGGCATCATGAGAACAAAAATTCTTACCATAGTGAATGAGGGGGGGGGGAGTGCGGATTGGAGACCCAAGGCCCATTTGTAGGTAACTGGACACCCTTTTACAGAAGGGTCTCAGGAAGGAGATGAGCCAGTCAGGGTGCGATGTAGCACCAGTGAAAAATCCAACTTTCCTCTAGTTCCTACATGCTTCCTCCCCCCTCACTATCATGATCCCAATTCTACCTTGCAAATCTGGCTAGACCAGAAGATGTACACTGGTACAGATGAGAACCAGAAACCCAGGGAACCCAGGGTGGATGATCCCTTCAGGGCCAGTGGTGTGAGTGGCAATACTGGGAGAGTAGAGAAAGGGTAGGTTAGAAAGGGGGAACCGATTACAAGGATCTACATGTAACCTCCTCCCTGGGGGATGAACAACAGAAAAATGGGTGAAGGGAGATGTTGGACAGGGCAAGATATGACAAAATAATAATTTATAAATTTTCAAGGGTTCATGAGGGAGGGGGTTGTGGGAAGGGAGGGGAAAAAATGAGGACCTGATGCCAGGGGCTTAGGTGGAGAGCAAATATTTTGAGAATGATAAGGGAAATGAATGTACAAATGTGCTTTACACAATTGATATATGTTTGGACTGTGATAAGAGTTATATGAGCCCCTAATAAAATTTTTTTTTAATTCATTAAAGAAAAGATAGATTGAAAATGTTTTTAAAAAACAAAATCAGTTTAGTGTCTTGAGAACTTACCAAGAATATTAATATTTCCATATCCAATTTTTATGTAGTTCATGCCTAGTGTTTATGGGATAAATTTACAACCCAATTCTGAAACTGTGGGAGATACTTTGTTTAATTATATATCCAAGACTATTGCCAGAGAGAGGGAGGATAGAATTTCTAATCCCTTTTTACTAGAAAGAATTGCTTTGTGTCTGAGTGTCGAGAAGGATATTTATTTCCTAATATTATTTTTTGTAAGATCAGGATCACACGATCTATAGAGGGTAGTACTACCAGAACCTTGAACTTGACTGTTATATCCCCAAAAAGACAAACTACTTTTTCTCAGAACTCATTCTTTGTTTATGACCCCAGACTATGTTTATCTTTTTGATGTTGATATGAAGTCTGTTAGCTTTTAACTATGTTTTCCAACTCTAAGTGAGGGCCAGAGGATACACACCAACTGATTGTCATTTATAAGTTTATATCACTTTGAAATCCGAATTTAAATCTATTAATATTTAAAAACAAGATATCAATCAAAAAGTTGTGAAAACTTATAATCTGTCCAATTATTTTACATACAGATCACTTTTGATTTATGATAGGATTTCTTAAGTCTGTCCTGATGTAAGTGGAATACCTCATTTAAAAAAAAAGTTTTAATCTTTGTTGGTTTTCCTTATCAACTTCTTATCAATCTTATCCACATCTTATCATTAATCGAGCAGTTATTTGAAGAGAAAATCATAAAATTGAACATCTGCTAGTGAAACGGTGAGCATTGGACAGCAGCAAATGGGGCGATATAAAGGATAAACTCTACTGAAGTGCATCATGGCGCCAATCCTTCCTAAACTGGGGACTACCTGCATTGAATAGTTTAAACGATTAAATGGGTAGTATCACAGATGTTCACAAGTTGCCATGCTCTGTTTGTTTCTGATTTCTTAATGGATTCCTTCCTTCCTCTTTAAACCCTACACTCTCTGACTTCTTGCTATATTCATTTCCTTCCCCCTCACTAGACCAGTCATTGTTGCAATGAAAACGACCAAAGCCAAATGTTTCCTCTTTCCTCCAGGCCACCCGGGAGTGGAAGTCAAGATCGTTTGGGAGAAGCAACAGAACTGACAAGACACTGGAGTGACAAGTAAGTGCTCTTGTGCCGTTTTGATGGACACTTTTCCAGTCCTACATACAAAAAACAGAGTGTGAAGGCAGTCCTGGCTGTCTTGTTTGCTGGTGTATTTGAGCTCATAGAATCGTTTTAAAGTGGCCGAGAGTGGATGCTCAATAAATACTTGTGGAGCAACTTCCTGAAATTGTTAACTTACCTTAACCAAAGAATTGCTTGCCTTCTCTTTGATAAAAGGCTACAATTCCATATATCCGTTCTCAGAGACCTATCTTCAGTGTCTCCCTTCCCAGCTGAACTCTGGACACTAAGTTCTAGTCTTTCTGTGAATGTGAAGCAAGGATCACAGGGACATGCTGAGAGACTGCGATGCTTGTGAAACTCATGCCAACTCATAGCCTCTATTTCCTGATATTTATGCTCGTCCTGCTGAAGCCAGTGTGCATTAGAAACAATAAATGTCCCATTGTTTATTTGTTCATGCCGTTGGACTACTAATTTTACAAACCTATAGAGAGGAAAAGTGAATTTACATATGGTTGTTAATTTGCTAAGTATGAAGATCTTGACCTTTGTAGATGAGAGGTGAAAAACCAGTGCTCTGTCGTGAAATAACCAACATGATATTCTTCACAAGTAACATGTACATGCGTGTAGCATGCAGAGTGTACATAGGAAACTAAAGTGTGACAAGATTGTGAGGTCTGCAAAACTAGCATAAGGTGTATGGTATTTGCTTTAAAATATGGCATATCCACTCAAAAGTAGAGATTCTGTTACCAAGAGAGAAGCAGGCAATTGAGGAAGGGAAAATCATCCTTCCCCACTTTTCCTTACATATTTCCATAGGTTCACCTCTGTGCTTTCAGATCTTGAAAGTTCCCCTAGAATCTGAAAACCTTTTCATGAGAATCCTGTCTGTAATTTTCTGCATGGTTTAAATATGTCATTCAATGCAAAGTGACGCAAAACTGGATCCGAGGTTGCCAGTTTTTGTTAATGTAAAACACGGATTTTTAGAATCTGTGTTTCTTTAGTTCAAAAAGTGACTCTTTTGCAATTTTCCCACCAAGTCCTCTCCTTGATGATATCAGGAGACCCCTTATAAAATTAAATGCTTCACATTGGATATGCCCACAACTATGGACTGGAATCGCCTTGGCGGCACCTAAGGGCAACCACCATCAGCATCATACATGGTGAGGGTCAGACCAGAAGGGCAACAATGAATCCAGACCCGTGCCAGCGACCGTTGTTGCCTGACTTTGTATTCATTCTCCAGGAGAGCAGAGGGCCTTGCCATGCGGTCATTTGTTGTTGTGGTTGGCTGCTCTCAGTGGGTTCTGTGACTTGTTGCGGCCCTGTGTGCAACACAAGGAAACACTGCAAGGGCCTATGCCAGCTTTAAAAGTCTTAGGTTCAAGTCAATCATTGCAGCCACTGCATTAATGCATCTCTTAAAGAGCCTCTTCTTTTTCCCGGATCCCCCCCTTTAACTCCCATGATGTCCTTTTCCAGGGACTGAGCTCTCTTAGCATGGTCCAAGTCAATGAGACAAGTCTGGCCATCCTTGCTTCTAAAGAGCATCCTGGCTGTGTTTCCCAGACAGGCCTGTTTGTTCTTTTGGCAGTCCATGGTACTTTGATATTCTTTGCCAGCACCGTTGTTCAAATGCATCCATTCTTCTCACTGTTTGGCCTGTCCAACTTTCACATGCATATGCAGAAGTGACTGGAAATGCCATGGCTTATGCTTTAAAAAGGTCTTGTGCGGCAACTTTACCTAATGTAATGTGCAATGTGACACATGATCATAGAAACCTTTAAGGAAACAAATATCAACATGTGAACCTCTTGTTTCTCAGCATACCCTACTTCTAGGTCTATGCATTTCATAAGGGAATCTTCCAACCTCTCTAAGCTATCTCTTGAAGAATTATACCTCCTTTAATTTATAATCCCTCAAAATGGCAACTCTGGCATCATCAAGGTTTTTTTAAAAAAATGTTTGTTTTAAATGAACTCTGAGATTTAGGAACAAAATGAAATATGAATATGCAAGGCAGGGATGTTGGTGAGATGGGCTAAACTTTTCCAACAAAATTCTCACACAAGAGGTCCTTGTTAAGCAGAAAGAAAATGTTTTGAGAATGATGATGGCCACAAATGTACAAATGTGCTTGACACAAAGGATGGATGGATAGATGGATGGAGTGTGATAGAAGTTATATGAGCCCCCAATAAAATGATTTTTAAAATAATAAAAAGAAGAAGAGGTCCTAGCTATATTCAAGGAATGAATAGGCGCATAGTCTTTATGTAAAAAAAAATTGAAACAACTTCTTTGGCTTTTTTCTTATAAATGTATTTGTCAGTTTTAAGAAAATTTCTAACTAGTATGCCTCCATGATCAACCCATGTCCTTCACGATAATCTATCCATATTACCTGTTTAGGATCACCACAAAATAACTATCTAATGTTTTTAACTGGTCTCTTTGCATTTAATTTATCTTTAAAGTCTTCTGTGCCTTTCTTAAAACTCAAAACAATTGTGTTATATGGGGCAGAATTTCTAGACACTTGCTATAGAATTTCAAGGCTGTGGAAAGATGTTAACTTGAATTTTGTTGGGAATTTAACATTATACTGACTTTAAAGCTTCAAGTTTGTTTATTTTCGCCCATGACACAAAATATACCTCTTTGAAGGCATCCTAATGGGTCTGAGGCAACACATATTACTGAGAGGACTTTTCTGTAGCCATTCACTAAACAAAAGCCATGTTGAAGCACATTTTCTTTTGAGTAAACTTATGAATGTATGAACAGGAACTCTAGTGGCAAGGTTATTTATAAATAGTTATCCTCATATAAATGTCTTGGTCTAGAATCTCTTAGTTTTAACACTTCTATCATCCGTCTGAATTTTAAGCTTCCCTCCATTCACAGTTCTTCTCCCTTTTATACCATCACCACCAACAGATAGAGTGGAATCCTGTAGCTGCATGTGATCTATTGGGACTAAGAAACAGAAGAAAAGAGAGAGCTAAAAATAAGAGAGTGCTTCCTATGTGGCTGTAATATCTTCACACAGGTCGTTGGTATCCTCAGAGGCTCCTGCATCTTCACAGCTTTCATGGAAACTGGAACCTCAAATGCCAGCATGTTTCTGAGTGCATTTGTATGTGGGCAGTGAATGTAGGGTGAGAGAGGGGAACATGCTGGCATTTGATAGCGAAGAAGAAACAGCGGGTAGGGCATAGTTTCATTTTCACTATACGTTTATCTTGGATCACTATGCTTCAAATTGGTGACTCTTGGTGGAAAGCAGAGAACTCCAGAACGATGATTACCTGTGTTTTATTGACTATGCAAATGCATTCAGTTTTGTGGAACGTTTATTAACATTCTGCTATATGCAGATGACATAACCTTGATTGCTCAATGTGAAGAAGACTTGAAGCACCTGCTGATGAAGATCAAGGATTGGAGCCTACAGTGTGGGGTACAACTCAGTGTAAAGAAAACCCAAACCCTCACAACTGGACCAATAACATCACGGTAAATGGAGAAAAGGTTGAAGTTGACAAAGATTTCATCTTTGACCAACCACGAATGCTCATGAAATCATCAACTGAGAGTTCACATTATGCATTGCGTTGGGTACATCTGCAGCATTGGACCTCTTTAAAATGTTGAAGCGTAAGGATTTCACTTTGAGGGCTAAGTTATGTCTGACACAAACCATGGCATTTCCAATTACCCCCGTGCATGTGAAAATTGGACATTGAATAAGGAAGAAGCAAGAGAATCAAAGCATTCGAAGTATGGTGTTGGTGAGGGACATTGAAAGTACTAAGGATTGCCAAAGACAAACAGATCGGTCTTTAGAGAAATACAGCCGGAAGTTCTCTTTGTCTCACGCTCTGTACATTGTCAGAAGAGACTGGTCCCCGGAGAAGGACATCATGCTTGGTAAAGTGGTGGGACCGTGACAAAGAGGAAGACTCGACACACTGGACGGGCACAGTGGCCACAGCAATGGGCTCGTGTGTAAGAATAAGGGTGTCTTGGTGCCGGTTGGGCAATGTTTCATTCTGTTAAGCAAAAGGGCACCGGGAGCAGGATCTGACCCAAGGACACCTAGCAACGATAACAGCATGCTGTCTGGACTACATTTTTACCTTCGAACAGAGCCTAAAGTATGGATTGTGATAAGAGTTGTACGAGCTCTCAATAAAATGATTAAAAATAATAACAATAAAATAAAAAGAACCTAAGCAGTGAATATTAACTGGTTGGTGAATGACTACAGGCTTAAAGTTTTTTTAATGGTTTCTTGAATTTGGGGATAAATATGTTCAAAGTAATACCTACAGTAGCATCATGTGTAATGAAGTGCCCTTCACCCTTCACAACACACTAACATCTGGACAATACAAGATGTCCACGAAATTAAAAATCAAGCAAATAATATTATATTTGTATGATTTCCCCTTGATTGGTGTTTAGTAAGATAACAGCATCTTGAATCTTTAAGACTAGAGTAGTTGAGCAAGGCAGAGAACAAAGGTCAAGCCATTTATCTCTCTGTTAGTTTCCAATTCAAATGCTAATTCCTAGCCTACTCAGAGGAAACATGGCATCTTCCTGCAAGCCAGGCCTTCCTGACTTCCTGTATCTCCTGCCTTCCCTCTTAAATGGCTGATGTCCTATTAAGTGTGTCATCAGTCCTACATGGTAGGTGTCTGCTATAAAATCCTCCATACACCCTCGAGTTCATTCATACTTCATGATATTCAGCAATATTCATTTTATTCTAATGGTAATCATTCATTGAAGGCATTCTAAATGACAGCCTCAAGCGTTTCACTATACATGCAAAACAAAACAAAAAACAACAATAAAGAAACCAAAGCTGTCTAGTCTTGAGTAACTCATATTAACCATATAGGACAAGGTAGAACTTTCCAATAGGATTTCCAAACAGAATGGCTGGTGGGTTCGAAGTGCCAACCTTTAGGGTTCGCCGTCTGGAACTCTAGTTATTGTACCAACTACATCATCTCATTTAATTCTGGCATTCTCACTAAGCAGACAATGTTATTATCTGTATGTTTATCATAAGCAGTCAGAGACTGGAGAAATAGGGTCATGCTGTTACCCACCAAATTTTGTTCTCCCGTATAATTTAAAAAATAAAGTCTCATTAAAATGTGCATCACCTGGGAGAAAATTAGTTGAGAAGGAACTAAGTGTTCAAAGTCCCCTAAATAATTGAGTTTGCTACTTTCCCATTTTTCTTTTTAACCATGCTCTCTCTACCTCAGACTAAAGCTTGTGGGTAAGCTCTTTTCTGATATATAATTATCCAACCTGTAGGATGCAAAAGAGATCATTGTAGCTGCCCTATCCCCTAATCCAAGATATTTTTAAAGTAAGTTAGTAGGTAGAACAAAATCTTCCCTGCTGCATATTCCCAATGCCAAGCCTCTCGGGAAAAATATGACTTGTTCCTGACAAGAACTTGGTGGTGGCATGGGGCTCAATTTATACAATAGCACAGACTCCACCTTTGGAGAAAAAGGAAGGAGATAGGTAAGAGAAGACCTCCTGTGTTATACATGATTTTGAGAGGATAATAGAATGTTATCTTCCTTTATGCAGTACACACAGCGGAAACGTCATGCTTCTTAAATGAACAAATACCATTATACCTCTGGAAAGTCTCAGCATGATTTGAGAAAACCTGGGAAGTAGCATGCAATCTAACTCTTTCATTCAGAATTTTCTGTTCATTTATTCACAAATGGCCGTGTTCTATCTATGATTTAATCTGACATGAAAATTCAGGCAAGCCACGATAGTAAATATACACTAAGGAATAAAATCATGAAGATTTAGACTAAGTCATTTGGGGGATTGGATGCTTCCACTAATTTTGTAATCTCCACTTGACCCTCTCGGTATTCAATGCATGAGTTGGAACATGTACACTTTCAGAGACAGAAGCTTGATATGATCAATACTGTTTGTCTGTGTGGAATCAAGTACAAGGAGCTATGCTTTAAATGGAAGTGATCTACGTTTCAAAGCGCGGTGAGTTGTTGTGTGTGGCTATTCCAGCACTTCAATGGCTGGTCACTTACAAAGAGAGCTGGCTCCCAGAGTGTAGGGATGTACGGTGCTTTTTCCTGGGCAATCGGAAGCCACACCTCCCTGGACAGCATGCGCGTCATCCATCTGCTAAAACCTACCGTCAGGTGCACCGTTTTGCTTGTGATCGTGCAAGTAAACATTCAGTTTCCTTGGTGACCGACAATTAGAAAGCCGTTCGTTTCCCTTCCTCACCGTCAACATTTGCCCTTTTCTTTCTAGTAGTGAGAACCTATTGGCTCATTTTTCTCCCCACTTGATGTAAGGAGACTAAGAAGCAGGATTCCAGTTTTTTTTCTTTTTTTAATTTTAACAATTTATTAGGGGCTCATACAATTCTTATCACAGTTCATACATATACATACATCAATTGTATAAAGCACATCTGTACGGTCTTTGCCCTAATCATTTTTTCTCCTCTTTTATTTTTTTACATTTTATTAGGAACTCATACAACTCTCATCACCATCCATACATATACATACATCAATTGTATAAAGCACATCCATACATTCCCTGCCCCAATCATTCTCAAGGCATTTGTTCTCCACTTAAGCCCCTTGTATCAGGTCCTCTTTTTTTTCCCCCCTCCCTCCCCTTTCCCCCCTCCCTCATGTGCCCTTGGTCATTTATACCTCGTTATTTTGTCATGTGCATTTTGATCAGGTGTTAACTGTTTGTCTACTTCATGTAGAGCAGAAACGGCATCTGAAAGGGGATTATTAACTACGCTCTGGGGACCATAGACATAAACTCGTGGCATCGCAGAGGGCATGCTTGCTTCTCTCTGACGCATGTCATGTTTCCTTCTATGTTGTCAGTCGTGGGATATTTTGGCTTGATGGCTGCTGGACCCCGGCCACCTTTTTCACCTGGTATTTTGGTCTACCTCATTACCAGGCTGTTAGGCAAACTTTGCCTAGCACCTACAGCAGCTGCACTGTGACGTTTTCCAAGATCTGGCTGTCAGCTTCATTAAATGGTCTTTAGCAACTCAGACATTCAGTGCTTACAGCAGGCCTTGCCGTTGACTGCAGAGCCCCTGTTTGCAGAGTTGCCCTTGTCTCTCCCTGGAGGGATTGCCTACCATTAGGAATCCCGCCAAAGAGTGCATCTCATCCATCACATCATCAAATTTTCTAGATTGAAAGAATTCCAAAAGCCACTGAAGTCAAATAGTTAAAAAAATGATCTATGATAAAATCCAGGTGTCGAGATTACATAGGTTCTTGCGTGTTGACACGTGCCACAGAGTCAGTTCTGACCCAGAGCTCCCTTAGGCAGAACAGGAGAAAACACTGCCCAGTCCGGCACCAGCCTCACAAATGTCCCCGTGCGGGAGCCCGTTGTGACAGCCACTGTGTCCATTCATCTCACTGAGGGCCTGCCTCTCTTTCCCTGCCCTTCCACTTTGCCAAGCACGATGTCCTTCTCTAGGTACTGGTCTCTCCTGACAGTTGAAGTCTAGTTCAAAATTTCTCTGCTTCCATGAGAAACCTTTAAAGCGTTTGATTCTGGGATCCCTTTTGGTCAAACACCTCCTAGGAGGTGAATTTCTATCCCTTAAAAATAAAAGTCCCTTCCTATGTCCCGCTGAACGCTTCAGGCTGAACGCTGAGGTTCAGGCAAGGTTTAATTGTGCTTCTAATTCATTCATGTGATATAAATTATTCACTGTACTTGCTATCTCAGGAGATATTTAGCACCCAAGAGTTTGATATGTTTTATCTCATGACCAGATAAATACTACGCATCTCTAATGCTTCCTTAATCTGCATATTCTGGGCCAACCTTGGCCTGGTATCTATTCATATAGATAAAGTTTTCTTAGAACATAGTCATGATTTGCATAGGCTATACTTTAATTCTACAATGATAGTGTAGCTGCCACCGAGAATATTGGGTCTCTGCAGCTGCAAATGATTGCAATCAACCTTTACAGAAAAAATTGCCAACTTCTGCTCCAGAAACTAACCATTATTTCTTATAATAAAAATTCTGTTTGCTTCGAGTCCTTTATTGTGATCTATACACACACAAGCACCAGGTAATTCTCAACTCCTGCTCAAAGTTTGCTAACAGATAATTTATTCAGTTTCTTCGAACAATCAATGATGTTGTTTTTATTGTATGTTTCCTATGTCCTTGAATATTCATTTTTACTGAAAGATGACATGTAGTTATATATTGAAATGGCATCTCCCACACAAACATAAAGGCATTTTCCCTTTAAATGTAAGCACCTGAAGATACACATGTTTCTTTGATTTGTGGATTGACATTTGCTAGGCTTTCAATAAATTATCTGTGGGAAGAATATGAGAACAATCAGCATCGGCTTTGAAATTAGACCTGGGTTTAGATCCTACTCTTGCTCTCAGTGAAGGTACTATTGAGTCCATAGATTGCTTGTGTTTTGTTTTGTGTGGACATATTCATAGAATTTGCTTTGCACTCAATTGACCCAGAACCAGATCACTTCTGAGAAATTTCCAAACAATCCAATCAACATCCTGGCACCATGTAGGGAGTTGACTTAATTTTGTTAGGTGCGTTTCAGCCCTCAGCCTAACTATATTCTAAACACATCATAAATATCTGAGAGCTGTGCTCCTTGGTCCTTTCCTTCCAGTTTTCTATGGAAACTCTGGACAGTATTCTGATTGTGACCAGACCAGCCAAAAGCAGGACAATCCAGACTTTTAACAATTTTTCCTGAGTCCCGTGACATTTTTAAAAAGTCCTGATTTTTGGATAGAATGCACGACAAGCTAAGGTATATGGTTTTCTGCTGCCACGTGGCTATTTTGCCAGGATATGAATTTTATCAATGGTGTCCCGCGGGTATCCTGCTTTACCATGTTAAAAGCTGGTCACCGGCCTAAATACTATAATTGCGTACTTTAACAATGTCTCTTCCACCTAAAGAGTTCTATGGAATTAGTTTCCAAGAATACTCTTTGCTACTATCTCCCAGTTTATTACTTCAACACAGTATTCGAGCCCATGTATGCTGTCCTGCGGTGTTGGTTGTTAAGACTCGGGCTGTGATCCCCAAGGTCTGTGATTTGAAACCACCAGCAGCTCCACCAGGAGAAAAGACGGGGCGTTCGACTCTGGTAGGCAGTTGAAGTCTTGGGAACTCCCAGAAGGCAGCTCTATCCTGTCCTTGGGGCTGCCATGAGTCAGCATCTGATTGGCTGGCAGTGAGCGTGGTGTGGAGTGCGTCGAGAGCAAAAGTAAGGGATCCTGGTGGCATCAAGGTCAGACACTCAGCTGTTACCTGAAGGGTATTTTAAACCCACCCTAAAATTCCACAGGAGGTATACTTGCTCACACAAAGATCATAACCTAGAAAATCAGGTAGGGATTGCTCTTCTTTCGCATGAGGCCTCCATGAATTAAAATGGATGCATCAACATTTAGCAACCACATAGATCCAAAGTGGTGAGAGGCTTCTTTATATAAAACTCACACTTCAATTTACTAATTGAAACCATCAACCTTGAGCTGTGTGCTCTTTTAAGAACTATCTAAATGAGATCAAATTGGCAACAGCAACTAGAGAGGTTAGACAGGAGCCTCAGAGGGCATTGGGTTTATGTTGATGGGAAAACACGATTCAGAAAAGGAGGCTGAAAATGGTGCCACTCCTTGAAGCAAGTCATCAATGCCACTGAACTGTGTGGCAGAAACGGTGGAATTGGTCCAAGTTCTGCTGCATATATTCTTGCCTAAAAACAAAAGGAACAAGGTATCCAATAACATCTTTTTTGAAATGAAGTGAAAACCAGCGGTGCCCATAAAAACTGCATAAACCATCATGTCCCAATTCACTTGGAATTTAATGCCCAAGATAACAATTGGAACATAGAGACTTCTTAGAAATACTCATTAAATACATGAATTAATGAAGGATTTTGGGGTTGGTACAAAATCCTGTTTTTGTACCAACAATTGCAGTTAAGTTACATTTCTTCGTTAGCTGCAGGCCTCTCAGTTCAACAAGTATTGCTTGGGGATGAAGAGGTAAGGTAAGACATCTATAGCAGGTGCCCAGCACTCACTCACTAGAGGAAAAAGGACCCTGGATGCCTTCACTGTAGTGGGTGGGTTGAGACACCTCTGTCCAAACAAGAACTTTCATTTGACCACCATGAGTAGGATATGGGAGAAAGAAGACTTTCTAACTCCCTTCAAGAGTTTCGGGTTGAGAAACACACAGGAGAAGATTGACCCTGTCCAATGAGGTCACTATCAGTTGGCACAGACCCAACGCTAGTATAGTGAGTCTGTTTTGATTTTTATTTCATTCACCTGCCTCAAGAATGTGTAATGGACCCTAACTGGACATGGAGTGAAATTATTCAGGCTCTCCGTTGATTCTATTTTTTGGAATGATGAACAAGACAGTGTTCTGGGAAATCGCACAGCAAAACGAGTTTGCTGTTACCCTAATTCTGCTTCTTCTACTGTAGCCTACACAGGGTGGCTCTGAGATAGAACCGACTCAATGGCACCTAAAAACAATGATAACTCTTCTGCTTGTACACCTCATGTACATAGGGTCACTGTGAGCCAGACTCAGCTCCATAGCACCGAACATTGACAATGAATTCTGCTCAGATTCCTGTGGAAGGGATGGTCCCTTAGCAAAAAGCCATGCTTCAGGCTTGGGTTACTGCATTGCACATCACTTAGAATGTATCAGCTAAGGGAAAGCAGAGGACCTGGTACATGTTTCAGTTTAGTCAATGACATTTTTAATAATTTCAATCTTTTCTCTGTTTACTACGATGCTATATATTGGTCTTGTGAGAATATTTCTTCTTTACATTGAGTTGCAATCTATATTGAAGGTTGTACTCCCTGATCTTCACCAGTAAGTGTTTCACTCCCTCTTTGCTTTCAGAGAAGGAGGTTATGTCATCTATGTAGTGGGTGTTATTAATGAGCTTTCCACTAACCATGGTGCCACACTTCCCCTCCCCGCCACATAATCCAGGTTCTTGGAATATTTTCTCAATATGTAGTTTGAATAATTATGGTGAAAGAATGCAACCCCAGAACACACGTTCCTGAATCTAAACCACGAAGTCGCTCCATTCCCTTTTCATATGGCTTCTTCTTGGGTACATGTTCTGCATTTGCACATACATGGAAGCAGAAGTAAAAATCCAAGGACAGATTGCACTGCGATGGACTGAAGCCATGGCTACATCAGTGGAGATACCATGGTGAGAATGATGCAGGATCAGCAGTGTTCAGTTCGTGTGTGGGGAAATATATACCTATTTTCTGAGATGCCCTTGAGTCAATTCTGACTCACAGTAACTCTATGTACATCAGATTTGCTCATGCATATATAGTAATATATCGTGATATATAGTAATATATGTTATATATAGTTATATATATAGTAATATATAAGTTATACATAGTAATATATGTTACATCAATGTGAATAAAGAGTTGAAGAGTGCTTTTGGCAAGATATAATGCTACTTAAAACATTCAAAACAGAACCTTCTGGTAACATTGGAGAAGCCAAAGGTATGTTTCTCACCAAAAACTTACTCTAAATGAAACGGAGGAAGTTCGAATGCTTGTGCAGGAACTCTTCCTAGTCTGTGACTAGTTCCAGGGTCACTAGGAGTCAGCAGATGCACTTTTCAAACATTTCAGCCTCAGAAATCCTCAGGGACATCTGCTCTGCTCGATAGGGTCACTGTGAGTTGGTCTTCGGGGCAGGGAATTTTAGTTTTGTTCTGCTTTTTATGGTGGTGAGTTGGTTTGGGCTTTCGTGCAATGTTTGAAGAAAGCCTTTGTAAAGGATGCTGTTCCCTTTGGATTTCCCCAGGTGAGCTATAACCTTTCCCCCTAATTACAGACTTTTCATCAGCTGTTCTCATTAGAAACTTGGCTGAACATTGTTCAGGATTGCAACAGATGAAAAAAGCAATCAAAACACATTGGTTTGCTATTATCTCAATACAGAAACCCTTGCAAGCATATCTTTTTGTTATCTTACCAACTAAACTCTATGTCTATTTCCAGATATCTGGAAATTGTTCTGAAATCTTAAATCCGCATGCTAACGTCACCACACTTAAGGTCAATAATTCAAACATGCATGCAGGAAGCATTGTTCACTGCACGATTAGTACATGCTGTTGCTATGGAGTTGGTAATGACTTATGGTGATTTTATGTAAAATAGAACACAACATTGCTTAATTCTGAGCCATCTACATATATACAGGAAAAATTCTATTATATAAATCTCATCTGTGTATATCCGTGTGCATTTTGTTGTGTTAAAAAATGCTACAGACTCACAATTCACAATCACAATGTTGTCAGTGATAATAAGTTCATGGGAGGAAGCGTTTGCACAAGTACAACCTGAGAGCTCCATGAATTGCCGCGTGACTGCAGGTCAGGGTAGCCTGTTGACTCTGCATGTGGGAGAACGTATGATACTCAGCAGTGGAGAAGAATAGACTTCCTTCTTAGCAGTGAGCCACTTGGAAAATGGCACAGATTCATAATATATGTATTAACGAGTCATATTATGTATGAAGGAAGATATTCTGGATCAATAGAAAAGTTCAATTATCGTTCATAAATGCAAAATCTTTCAAATCTGTGAATGGTTATATATTTTATCTGTTTTGCATTATTTATTTACCTGAACTGCTTGGTAATTTTAGAGGAGTACATTTTAATCTCTTCATAATTTGAGATTTTATCTTTTAGAATATGAGCTATAGCATTCAGCTGAGACTGAAGACAGATTATCTTCTCTGGGGGTGAGTGTGTGCGTTGTTCTTATCGAGATGTTACGTCACACACATCCATCATTAGTTATTTGCATGTTCTGTGGATGCTCTGTGTCATGGGAAGCCTTCCTTTCACGGTCCAGCACTTAGCTGTTCTGTCCTTTCTCAGACAGTCCCATGTTTTCTCTCATCTTTATTATCACTTTGGTTGATCCTTCATCCTTTGGCTACAGATGCCAGACAACTCAGGCTGTGTTCTCTTAGAGGACTGCAGTTGCTAAGCACACCCACCAGTTCATAAGCTGGTCTCCCTTGAGCCTCTTTCATGACTCCTTGACAGGTGTGAAGTGGAGGATGGCATGAGTATTCCCTTTGCCATCAAGTTGATTCAGATACACAGGAACCTGTAGAACAGAGAAGACTTGCCCCCATAAGGTTTTCAGGGTCAAAATCTTTACAGAAGTAGATGGCTACACTGTTCCCACAGGAAGCGGCTGCTGGGTTCCAAATACCAACTTTTGGTTCTCAATAGAGCACTTCATCACTAGGCCACCAGGGCTCCCTAGGAAGAATAAAGAAGCTGTGATTCGCATAGCTCCAGTCTTGGTTTGAGGGTGAGCCAGTAAGTCACAGAGGACTCTCAAAGGAAGCTTGTTCTGCTTAGTCTGGAATTTTGTCTCTAGCATAATATGTTTTCTATTTTAAATTTACACATAAGATTGTATCCATTTTTAAAAAAGGAAGTCAGTATTTTTCTTTCATTCTGGGATCATTTGTTCTCATCACATACACTTTGTTATAAGATGTGAAGTTTTTCAATGTCGTGAACGTTGCCCCAGGGGCACTGTAGGTCAGATATTCAGCTGCCAACTGCAAGGTTCCAAATTCAAATCCTTCAGTAGCTTCCTCAGAGAATAATGAGTCTGTCTGCACCAGTCAAGGTTTACAGTCTCAGAAACTCTATACCGGATCTCTAGGAGTTGAAATGGATTTGATGGCAGTTGGCTTGATTTTGGGGGTGGAACTTGCTTGGAATGCTAGTGATAGCCTATTACTGACTATTCTATTACTAGATATTCTGCTGGAAATGTGGGTAGTTTTTCCTAATGGGTTTTATCGAAGCCTTTAGAACCCGTCAGTGTCAGAGAATATGAATAACAATCAAGTCAACTGAGGATTCAAAATGATGCAGTAATCAAGATTCAGATCATGTGGCTTCTGGTCCTTCATCCAAATGTTGGCACCACACTCACCACAGTCATAGAGGTTGTTCTATGATCCTTCCCCCCCATGACCATTTAAAATCACATGACTGTGTGTTCATTTTGATAATGAAATCATCTGTGATAGTTTAGTTCAAGAGGAATAAGAATTCTTCCCCAATGCTATTGTCATTGAACTTAGGTAGAAGAGATTGAAATTTGGAATAGAAGTAAATGTAGCATTCCTTTGTACATGATTTGTAAAACCCAGTGCTTTGGTCTAGATTTCAGAAATGCATGTACAAAAGGTGATCTTTTGATATCTACATTATCTTTGCCCCTATTTTCCCCTGCCTGCCTGTAGAACTCGGTGAGAGCTCCCCCTCCTCGCCCCCCCCCAACCAACACTCAAATGACCATGTCTAGAAGCAAGGGCTGAAGAAATGATACAAATGGGCACCTAACATTGTCTAAACTGAAACATGTACCAGGTCCTCTGCTTTCCCTTAGCTGATACATTCTAAGTGATGTGCAATGCAGTAACCCAAGCCTGAAGCATGGCTTTTTGCTAAGGGACCATCCCTTCCACAGGAATCTGAGCAGAATTCATTGTCAATGTTCGGTGCCATCAAGCTGAGTCTGGCTCACAGTGACCCTATGTACACGAGGTGTACAAGCAGAAGAGTTACCATTGTTTTTAGGTGCCGTAGAGTCGGTTCTATCTCAGAGCCAACCTGTGTAGGCTACAGTAGAAGAAGCAGAATTAGGGTAACAGCAAACTCGTTTTGCTGTGCGATTTCCCAGAACACTGTCTTGTTCATCATTCCAAAAAATAGAATCAACGGAGAGCCTGAGTAATTTCACTCCATGTCCAGTTAGGATCCATTACACATTCTTGAGGCAGGTGAATGAAATAAAAATCAAAACAGACTCACTATACTAGCGTTGGGTCTGTGCCAACTGATAGTGACCTCATTGGACAGGGTCAAACTTCTCCTGTGTGTTTCTCAGCCCGAAACTCTTGAAGGTAGTTAGAAGGTCTTCTTTCTCCTATAACCTACTCATGGTTTCAAACTGCTTGACCCTCATTGAGGTTAGCAACCCAACGCATAACCACTACACCACCTGGGCTGATATGTGAACAGGTTGTAATAACTCGAAAAATCTGCAAAAAAATCTACATGTAGCCATTTTGTAAAACCTTACTTTAGCTACCGTACAGAAACCTAATGTAGTCTTGGAGAAGTGTATAGAGAAGACTAGAAAGTTCAATGGGTATATTGGAAAGTAGATCAGGCCCAGTAAGGTTTCTAGAATCATTCAGAGCAGTAATAATTATTAAAATCCTCATCTTAGAACTAATATCTGTGGTGAGGAAATTAAGCCCTGCTACCTGCAGGTTTAAACAAAGCCTGGTGGCACAGTGTCACATTGGGCTGCTAACCGTAAGGTCAGCAGTTCAGATTCACTAGTTGCCCATTGGGACAAAGCTGAGTATTTCTACTCTAAACTGTTACAATCTCAGAAAACCACAGAGGCATTTCTAATTGTCTTACAGGGTCCCCATGAGTCAGAGTTTACTCAATGCCAGTGAGCTTGTTTGTTTAGACCCATAGTGCTGTGATGAGCTGGAATTGACCCAGTGGCATTGAGCTTGGTTAGGGTCTGTGCAGAAACTTGTTTGATGGGCTTCAATTTAAGCAGCTAATCTATTTGATGACATCAGTGCTGGTATTGAATACAATAGTCTTTGAATCTTTATTTACTTATTCTCTTGATTTTAGATTATTTTGGGTATGGTTTGTTTGCTTGTGATCATGCTTGCTGAACAAGCAAGTAGAGCAAAGTCTGAATCTTACCTTGTTCTTATAAGGAGACATTCCCTAGTAATAATTGTGAGTTATTCTACTACATATGAGGGGACCTATAAAAAGTTTATGAAAAATCCCATTATTTTTCATTCCATTTTCCCTGAACTCCTTGACATCCCATTGTAGATGAATAAACACCCTTACAAGTAAAAAGTACTTTCTCTACCCCCCACTTAGAGGGGAGACCACTGATATTTAAGGCACTGAGCAATTTGGCCAAGGTCAAAAGCCAAGACTGATTAAAACCTGGAATTTGGAATTGGGTAGACCAACGAGCCACGGTGATACAGTGGTGAACTGAAAAGTCAGTGGTTCGAGCCATTAGCTAGTCTCTAGGTGAAAAGAGTTGGCAGTCTGTTCCCATTGAGACTGCAGCTTAGAAAACCCTATCACACAGTTCTACCTGGGCACGTGGGGCTCCTCTGAGCTGGAAAATAGGAACTGACAACAGCATGTAGTTTTATGTCTGAAAGATGAATTCTCAGCATTTATTGTTTGCTACTTAGCTGCTACACTACATAATTAAACATATTTTAAAATCACATGTTTTTAAGAAAATTGTCTTGTAATGATCTCATTCTCATTCAACTTCATAGTCACTACTAAATAACTTTGCTCATCATCTTAAAAAATAAAAATAAAACTACTCTGGATAACCTGCAGCTTCCATAGGACCAATAAAGGTCTTCTTTTTAAATGTTTAATGTGCATTAGGAGGTTTATAATCCTAAGGGTAAGTCTTATGCTGTCATTGTCTCAGCTTTTAGGTCCTGCCTGTACATCCTCACTTTTGTAGTCAGGCCCATGGAGGGAAATATGTTAATTTCTCCCACTCTCATTAGCATACCACTGTGAGCCTGGTCTGCCATAGGCTGGATCAACCTCAATACAATAGTATTACTGCTCTCAGGCGTTTGGCTGCTCCAGAGCTCTTCTGCACTAATTGATCAAACTTCCTCCACTATGAGTCAGTGGCTCCTGGAACATCTGCTCCAACCTAGGAGTTAAGATATCAAAATGCACTCTGGTTTTAATGTGTATATAGATATACACACATATATAGTGTGTGTATGTCTATGTGTGTGTGAAATTCCTTTAGACAACTTTCAAGCAAATTGTATTCACTTCTAGAGTGCCGTTTCTAACCAAGTGGCTCGTCGGAGTCATTTCACATTTTCACAGGTTGGTTGAATGCTGTGTCATGAGACCCAAGTTTCCACAGGAAAGTGAAATAATGGGAACCAACTGCGTCCAGTTTTAGACTCTGAGTGCCCGATATGTAATTAATTTCAAGCCTGGTGGGATACCTTCCACTTAGTGTTTCCCGACAAATCCATCATACAATATACTGACATTTAATGTTCCCAGAGTTTTTTTTCTCAAACTCGGTTGAAGGGATGGTGTGTCCACCACCAACCTCTAGTCATTAGCTAACAGGCTCTGTATAAGCAGAAATCAAATTCACTGCCATTGAGTCAATTCTGACACATGATGACCTATGGGACCAAGTACAGCTGTCCCTGTGGAGTTTCTGAGACGGTAGATCTTCGCGGGAGTAGAAATCCTCATTGTGTGGTTAGCAGCCGAAGGCATAACCATTCTACGACAAGGGCTGTGGCACTTCAGTACCACAATGACGAATGGAAGCTGCTCAGTGCCCCAGTGTCAGTACCGATGGAGCTGTTGACCAAAGGACAGCAAAGCAGCTGGAGGGTTAGCCTAAGGAACTCAACACGTTTGCTGATACTAAGGGAACTTGCAGTTATGTTATGTCCTTGACATCAGTTGCCAAAGGAACAAGAGGGAGTGGATGCTGTGCCCAGTAGGTAACCTTTAGGCAAGCCAAGCATAGCCTGAGAATGGCCAGAAGCTGAGATAGTGGTAGTCCTTCTGAGCAGGATGGTCAAGGGCAGATTTTTACTTGCCTTCCTTGTCTCGTGAGAACATAGAGGTACTGACAACACAGAGCGTCTGCAAGTGGTACGATGCGCTTTCCCTGGATGGCCAACCTTCCCAAGATTGTTTCAGACTTCACATTTTGCAGATGAAGAAAAGTAGCGTCCAGAAGCACAGATGCACAGCTCCTTGCTCACTTCACTCTGATAAATTGATTTGCATAATTGATCTGCCCATAATGAGGAGTGAAAGAAGGAATGCTGCGGCACTACTGAATTCTAGAGGAAAACATTCTGGTAACTTCCCTCCTGCTTCCAAACTTGTCCCTGTGTCTCACAAAGACGGTAAGATTATTCTGACTTAGTCACTTAGGAACAAAATGTGGACCAAGGTTGTTGGTGGATAGACTAGCTGTGACAGACCAGGTCAGTGGATTATCTTATTCAGGTTTCATTTTTAAGCTACATTTTAAAAATAGGCCTTTCTCATGGTCATTTCTTCATTCTTCTTTCTGTTGCCTTTATAATGGAGGAAATATATACATATCACTAACATATTGCTATGGTTAGACTTTCTCCATACTAATACACATACACACATTTTATCTTTCTTGGATATTTTGTAGGAGTTTAATATTCTGCATTTCATCTGATTTCTAATACTGAGCCCCAGAAAGGTTCAGTCTTCCTCTACATGCTTGTTGTAGGAGTAATGAACAAATCCATCTTCCTGTTTAAAGGTCAATAATCTCCTTCAGTTATCACATCAAATATTGCTAGGGGAAAATGCCAACTTTGGGATAAGAGCTCTGTTGGTGACAGAGTTAAGCTCCCAACTGCCCCCCAGAAAGTCACTGACTCAGTGGGCCTGTGGGGCAAAAGTCCTGCATGATTGGCTCTTAAAATTACATTCTAGAAGCCCCCACAGGACAGCTGTTTGCAGACACATTGGGTCCCATGAGCAGAACTCACCTTGAATCACCTGACCGGAGGAGCCAGCATGAGTAAATGAATCTGTGTGGGAACTGGGATTTCAGATAATCACTCATCTAATTCATTCTTTTCTGTATTGTCACCCTAGAAAGAGCTAAAGGAGGGTTTAAATAGCTTTCTTCTCACAGGAACTGCTACACGGTTAAAATTAAGATGGTAAAATAAAAAGCGTTGATACCAATGCTACAGTTTTCACAGGAGACACTTTGGTTTGGGGCTGAGATAGAAAACGTACACCCTAAGAGTACAATGCAAACTATACTCCTTGAAACAACACACTCTATGTATCTTCCTAGACCTGTGTTCCTTAGCGTCCCTGGGGAAAAGCAAAACAAAACAAAACAAAAAAAGGTAAAATGGTTGTTTATGTAAACACATGCAGATGCTCCTACCTTGACAGATGAATGGTTCCTGTATTTGATCTCAGATAATAATCAGAGAGTCTGGAAACTTTTAACAGACCACAAAGTGGTCCACCAATGAAGAACTGTGAGGCATTTTTACTGTAAAGAACCAAATAAAGAGGAGTGAACAGATTTAAAGGAAATAAAAGCATTAGGGAATCAATAAAATGAAGCAAGCAATAAAAACTCGAATCTGGCTTTAAAATAAAAATTAGATGTTCTGTGTGCTAATGAGATTTGGAAACACTACTTTTTCTACAGTGAACTGTATTCAAGGCATTTGAGTTTGAAGAGAGTGAAATCAAAGTCTTGAGTACCTTTTGGTTGAAGGCTGAGTGTCATGAGACCACAGTACATTTATTTATTGGATTCTTTGAGGTAAAGGGTTACAGGTCCAGGAGAGGTCCAATAGTAGGTGCTTGAAGAAATTGCATAAGGATCTCCACAAGTCTATGTGATCCATCTAATTATGTAGGAATTTAATGTATGATAAAGAGAAAAGAAAGACAATTAAAGTAAGTATGAATTATTCTAAGAATAACATAGAAAATGATACCATGTAGAAATAAAGAAACTATAAAGCAATAAAACAAATTAACATAAACACATCCAAATCGAGTTGCAAACAGTCTCTATAAAAATGAAAATAAAACAAAACAAATGAAACAAGACAGAACAAAATTACATGAAAAACAATTTATTTCTACTAACAGTAGACTCCACTTCATGTGATGGTTTTAATGTACAGAAAGACTAGGTACTAGGACAGATAGACAGACTAGACTCCATCCCTATACTCGCAATCCTCAAATTGCCACCAGATTATGCATCTACTACAGATAGCCTCTTCTCGACCATGTGTTCCGCTCTGGTCTTTGACCTCTCAGCCCCCAGCCTCATGTGCCCTGCCCTGCTCTGCAATGCCACAGGTTCTCCGTGTGCCCAAAGGCACCGCACACCACCAGGAGCCTACGCCCAAGGTTCTTGGCTCTCATGACAGACAACTTTCTTAGGGGCCTGCAGACACCCCACCCTGCAAGAAAGCCTCCCACTGAAAGCATTCAATTCTACTGGCCCTTTGGGCCAGGAAGTCCACTGGCAGTGAATTGTGGGGGGGTGGGGGTGGGACACATTTGACCTGTTCTGGCTTCCTGATTGCCACAAGTTTGACACATGCAACCCAGCTCCATCCTTCTTCATCCAGTCTGACACCAGCCATTCCTCCCGTGGCTTTCTACTTTTATACCGGGTTCAATTATTTGTTGCAATGGCCACACAGAACTCATAGGTAACATTCACAATTATGGGGTGTTATTAGGGAACTTAATGTGTTACTAAGATCCTAGTTAAGGTAGCCAAGATCATGTTAACATGTCCAGAGCTGTCAACATTAAGGACACAGTCAGTGGACCAGAGCAACACCTCTCCTCAGCTGGCAGCCACGCTTCTTCCCAGGTCTCAGCCTCTTGCCACATGGTCCTTTGGCTTCTGCCTCTGTGGTCCAGGAACTCACCCAGCTGTCACTCTCGCTCACATTCCCACGGTCTTGACCACATGAAAAGGTATCCCATAGCGGTGGCAATGCTCCTCTGTGTCTCTGTGCTATCATCGTTGGCATCTCTGGCCTTGGCCTCCATCACTTCAGAGAGAGATCTGGAACATGCGCTTCCAGTGTCCCTGGGCGTTCTATCTGTGTCTGAGTTGGTTTGCATACACAGAGGAATAGGTTTGATATAGAAATGGGTTTTGTCTTTTAGCTGACCATACGTCCCCCCCAAAGAAAACAAAGGATGGTGTCATAAATCACACCCTCTAGTAAAGTGGAGCATAAAGATGTCCCACAAGAGACAAAAGGTATGACTTGGTTCACCCCCTCTCTCTACTAACATCAGGACTGAGCCTCAATTTGATCCTGCCCAGTTGTATGACAGGGAACTCTCTCCAAAATGGGGTAAAATATACTGGCATAGAGTCCAGAATTATGATACATCGCATAAGGACTTGTGACTTAGAAAGGCCATGTGATTGACTACATCTCACCGCCAATCTGCCTGTGACTCTGGCTCGTGGTTCTGCTTTTGCCACTTCTTCAGTGTCACATTGTGTCCTTGGGTCTCAGATGCACTCAACTTATGACTCTTCATTCTTGATAGCAGTATTTCCCTCTCATGCTTCTGAGATTGCTTATTTTAAATATAGCAAGAGCACGAAACTGACCAATCCTCTCATTAGATTTCCAGGGTTTTATAATCAAAATGCACTGTTTTAATAATCACTCACAACTGAATCATATAACCCTATCACTATCTTCCCCACCTTCTCTTACTCAGACTGACCAGAAAAAAAGTTGTGTGGTAGAAGATGCAAAGATTAAGCTAGAAAAGTCTTATTAAATAATCCATGGTACTGCAACACTAAAGAAACTGTGCAATGAATGCACGAGGAAACAAAACTGTTGATTTGGCTTTTATCATTCTTTAAATTCACAAAATATTTTAAAAGCCCTAAATTTACATCAACAAGGAAATGAATCATATGGTTCTTCTATTGTTGCCTCTTCAGAAATGTCTTTCTTGGCTATTATATTACAAAGGATACATCCCCTTTCCCAGTTCTAGTGTTCTTTTGTAATGCTGTTCAATTTTTCTTTATAGTAAACATAGTTATGTGATACTACATGGCATGATTTTTGTGTTGACATGCCCTCACTAGAATCTCAGAACATGATACTGTTTTTGTTACTACCTCCTACTGTTGCTATTGTTAGGCCGTGACCCTGTGTACAACAGAATGAAACACTGCCTCGTCTTGGGCCATTCTCTCCACTGTTCTTGGGTTGTAACCACTGCACCGATCCATCTTCCTTAGGACCTTCTTGTTTTTCACCGCCAATCTACTTTACCAAGTATGATTGCCCTTCTCCTGGACCTGGGCTTTCCTTACAGCATTTCCAAAATATGTGAGACGAAGTCTTTCATACAGCTAAGGAACATTCCCGTTGCATTTCTTCCAAGATGGATTTGTTTGTTCTTTCGGCACTCCAGAGTATTTTCAATGTTCTTCAGCAGTATCACATTTCAAGTACGCAGATCTTCGTCAATCTTCCTTATCCAATGCCCAACCATCGCATACATGTGAGCCAATTGAAACCACTGTCACTTAGGTCTGGTGAACTTAGTGTTGAACGTGACCTCCTTGCATTTCAATACTTTAAAGAGGTCTTGCACTGCAAATTTACCCAATCCAGTGATTCCTCTGGTCTCTTGACTCCTGCTTCCATGAGCATTGATTATGGATCCTAGCAAGATACAATCTTTCTTAACAACTTCAATCTTTTCTCCACTCCTCAGGACTTTATTTACTGGTCCAATTTTGAGGATTTTGTTTGCATTTTTAACATTGAATTATAATCCATTCTGAAAGCTGTTATCCTTGTTCTTTATCAGCAAGTGCTTCAAGTCCTCCTCACTTTCAACAAGCAAAACTGTGTTATCTGCATAGCACAGGTTGTTAATAAACCTTCCTCCAATCCTGATACTTCATTATTCTTCATATAATTCAGCTTCTCTAATTATTTGACCAGCATATTGATTGAATTGTATGATCACAGATTGAATAAGTATGATCAGAGGATACAACAATGCACACTTTTCACGATGTTAAACATGCAGTATCGGTGGATTCTGTTTGCACAACAGCTCCTTGATCTACATACAAGTTCCACATAAGCACAATGAAGTGATCTGGAATTCCCATTCTTTATAAGGCCATCCATAGTTTGTTATGGTTCATGTAATAAAATGCTTTACATAATCAATAAAATGAAATAAGCACCTTTGTGGTATTCTCTGCTTTCAGTTAAGATCCGTTTGATATAGCAAAGATATCCCTTATTCCATATCCTCTTATGAATCTTTTCTGATTTTTGACAACTCCCTGTCAATATACTTCTGCAACCATTGTTGAACGATCATCAGCAAAATTTCACTTGCATGAAACAGCTATGCTATTGTTCTATAATTTGCACATCGTGCCAGGTCACCATACTTTGGAATGAGTCCAATGTGGATCTCTGACCAGGTCGCAAGATCACAAATTCCCTGGCATTAGATGAGTGACTGCTTCCCGTGCTTAGCAGCTTGTTGAAACACTGAGTAGAATTCCGTAATTTCCCAGACTCTTGCTTTTGGCTCATGCCTTCAGTGCAGCTTGGACTTCTTCCTTCATTCCCGCTGGTTCTTGAACATATGCTATCTGTCTCATGTACTATCGTATACTGACTGTGTATTCTTTCCATCTTCTTTTGAAATTTTAAATTCTGCTCTTTTCTTCCATCATTTCTTTCAGTTGTTATAGCATATTATGCCTTTACATAGGCAATAAATTAGGAGAAAGTTGCACACTTTTTCTGGCATTCATTTTAATATTTTCTTTCTTTGGTATCTTTTCACAACCTTTTAATTTCTTCATGAGTGATGTTCTTGATGCCTTCCCATAGGGCGTCAGATGTTTCATCATTAGGGTTCAAAATGTCAAATCTGCTTCTGAGGTGCTAGCGATATTCAGGTGGAATAGATGTAAGTTAGTATTTTTGGCTGTTGTGGACTTGTTTAAATTTTCTTCAATTTAAACTTGAATTAATATGAGTATTAGATGCTCTGTTCTTCTTTTGGGCCCAGGTCTGGTTTTAGCTACTGACATGAGGTTTACCCATTGTCTCTTTTCACAGAGGTAGTCAATTGGATTTCTGTACATTTCGTCTGGAGAAGTCCATGTATATAGTCACTCACTTTTTATGTTGTGAAGAAAGGCATTTGCAAGGAAAAAATCATTGTTCTTACAAAATTATGTGATGTCCAGCTTCATTTTTCTCTTTAAGGCCATATTTTCTAACTTCTGTTCCTTTTTCTTTGTTCCCAACTTTTGTATTCCCATCAGCAATATTTCTCAAGGCATCTTGGTTGCATGTTCAATCAATTTCAGACTGAAGAGGTTCAAAAAATTCTGCAATATCTGCATCACTAACTTTAGTGGTTGGTTCATACATTTGAATAATAGTTATATTGACTGGATTTCCTTGAATGTGGATAGTTTCCTCTCACAGAAATTATTGTCTTTCAAAATGGATCTTGAAATGTCCTTTTGGATGATGAGTGTTGAAATGCTTCTGCTGAATCTCTCATTCCTGGCAAAAGAACCCACATAATTTTCTGGGTGAAAATGTCCAATATAAGTTTATTCCCATTCACTAATGCCTACGGTATGGATCTTTATGGGTTCTATTTAACTTCTGATGACTTCTATTTTTCTTAGATTCAAATTGTGTACACTCCAATTTGCAATTATTAATAGATGTTTGCAGCTGTTTCTTCCAATTTTGAGTCATGCTCCATCAGCAAATAAAGATCCCTACGGCTTTGCCCCCAAAGGTTTTAGTCCATCCATGTCATTGTACTCGATGCTACTTTGAAAAAATCAGATTTCTTCAGTCATATTTTGAGGGTCTTCTGAGCAGACAATCCTTTTCTGCTACTCTCTCAGACAATGTTGTGCTACTGTTCGTTAGCTAATTCTTTGAAAGTGGGCAGTCCATTCCTACTTTGTAGTCTGTTCTTAGTCTGGAAGTGATGTGGAAACCTGTTCACTTTGGGTGACCCGTCTGGGGGTTGAAATACCAGAAATATAGCTACCAGCATCCTACGAGCACACGGCACTGTGCACTGGCAGACACACCAGACAACACATGGTTGGTCCTTTAATCCCACCACTTCTCTGTCAGTTTGTCGCACTGTGATGGCTTGTGGGTTGCTGTAATGCTGGGAGCTACCTCATATTACTCATTATTTATTAAAATATATTTATGAGGACAGGGTGTGGGGAAGCCATATCTAACCTTTGGCTTTCTTAGTGCTCTAAGGCAGAGGTTAGATATGTCTCCACTCTCCATCTTTCTCTACCTACTCTGCCCTGACACCACTTATTCATCCCTCTACTTCAATCCTGGGGTGGTAATTATTTTTGCATTGGCCATACTGAACTTATAGAACATACTCATGACTAAGGATATGGTTGGGTTATTGGAGATTCTAACAGGTTACCACAGCCAGGATATGATACATTAAGGATAGCGTCACTAGCCCACAGCAATGTCATTCCTCTGCCAGCAGCCAAGTATCACTCTAGTCACTCCCTTTCAGCCACATGTTCCCGTGGCCTCTGTCTTTGCTGGCTAGGAAGTTAACCCTCCACCGTGCCTCACAGTCTCATGGTCTTGAGACTGCACCTCTGTTCTGCCCATGGTCAGTTTGCTTCAGCCTCTGGTGTCTCTGATCCAGGCTTGGACCGCTACAGACAGTGGTCGCAAACAGGCTGCACTGGTGGCTCTTCTTCCAATGGATTTCTCATAGATTTCTCTTTCCTTGCAGAGAGGAAGCATCCTTTAGCCACAAGAGTGGCAACTAAAACTGGCCAATTCCAGCTATTAATGACAAACAAACCTAACTCACGGACATCAGATCAACTCTGACTCACAGTGACTCTAATGGACAAGGTAGAACCGCCTCTGTGTGTTGCAGACACTGTAACTGTTTACAGGAATAGAAAGCTCCATCCTTTTCCCTTGGAGCTGCTGGTAGTTTCGAACCGCTGATGTTAGGAGTCATAGTCCAATGTGCAACCACTACTCAACCGGAGCTCAAGTGCCTTTATTTACCTAGTCCCACTAACTCATTTGGCGGGAGTTACAGAGATATGGAGAGAAGAGCCATATTAAGAAATTTCAACCCACTACGATTCGTATATTACTTTTCTTTCCTATTATAATGTAAATTCCATGATAATTGAAAAGGACTCTATTCACTACTCTATCCCCAGCTTCTGGAATATACGCAAAATATTTTTAGAATATATGAATGAATAAGTGAATAATATAAATCTGAGTAAAATTGCATGAATGTGTATAATTCCCTGCATTTTTCTCTCTGCATTTTTTCATAATTTTGAGAGATAATAAATTCCATTTGAAAAATATTCACAGAGTTACCTTAAGTTAAATGATAAGTGATGGTTGCTTCTTTATGTTTATTTTTAATGTATTCAAACACTTAATTGAATAATCAGAGTAATTTGGGTTGTTAATGGTTTAGAATTATTTAGAAATTACACCCAGAGTCACTATGAATTGAAATCCCAAGGCCAGCGACTGAGGTGACTGCTTTCTTTCTTTCCTTTTTTAATGAACTAGATTGTCACTAAAGACACTGAGTACATTTTAGGTTTGCTTTCCCTCTGCTTATTCGCTTAGCCACTCAAACTAGTATTTATTAACCTCTGTCACATCATTCAAGTTCTGTTTCATTTTATACCAACTGCTTGGCCATCCCACTGTTTATACCTAACTTATAAACAAATACTCTATGTGGAATAATATGGTCACTTAGCTGTTTTCAAATCATGCCCTGTGAATACTTCTCTATCTCCTAATTGTTTGTGATCCTTCTTTCTGGATCCAGAATCCTTTATCCCAAACCAATTAAACCAATGTGAACCTTGAGTGTCTCATCATAGTTTTTCTGTGTGAAACCACAAAAGTATTTATTTGTGTCTTCTTGTTTTGATATCTGTGTTGGACAGGGTTCTCTAGAGAGACAAGCCAGATTGCTAGTAATTATATATAAATATATTTATAAAGATAGATATATAATACAAGAAATGAACTGTTAAATTATATACAGATAGATAATACAAGAAATTAACAGTCAAATTATAAAGCAGTGAGACACTAGCAGTCCTTTAAGGCTTGAGAGCCACCAGTTGCCAGTTCCCTACTGTAGAGAGAGCTGGGCTATATATCTCCAGGTAGCAAACAGCAAGGCAGGTCCCCAACTGTCATCAACTGTCAGTCCCCAGCTCCAGAGATGAACATTCCAATCATGTGGGCTTAAAGGGACCTCAACTTACAGCGACACAGTCCACAGGCTAGGCATCCCACAGGTAGCGTACAACTTTAAACTGAGGCACAGAACAAGCAAGGTGAGACTCACTGAGCCATTTATCCCTCTACCCTTCAGTTAATCCTACTTGTGTTTATCGGCCAGGCTGGCACAATAAACTATCACAATATCTCTCTTAGTCAATCCCATTTGCCACTGTGCTTTGTAAAAAATTTAGTTTCATAGGATGTGAATGCAGGTCATGTAAAAGGAATAAATAAGAGCCCATAATGACTACATTTTGAAATGAGTCTCTAGGAATAATTAAATTGATTCTTTTAATTACAGTTCTGTCTAGATCATTTTATTTACTAATGTGCATTATAAATCTCCAAGGGACATCTATATTATGCAGGATTTCAACTTCTTTAGCCGTAGGATCGCTTTGAAAATTTCAATGGTTCCCTTGCAACCATTTAAGTATTTCCCAATATGGGCTTTTCTATTTTCTTATATTTCATATTTTGTACAAGTGAATTTTTTTACCGTTCCTTTCCGTTGATTTCCGTTATAGATACCATGCAGTCGATTAATAAACACACTACGAAGTTCCCTCTACTAGTAATAGGTGTAGATGGTTCAGGTATAACTATTATTTTCATTTCTTTAACCTCCTGACAAAGAAATCCAGTCTGTGAAATTGACCCCCACCCCCAGTGCACCGTGGTTTTCTCAAGTGAAACGGGAAGTGAACAAGGCATCTGTGGAGGACTTGTCACCTCTTGTTACTGCTGAATCATTCCCTGCATGAGCATAGTTTGTACATATGAGTCAAAATCAATCGAACGGGTTGAAAGGTGCCTTCAAACTTTTGATAGGAGAGAAAGAGAAAGCAAACCACCTGAATTCTGGCCCCACTTCTTCAATGTTTGTTGAAGCTTAGGCATTCTTCAACCTGAGTCAAAGGGGGTTGTTTTAGAAAAGCAATGGGCAAAATTCTCCTATGGCTTCCAGATGAAACCAACAGACTGATCTGGATAGAGGCTGCTCTCTGAATGGGAGCCCAGTGTGCTCGCCTAGAATCCCAGTGTGCTGGCCTAGAATCCCAGTGTGCTGGCCTAGAATCCCAGTGTGCTGGCCTAGAATCCCAGTGTGCTGGCCTAGAATCCCAGTGTGCTCGCCTAGAATCCCAGTGTGCTGGCCAGCTCCAAATGTCTTCAGAGAATGCGCCCTTGTCTCTCTGTGTCTTGTTCAGCTGACAGGTGAGATCCTATCAGAGAAGCAGCAAGTAGAATTTCTGGGGAGGCTGGGAAGCCCGTGGTGACAATACTGGATTAGGGAAACTCAATTATCCCTATAAAATTGTTATTTTACCCAATTAGTTGCCAGGTCCAGAAAAGAAAGTTCTAATTAAAGCTAAATAATTGATATCATTCTTTTGTAATCTTCTCTGTTGATTAAATCCTATTTTAAACGATTGAGGTATGTTACAAAAATATAAAATAGTATTATTATACCTAGCACACAAGGATGTATATTTTTAATTGGTATTAGAGTGCCAGTTATAAGAAGCACATGCCTCTTCCACTCAAAAACTGTGTTTAAACTTGTCTCTGTGAGCAGCATATGGCTGTGGACAAGTTTTCTCAGTAATACATTTATCTTAGTTGTTATGTGTTTGGCTGTTATCCTCATGATGGGCAGTTCAAAACCACCAGCAGCTCTGTGGGAGAAAGACTGGGCTTTCTACTCCTATAAACGTTAATGCCTTGGAAGCCCATAGAGGGTCACTAACAGTCAGCATTGACTGGATGGTAGTGAGTTTGGTTTCTGGGTGTTAACCTCCTGAAGGCTGCTTTCACGCAAAAGTCCAATCAAAGCAGTGGCTTGGGAGTGATTCTGCCGGCAGTTAAGTTCAAGGCAAAGAGGTCAGCTCAGAAGGCGGACAAATTCTATCTTAACTGTTAGGGGGTTTTGAAAGTGTAAACTTGATGCAATTTCTCAAAGCAAACAGGACGATCCTGGGGGCTCATTGGGTAGAATTTGAAAGAAAATTGAAAATGGCGTTGGTGAAACAGGTCAGGAAATTTGTGCTGAGGAACTTTCTCCGTCCTGACAAGGCACTTGCTCATTTGCCAAGAGCTGCAAAGTCTGTCCTGTGATCATTTCACTGGGAAACCGCATCTTGCCCCAGCCATCCTGCAGCCCTGACCTTGCCCCATCAGGACTTCTTTTTGTTCTTCTAATACGAAGAGCATTTAAAGGAAACCATTTTAGTCTCTCCAGGATACCCAACCTGCCGTTTTGACCTGGAGGCGTGACCTCCTCCTAGGGAGGGTCCTGGGAACCTCCGCTCTTTCTCTGCTTCACCTTCCTGCTGGTGAGCCACTCAGAGACCTGCCAGAGCCCTGCAGATGTGCCCGTGCCAGTGGCTCCCTAAGACTTTGCACCCATGAGCCTGTGAAGTTCCTGCATTCCGCATCAGTGCATGTGGCTTTCTCAGTCTGAAAAGGGATTTCTGGACTAGTATTGGACTTATGGACTTGACCTGGGATGGGCTGTTTTCTTGATAAGTAATTACTTCTGGATAACTACTTCTTACACATATATGTATGTCCCTGGTTTTATTTCTCTAGTCAACCCAGCCTACCACAGGCACATTTTCCTATCAATCTGTTATGGTTTTTTAGGGGTGGTCTTCAACAAAATTTTATTAGTGATGTCCTTTGGTAAATTCAGCATTTGCTGCTTTGCTTTGGTATGGAACAGGCACCCAGGTGGCTTTCTCCCAGTCAGTTGACCAAAGAGTCTTCCAAATGCCTGAGCATATGTGAGCGAGGCCTTCCAGCTTGCTTCCGATTATTGAAGCGTCTCAGATGGTATTTTGTCAATTTCTGGAGTACTTGCTTTCTATCCAATACCTTTAATGTAGCTTTGACTTGTTCCTTCAATGCCATGAGATCTTTATTTTATGCAACCTCCCGAAATGTCTGAGGATTGGCAGATTATTTTTGATATGGCTGTTTTTTTCCTATCATTTTGTCTGTGGTTCCTGATTCATTTAATAATTTTGCTGTAGAATCTTTTAATACTGTAGCTGGTGGCCTGCATATTTCTTTCAGGCTGAGAAATGCTGACCTTGTTCATCCTTTTTGGTTTTATAATTCCAGGTCTTTGCACATTTCATTGTGGTACTTCGCTGAAGTCATCTGTCAAAGTCTTTACTTCATCATTTTGCTAGTTAGCTTTGGCTACGCTACATTGAAGAGCAAGTTTCAGCGTCTCTTCTGATATCCATGTTTGCCTTTTCTTTCTTTTTAATAATCTTTTCCTTTCTTCGGGTATAAAGTCTTTGGTGTCTGCCGAGAAAGCACCTGGTCTTCGCTCATTAGCGTTCAATGTGTCACATATATTCTGCGATTGATGTTTTTTAGATTCAGGTGGACTCTACTCCAGTTCATTCACGCCTTGGTTCTTGTGCACACGGTTTCATTTTCTTTGTCATCCGTTTGACTGTTCCTGTGAGTAATTGGTAATATGTTCTTCCTTCAGTCCATGCCCTTATTCTAAGGGATGGTCTTAAGCTTCCCACTCTTCTTCTGACAAATAGAGTTAATTTGATTCCTGTATGTTCCATCTGGAGATGTCCATGTGAATAGTGTCCATTTTTGTCGTCACAGAAAGCTATTTGCAGCGAATAAGACCGTGGCCTTGTGAAATTGTATCATACTCGCTTAACATTATTTCTGTTACCATCATTTCTGTTGCTATCATTTCCAACTATTGATCTTTCTTGTTTCCAACTTTTGCATTCTAATCACCAGTAATTATAATTTCATGTTAATCAAACATTTGATCAATTTCCTTTAAAACATTATTAGTTGGGAGTTAATAAATATATATTATTCCCTAGTTCATTCACATCCAGCAGAATTATACAATTGTTAACAAACAGTTTCAAAACAGTCTTTCTGATTGTTGGCAAAAATCTTAAATTTCTTCTTTGGCATTGGTATGTGGTTGAGTAATCATGGATAATAGTTATATTACCTGGTAATCCTGGCAGGCAAGTGGATATTAGTCTATCACTGATGGGGTCTTGAAGTGTTCTTTTTGGCAATGGATGTGACAATGAATTCCTCTTCAATTTGACATTCCCAGATTAAATAGACTGCATGGTTCTCTGGTTCCAAATGACCAATACAATATCTATTTAAACTCTTTAATTCCCAGGATTTTGAACTTCAAATATTTAATTTTATTTTTGGCAACTCCAATGTTGTAGGGTCAGCCGTCCTACATGCCACTCTCTGATTAGTAGATGTATGCAGGTGTTTTTTCTGATTTTTGGGTAGCGCCATATCAGAAAATGAGGAGCCCTAATTCTTTACTCCATCCTTCTCTGATCACAAGAATCTACATCTAACCTCCTCCCTGAGGGATGGACAACAGAAACGTGGGTGGAGACATTGGACAGTGTAAGACATGGCAAGATAATAATTTATTAATTATCAAGGGTTCATGAGAGAGGTGGAATGGGAAGAGAGGGGAAAAATGAAGAGCTGATACCAAGGGCTCAAGTAGAAAGCAGATGTTTTGAGAATTATGGCAACACATGTACAAATATGCTTGACACAACGGATGTATGTATGGATTGTGATAAGATTTGTATGAGCCCCCAATAAAATGATTAAATAAAACAAAACAAAAAACCAACAAAAATACCTCAGTGCCATCGAGTCGATTCTAACATATAGGGAACCTATAGGGCAGATTAGCGCTGCCCCTGTAGGTTTCCAAGGCCTACAATGAGAGTAGATGCCCTTTCTTTCTCCCTCCTCAGAGTGGTTGGTGGTTTTGAACTGCTGTCCTTGTGGCTAGCAGCCCAAAGCGTAATCCACTGTGCCACCATGGATCCTAATGACAGCAATCACAAGAGGGGAGAATCAAGAAATACAGGCTTGAGGGAAAAGTAAAATTAAAGAAATAAATAAAAAGACTGACTCTACTCTGAAGAGGCAGCTCTTCCATAGGTCTATACTTCCATAGCACTTTGCAATCTATGGGGCTTCCATTCTGGCATTTTAGAAGACAATGTTTTGCTTTTACTCATGATGTTCTCACTGTCCATTTTTAAAGTAGATTTCTTGGTCTTCAATGTAGTTGATCTTTGTCTGGATCTGAAACCAGTCCATCTAATGGAATTTGAAATATGGGTCGTATAGCTTCTCGCATTACATGATCATCAAGCCCCATAGTAGCAAAAACTGACATACGATTGGTAGATACATGTATGAATGAGATTTAGAATACAGACTCTGATAAGAAAGTTTTTGCTGGCGGAAGGAACTTGGGCCTCTACTCAAACACTCCCTCAATGCATAAATACTTTCTTTTATTAAATTGGCATTCTTTGATGCTCACCCTCCCGACACAACTGCTGAAGCCAAAGTGGGTGAACAAGTAAATGTGGTGAAGAAAGCTGATGGTGCCTGGCTATCAAAAGAGATAGTGACTGGGGTCTTAAAGGCTTGAAGATAAACAAGCAGCCATCTAGCTCAGAAGCCACAAAGCCCACATGGAAGAACACACCAACCTGTGTGATTGCGTGATCCCGAAGGGATCAGTTACCAGGCATCAAAGAACAAAAAAACCATATCATTGGCTACACACCTCCATGATATGATCGCCGAAGACAAATGGGTGCATAAGCAAACGTGTCGAAGAAAGCTGATGGTGCCCGGCTATCGAAAGAGATAGTGTCTGGGATCTTAAAGGCTTGAAGGTGAACAAGTGGCCATCTAGCTCAGAAGCATTAAAGCCCACATGGAAGAAGCACACCAGCCGGTGCAATCACGAGGTGCCAAAGGGACCAGGTATAAGGCATCATGCAAAAATATATATATAGATATGTGTGTGTGTGTGTGTGTGTGTATATATATATATATATCATAGTGAATGAAGGGGGAAGTGCAGAGTGGAGACCCAAGGCCAAAATGTCGACCACTGGAGATCCCCTCATAAAGGGGTTTAGTAGAGGAGATGGGTCAGTCAGGGTGCAATGTAGTACCGATGAAGAACACAGCTTTCCCCAAGATTCTGGATGCTTCCTCCCCCAACTACCATGATCCGAATTCTACCTTGCAGAACTAGATAGGGCAGAGGTTGTACACTGGTGCATATGGGAGCTGGAGGCACAGGGAATCCAGGGTGGATGATACCTTCAGGACCAGAGGTGTGAGGGGCGATGCTGGGAGAGTGGAGGCTGAGTTGGTTGGAAAGGGGGAACTGATTACAAGGATCCACATGTGACCTCCTCCCTGGGAGATGGACGACAGAGAAGGGGGGGAAGGGAGACTCCGGATAGGGCAAGATATGACAAAATAACAATCTATAAATTATCAAGGGCTCATGAGGGAGGCGGGAGCAGGGAGGGAGGGGGAAAAAAAAGAGGACCTGATGCAGAGGGCTTAAGTGGAAAGCAAATGCTTTGAGAGTGATTAGGGCAAAGAATGTACAGATGTGCTTTATACAATTGATGTATGTATATGTGTGGATTGTGATAAGACTTGTATGAGCCCCTAATAAAATGTAAAAAAAAAAGGAAAGTTTTTGTTTTGCACCACTGAATCTATTTTGACTCATCCAACCCAATGTGGCTTAGTAGAACTGTTTTATAGGCTCTCCTAGGCAACTAGCCTTTATAGGAGAAGCTTGCCAAGTCTTCTCCCCTGTGGTGCAGCTCAAACTGCTAGTTAAAACCTTTGACCATTCAACTAACTGCCAAGCAGTAACCATTGCACTGGCAGGGGTTTTTTTATTTAGAAAGTGCTTAACTCCAAATTCCTGGCTCTTTTCTATTCCAGCTGTGTAACCTTGCAAAAACTGCTCCATCTATTTAAACCTAGGCATCCTTCTCTGTAACTCAAGGACAATGGGACAGGGCAATCAGTACACATTTTGTCTTGCACTTTAAGGATTAGGAGTGTTTTTGCATATGTACAGTAAAAGAAATTAAACAATAGTCATTAACAGGAACTACCCGAATTCTGATTTTTCTAGCAACATTTCTCAAAATAAATGCGCTATTTTTCCTGTGGAAAGTTCTAGCAAAGGCTTATCGAGGGAGAAATGCAACAATACAGTAAACATTCGCTGTGTTTCAGCCCACAAAGGAGGTTTCCTGCAACACCATATTATTTTAAATTACTCCGGAAGTAATCAATCATTTAGTAATCCAATATCATCATCATCATAACCTTCATCATCACCAGTTATCATATTAAAGATCAGTAAGATGTAAAAATGCATCTAAAATATATGCTCCATTTGCATGCCTGCCCTCTACTGACTATAGACATAGTCTCCCAGCAAGTCCTTCATAATGCCCCACTTGGCTCCAATCAGCCTCCCAATGCATAACACCAAGTCACAGATTCAACTCGTGGACTGGATTATTTGGTTATTTGTGGGAAGATAATTTATGCATTGAATCATAATTCATGAACAGACAAAAAGCAGATTTACCTTCCCTAAAAGACAAGGGAGTAATGAATTTCTAATGAATATTCCACCATTTTACAATCCTTTCATTGTAGGTGCAACATGAATAATGGCCTTCCAGCCTCAATAAGTCCATAAATTCTGTTCCTTTCTCCCTTATTTTTTGTAATCTCAGTACTTTTTTAAGTAAATGAACTGATTCCTCTCCCTAAATTTCAGATTTAGTGATAATATGCTTAAAGGCTCGGCACAAGGAGCTGTGCTCTGCAGGCCATTTGCTGGTTTCACACATGAATCTCCTTTGGCAGAATCTTAGGGAGTAAAATCCATTACTGCACATTGCGGACATTGTCTATAATTCCCTTTTTCCTGCAGTCTCTAAATTTGTCAATTTGTATCCTCTTCCTGGATTGCCTTTCTTTGGCACCCCCCCCCCCACACCCACAAAATTTATGACTTAGTTCTAAGTGTGTCATTATATACCAGAAAATGGATTGTGCTGTACCGAAACTGTCCTGTTTCCACACACCTGACTTTCTGGATTTAGTCTCTCTCAGCTGACTTCTTTAACCCAAGCAGGACTGCTTCAGCAAAATGATATAGAAACTGATTCTGCAGGGCATTTTGTCATTTTCCACCCACAGCTATATCATTTAGATACTTTTAAACACCTTTAATAATTAGTTTGCCCACTACAATTTTTTTTCTACTCAGCGCAACATGTTAGGACCATATCATGCAATCACCAGTGAGCTTACAGGTCTCAGTAACTTCCCTTGGATGCCAATAGCAATCCCTATTTTGGATGAGGCAAGAAAAGGTTCCCACAGTATCATATCAAGCCTCCAACTCTAACATACTGTTCACTCTTTAGCCAACAGTTGGGACCAGGCACACACCATGCAGATGCCTTGAACATGCATGCTGAAAGAGTCAGCTCTAACATTATGAAGTGTGTTCCTGTTTAAGTGCATGTTGTGGTTATTGTTTTTTCTTGCTTTTGTTTTTACTTTTTTGCAAGAGAGTTGTCTAATTTTATCTTATTAACTTTATCTGAGTTCTGTTTATGTTTGCAGTATTTTTCCAGATAAAATGTCCGTAAGTACCCACATTGTAAGTGTGCTATCTATGAGTTCATTTTGCTCTTTTTGTTTTGCTTTTACTTTTTATGGATTTGCAAAGAATATTTGCCTTTCATACCACAATGCCTGAACTTACAGCCAAGCCATAGTCCTATGGGATCACGGGAGTACACGCTCCTTAGATCAATCAACCGTATGGGGTCAGAAGTGCAGCGATTTCCCTGGGATCGACTTTAGGGATAGAGAGGGAAGAAGGATGGATGAAAATGGTAAACAAAGGAAGGAAGTGGAAAATGTGCTGTCACGTTGTGGCTGCTGCTGCTGATGACCCAAATCTATGTGTGTATGAATCTTGCTGCCTCTGTGAGTGACCTGCCAAGAGAAGACATCCTCTAGCAAGGCATCACCCTTGGGTCTTCCTCCTCTATGTCCCATCCTGCTTCACTACCTATCCATTCCTTAGCTTACTGCATTGCTTTCCTTCCCCCCACCTAATCCCCAAATCGATTTCCTCGAGCACACACTGCGATCCGGCAAGTGCCTGAAAGCTGACTTCATCACATGGCACCAAACCACTGTCTCAGGGGTGCACTTTCAGGAACATCATCGCATGCACGTCTATGTTCTTTAAGCTAGATGTCCCTTTTCTATGGCACTTGGAACCGCTGGTTCTTCATTAGCCAGGTTTCACTTCTTCAGTGTCCAAGCCTTCTGCACACACTGCTCAATGCAGTCCCCTTCCCAAAATAGTGCTTCATTATATTTATAGCATCTAAAATATTTTTAAATACCTGAATCACTTCTTTAAATAGTTCTTTCTTTATTCTCGTTGAATTTTCCACCAGAATGTAAGCTGCATGTGGATAAGGACACTCTCTGTCTTGTTCCACCTTCCCAGCAGAGTGCCAGCGATAGATGATTACTTCTCCGATGTGTAATTGTTGAATAGGGGAATGATTCATTGATCACTAATACTTTCTGAATTCTTTCTGATTCCTGCCTAGGAGTCCTGAAGAGATACTCCGAGCTTTTCTTTTCATTTATGGTCTTGTGCCTGTGGTTCTTGACTTAACAAGTGGATCTTTAATTCCCAGGAATCTAACACTATTTATTAGAGTAGCACAAGCGCTTATTGATTATGCAGAGATCTGAAATCTGTATTCTGTCGGAACTCAGGCCCATACTGTCTCTCCTTTCCGTATGTCTGAGAGGCAAGGACAATGGGACATCCTGACACTGACCTACCTTTGAGGTGGTCCCTCCAGTGCACGGGAACCTGCAGAAGGAGCTATGATTAATGAACCCAAAGCTCAAAATCCCTACTGCGGATGAAGCTCCATTTCTCCATCTCTAGAAAGTGGGAGCAGAAGGAGAAAGCAGGACATCCATCTACGAGATCTGATGAACTTAGCCTTGGTGGAGCTTGGGCAGAACTGCTCTCAGAGAGGAGCTCTTAGAATTGATGGAACCGTGGTACTAGTTCTAGTACTGTTCTAAAACTGCCAGGACACCCCAGGCGTGGCACTTTAAGGAGGAAGTGTTAAGGGTCTTCAGAGAACAATAATAATTAAAGTACCAAGGATCAACCCATAGAAGAAAGGAATGCATGTCTGCACTCAAACCCTAACCAACCTCATTGTCGTTTCATAAATGCCTACTCGTACTGACCCTATAGGACAGGGTAGAATTGTCCCTGTGGGTTTCAGACTGTCATGTAACACTTTATGGGAACAGAGAGTCCCATGTATGTGATATGTGAATGTGAGGGTCTGTCTGTGTTAAATAGTTTAATCGTGATGCCCACTGGAATGATGGTTCAATAAACAGGAATATGTGTCTACCATATCTGACATGATTGACAGGTAGGAAGGGGCTTCATTTTGTGAAAAAATGGAATGAAAAGATAATGAAAATTTCCCATGAAAATTTAAAAGCCTGTGTGTGTGTGTAGTCAAAGTTAATTACAATTTGAAATAAATAGGATATTTAGAATTTCAGAACAGAAAGACAGTGTGTCCAGTTTAGCTTATCAGGAAAATTGTAATAATTTCAAATGAAACTCGATATATGAATGAAATTTTCCAAGAAGGAAGACTTCTCACGGAGCATGCCGCTGCTAATTTTGACCAGAATATGAGATTTGTGAAGGAAAGCAATACTGGGAGACTTTTAATGTGATGGTCTTCTCTTTAGCTGATTAAAAAAAAATCTCCTTAGCTTTTGTTTCATTTTTTTTTAATTATCTTACCTAGGTAGGTTCTGGATTTTTAACTTTTACTACATTTTTATGTTGCATGTTTAATAATGGAACCTTGCCTAGAAGAGTTTCATAATAGTATATAACATTGTCTAATGTATAATTGTTGAAATAAATACATGAAAATTTCTAGGCTTGAGATGCTTTGACTTCAGCGTTCTTCTTCTATGAACCCTTTACATTTTTAAGGCCACTTATCAATCAATAAATTTTTATTTATGAAGAGTTGACTACTGACCCCATACACATAGCATTAGGGCATTGACAACTCCAATAGGTTGAAATCAGAAGCACATGAATCAGAGAAAAACAGCTTCAAGACAAATAATTTCTCTCTTGGTTAGAACTGTTGCCACCCCACCCCCTGCCCCAAGTAACTCACAATAAAAACAAACAAATAAATAAAGTATTAAAAAGAAAAGAACAGCCTCTCATTCCTATACAATTATTTTAATTAAAAATCTTTTCACTCTGATCTGTATATATGTGCAGACATATATATGTGAAATAATGATACACAGAATGCCAAATACAAGGGGCTTCAAAAGTTCTTGGAAAATCTCCATGATCTTTGCCCTTGTTTTTCCCATGAACTTTTTGAAGCCCTTCAGTACCATTGCAAGTGAAACAACATATGTGGAGTCAATAAAATGTATGACGTGCGAGCATCCAATTTAAAATATCCAATTTTGAACTAAAACAATTGAAAAAATGTTAAGACCACAACTTTGATATGTTTGTAGTGTTGAGATGTAAAAGTTTTGTCATACCTAGATGCATATACCTCTGAAGCAACTTTGGATTCTGATATAAAGACAGTGTCTGTCTTCTTCGAGGGTCAACCAGGGAAGAGTTTTTAACAAATATCTTATGACTCTGGAAGAGACCTGTTGTTAAAACTTTTAAGGTTGGGGAAAACTTGCAAGAGCTAGTATTAAACAAAGAAGGAATACCCATAAGAACTCCCTGAAACCACTGGACAGTCACTGGACACTTTCTGCAAAGGTGTGCGGATCCTTCTGGAAATGGACATATTTGTAAAGAAACACTGTCAAGAAAGGAAGAAAAATAATGTCAAGTTAGAAGGCAGCTGGGAAATGCTTGAATATTTTTCCTCCCCATTTAGTTCCCATCCTTTACCTTTGCTTTTTCCCTCAGCCATCCCGTACTCTTCCCATCTTCTCTGCATCAAGAGCAGTAGGCGATAAGAAAAGAAGAAATGATCCAGTTCAACAGTGTGCAGCACCAGAAGACGTCTGAGGCAATTGGACATTGGAAAGGCAATGGAAATTTCAGAAGCAGATGATCCCCTTTCAGTGAACTTCCTTAAACCCAGGGCTGGGGCATTTTTCATTAAGGAGAAAGTACTGCTTATGTTGGACTGTGTAGGCACAGAGTGTCCGTTGCCCCTACACACTCCAGCCATTGTAGAATGAAAGCAGTCATCAACGATAGATTTAAGCATGGGTGGGACTATGTTCCAAGAAAGCTTCATCCATACAGCCAACAAATGGAAGCTCCAGTTTGCCATGAAGGCCTCAAGACGTCAACCACTAGCTTGCATTATTGAGAGACACCAACTAAGATAATAATTACTAGGAGACAAACATAGATCTCCAGTCCAGATTTCTGAGATTCATGGATAAGAAAGCTTCACTCAGGCCACTCCTAGAAACCATCCATGTACACACACAACAAAACACACAAGCATGGTCTTCCAAAAGTATTTACTTTGACATCAATATACAAGAATTCTTACTGTAGCACATATTTACACATTATTTACTTTATGTGGTAATAATAAAAACAATTCTAAAATCTTAACCCCTGACATTTTAAACTTCACTTAAGGGAAGTACAAAGAGCAGGTAAATAGTTCAATTTATTATTATCTTCTAAGAACTATCAGACCATAAATCTGTCATTTCTCTCATTAACCTGCTGTGAAAACAATAAAAACCTGTCTTCTTACTTGGCCCAAGAACTCTTGGGTCTCCTATGAAATGTTTAAATTTTGTCAAAGACACATAGATATGTCCTCCCTAAGGTAGCTGAAGTATGGCGTTTAATTGCAATTTTTAGAAGTTTATCTATTACTCCTTTAATTACCTCGTGGCATATAATTATTATTGTTTGAGAATATCATTCACCAAACATTAGTCTCGGTGAATATCAGCGATCAGAGAGGGAGACTGGTGAACCAGGCTATTGTTTGCATGTTAGAAAATGTGCCCAAGAATATGGTCTTAGAGAGAAATGGCAAAGTCTGTGTTGCAATGAAATGGCAATCGGAACTTTATACCTGCCCTGGGACTGAGCCCCAGCTTCTGGAGCAGCTTTGATTTTAATTTAAAAATAATGATTTATGAGACAATGGGTTTAATCAGAGCAGTGCTCTCATCATTAGATGTGAGTGAAAGGATATGGAACTACACTGAAAGGCAAGGGAGTTAAGACCAACACCATTGTACCCGTGTGAGGCAGTAGGATGATGGATTTATAGAAAGAGTTGGAGAGTTTTTAGTATCTGAAAATTGGAGGCTTTGAAAACAATCTTCCTTAAAGATTGACAAAAAGCTCTTTGGCTGGAGAATGCACAGTCATTTTTACCTCTGCAGATGTGCGCTACAAAAACATCAGGAAGCCAGACTATGCTATTAAGAAAAGCCCCAAGATTTCCAAAAATATTTTAAAAGGGTTTGTTTTAGGTTTGTTTGAAGCATCTATTTTTTTCCACTATAGGAGCTGTAAAGGGAGAATCCTCTAAGGAAAACAGGATCATAAGAATGTCAAACTTAAATACCTTCTCATCAGGTTTGGGAAAAGTAAAGAGAAAACTGTGGGGGGAAAATGGTTTAAATATAGTAGGGAAAGTTTTCCTATCTACCCAAAGAGATGCTTCACGTTGCCAAAGAAACCCAACATCAAATCTCTTGCCAACTGCCTAAAACACATACACATTTCACACAGTGCCAGAGTAGATGCACGCACTTCTGAATTATGCACGGAATTATACTCTAAAATCCTCTGCATCTGGCTCTCTCTGACAATCCATGTAAGGATGAAAAAGTGCATTTTCTGAAACCCATACCCTGATGTGCATGATGCTGTCTTTCTGGGCACAGTATCATAGAAGACATGCTTGGTGACATATCACATACAATGTGAGTTGTGAAGTGGCAAATTAAAAAGCTTCTGAAAAAACCTCTAATTAGAATGACTAGCTCCTCCAGATTTCCCAAACGAGCTACTGCTCACATAATTACAAGTATCTCCCAATAATGTGGGATGCACGCTGTTGATTACATGAGATGCAGTAAACAAGTAAACAGTGTGACTTATTCTTAAGGCTGAGCTGTGAAGGTAGTTTTTATCCATGATGTCTTTTTCTGTGCACTGTTGGAAGACAAGGAGAAAGAGCATTTGGAAAATAAAGGCGTTATTACAGTTTACTGTGTGTTCTTCCTGGGGGAGCGAGCCTCCACCCTGTGGATTTTCTGTTGATGTTAAACTGTGAGTAGCATCAATTTCACTGAAAAAAAAATAGACATCTAGCTATGTTCGTGTAAGCATATGGTAATTTAAGCATCATAAATATCTAATTTATAGTTCTATAATTAATAAATATATTGAAAATTACTTATAGGAAAAACACCAGGTTGATGTATCTTTAAAATCATAACAAAAAGTAGCACTTGAACGTAGGAGATCATGATCTGATAAGTGATTCTTCAGTATATGATCATGTTTGCTCAAACATCAAAGTGGCAGACATTCAATCCATCCAAATATTTATTGAGTAGCTACTATGTGTCAGCTATTGGCTAGTTTCTGGAACTTAACAATGAATGTGGCTGGTCTAAAAATGCTTATGACATATTTAAAGACAGAACAAGTTATGTAAATAACACTAGTAGATAGTTCAGAGTGGTAAGACATCTGTGTTACAAGCAATATACATGGAAGAAGGAAGACCCAACCAACCAACTCATCAACAACCTTCAGCCAGCCAACCAACCAATCAACCAACCAACCAACCAACCAACCAACCAACCAACCAACCAACCAATCAACCCATTGTCATCAAGTTCATTCTGACTCACAGCAGCACTATGCAGGGTTTACAAGGTTAGAAGTCTCTCAAGAAGCAGCTTGCTTCATCTTTTCCTTTGAAGTAGCTGGTGAGTTTAGACCACCTACCTTGTAGTTAGTTATCCAAAAGGACTCCTTGGGAGTAGAAGGAGGGGGATGCAAATGTGAACGGACCTGTTGTGAACACAACTGAGCTAATGTAGAATAAGAGCTTGCTTGAAAGAAAATATCAAACGTAGAGCTGGTGTGAAACCGTTCTCCAGATAAAATCACAATTCGATTTGAATAATTAAAACTCAAAAGGATAAAACTTCTGTTAATACACTTTCTACAAAGCTGTAACCCACCCAGGATGCCTGTTTGGGCAGCTGTTTGATTCCCTGCATGATGGACTCGTGTAGAGGTTAAATTAAAACACAAAGAACAACTTTGGGTGCTACAACATTGACTTTAGACACTGGAGAGAGAGAGAGCACACCCTTGTTGCAGGACTGCATTAGTTTATACTTCGTTTGTCGTACTGAAGAAGACTTGAGTGTTGAATCGCCTGTCCTGTCTGCCTTTAAGGGATTTGTGGAGCCTTAAGAACACAAGATTGCTTTATAAACTCTAAAGCAGTTTAAATAATCTGGCATAGTTTAAGGGATGTATAAATACCACGTCTTTAAATACCACTCTCTTGACTTCCATGCAAGGAAAAGGGACAAATCTGACCATTTGGGATTAACCAGAAATGACAAAATTCTGTCAATATGAGTGCTGCCGCTTTGGAAGGCAAGGCAGGATCATATGACATCACAGTGTGAAGCTCGTTTTTCAGCTAACCAGTAAAAAGTCCATAAAAGAAGTTGCTCCCACTTACAGAGGTTGCACCTGATAGAGCTGCGCTGCTTCTCCAATGGAACATCCCAGCTCTTCCACCATCAGCAAGATTGTCTCTGCTGGTATACAAGCAGTGGGACCACAGAAGCAGAAGCACACACACTGATGATCAAGTATCCCATACGTATTAGCATCAGCTCAGGAACTAGGGCCTGGTACCAGGCTTGACTTGCACGTAGGACTTTTCAAGGTTCTGATGCCATGTCTTATTTCCATTCAAGGGAGTTGAGGCTTACCAGGACTGTTGGTAAGACCACTGAAATTACAAAGAGAAGGATGGGCTTAAGAAATAGAGAAAGAAAAAATAATAATTGTAATGGGATTGAAACCAACTTTGACTCATTGTGTAAAAGCCTGATTGCATTTTTCAGACTGGTGTACTAAAACAAAAACCCTCCACAGAGGTGGAATAATTTCCAATTCATGGTGGCCCTATAGGACAGAGAAGAGCTGCCAGAGTTTCTGAGGCTGGAAATTGTTTTAGAAGCAGACTGCATCATCCTTCTCGCTAGGAACATTTGGTGAGTTGGTGGTGGCAACCTTTGGTTAGCATGGCAATACTTTAGTGGTTCTGGTGGTGCTAACTTACTGGGTCATCAGGTCTCTGTGTTAGTCTGGGTAGACTAGAGAAACAAATTCATAGACACTCATATGCGTATAGGAGAGAGCTTTATATACAAGAGCAATTGAACATTGAGAAAACATCCCAGTCCAGTTCAGATCAAGTTAGCCCATACCTCTGATACCAATCTATAAAGTCCTCTTCAGACTCACAAAACACATGCAATGACACCAAATGTAACATGATCACAGGCCAGTGGGTAAAAAGTCTTGTGGATCCAGTGGTGGTGTAAGCATCTCAGCACTGACAGGGGTGTCCATGTGGCTTCTCCAGCTCCCAGCTTTCCAGTTGCATTAGGGTAGGTCCATGTGGCTTCTCTTCAGGGATGTCTCACAGGGAGTGAGCTGAGAGTGTTTTCTGCTTCCAAGGAGAAATACTAGAGTTTCCAGAATCCTCAGAAGGCCATGCCCACACAGAGGTCTTATTGGCTATAACCTGATCGACAGCCTAGACTCCACTCCTTTACTCTTAATCCTCTCAAATTGACAAACACCACAGTCTCCATGTACTAAAATGTCTTTGATTAACCTCTTATGTATCACTCATATTTGATTACTCAAAATTCACTTTCCATTTGTTTCTACATATAAATCATCCTATATAATTGCTTTGTCATCCTTTAGCCCTCCAACGGCTCTGAGGAGGGAATGAGTACTATATTTGATATCGGGTTCATCACCCATTTTTCCATGGCTTATTACGCCTGAGACTTGTTCATGTTGTCATTCTCTTATAACAGCTGCAATGTGACTCTGCTCTGTTCTCTAGACATTCTTTTTTATCTTCCTTTGGGCTGATTGACCTAATGTTGGCATCTCATTATTTAGCATTTTTAACATCACTTGTTAGAATGATTATTGTCATTTACTCTCTATGATCCCTTTACTGACAGGTGGCCTAGCATGAGAAAGAAGTCAAAATAGAAGTAGATGATTTTTTCCCTACTTGAAGTTCCCTTGAAGCTTAGTAGTGTTTAAATATTGGAGACTTGTCAGTGTTTCGCTGTGCTTTGCCATCTCTCCACTCTCTTGAAGCAAAATATATCCAAGTTGATGCTTTAGGATCCCAATGGATAAATGAAAATGCCAAGGAGATGGGCACACATGACTCAGTTTTCAGATTTATCACACTGCAAGCATGGTGAGTATGTTATTTCAAACTTTATCCAACCATTTTTATCCCAAGATGAAAATGGTGCCCAGGTCATCATATAATGGTTAGTCCAATTATTTCAGTTAGAAATATGCAGGGCAAAGGGTCTCTAAGACCCAGCAGAAATCTTCCTATTTGTGCATGTAGAAAGATACGGCATTTTTCCAGTTTTCATCATGGCGTATGTATTTTAAGTACTAAAGGATTAAGAAGCTTATAAAAAGATTGGCAAGGGCTGACCTGAATAGATAAAGAGAAGTGTTAATCTGAGAGAAGAAAGTTTGAATTAGAAATGAGATAATTAGAAGTGAAGATAAAATGGAACAAATAAGTAGATTTGAATGAAAGATTTAGGTCTACCAATGAACAGAGTCTTAATAAGTTTGTACGCTATCTCATTGATAAACTAAGTGCCTACAAATTGTGTGCTCTTACTGGAAGCGGTCAAAGTCTAACAGCAATGCCATGTAACATAGAAAAGTAAGCCAGCCCTCTACTTGATACAATGTTATGAGGCCAGTGACCAATGAACCATGAAAGTAGAAACTACATTTTTTAATTAATTAATAAATGAATCCCATGGCCTTTAAATGACCCCAGTGTCTCCGTTATTACTTTTATAACTCTTTACATCTTGAGCTCGTGATCATTTTTTTCCACAGTCTTCATAATGAATATTACTCTGCACCGCTTAATTTGCATGCAAAGGGGAGGCGATCTTTGCAGCAAAGCAGTGTGGGAAATAATTCCTGTTCTCTGACCTGGCTTCTTCTGCCTGAAATCCTAGAAGCAGATTGGGGTATATTTTTTCTTAGAATTTATGTAATAATATGTAAATGTAAATTATTGAAATGATAATTGTGCTCTTATTCCATCAACTAAGATTGAGTTGGTTTGGGGTGTTATAAAATTAACAGGTCATGCTGAAAAGCACCCTAAAATGTTTAAAAAATGTTTTCATTAATCTAAAAGAAAAAGCTCACTGAAAGACCATTGTCTTCTCTCAACATCTTTCAGCATTGTCTTTTTCTTCCAAGAGACTTTCAGGCTCGCATATCCAGCTGTTTGCTTTGTCACAATTGTGTGACATTTATTTATTGCTAATGTTTTATTTTCAGAAGCATGACAACATGAATGCTTCCCCCCCCCCCACAGACACAAATGTGTTCAAGGGTCCACAGCTGCGTGTGTTTGGATGGATGTTCATTATTCTGTTCAGGGACTTGAATTGGGCTCCTGAAATGGCAATCCCAAAATAACCATTAAAAACATTTCTACCCTCCTGGCTGATTCCATAGTGTTGTAAGGACGCTCTCCCTGTTAAAGCCTGGCCTATTGTGTCCTACCCCAGGTGACTTGTCTTAGAAAGACAAAGTCCACATGGCATATTCTTCCTGGCTCCCCACACCTCACAGCAGAGCTGTGACAGTCAGGCACAATATCTGAGAAATGTCTTGAGTTCTCAAGGGCAGAATTATTTCTATATGTAAAAAGCATCCTTGTTGTTATAAATACAAATATCACAGATGCTGAGAAATAATTCTAGATTCCAAGTCATCTTCAAAATCATGGCAACACCCTTTCCTTTCCTCTACTCCTGACCACACAAAAATAACACTCCCCTCAACCACCCATGTAGATGTAGGAGAAACTCCTAAAACACTTGATCACTGGATATCTTATTATTACAGAAGTCAGTAGATTTCCCAACGGGCTGTACATAAAGGAACATTTCCTTTGGATAGGTGGTTCAGTGTGTTCCTTGTGGTTGAGTCAATATAAAGTATGGGATGAAATTCTAGAGTAGGCAATTTCCATCTACAGGAATATAGAAGTATGAAGTATTTACCAAGGGTATACCTGGGAGCTCTATTGAATTAATATGTCATTAAAAGGCAGTTTGTTCTTTATTCAAGCTTCTCTTTTTCCAGGATATATGGAATATTTCTATCAGTTACAGGAATTGCAATATTTTTTGGAACAGTTCAGAATATTGGTGAATAAATTCTAATCAAGCAGATGCATTAGCCATGCATCAAGTTTTAATTAATTCCTATTTCATTTTGGTTTCAATATTTCTGAAAAGAGAAGCCAGTGGTAATTCTAGTTAGCTAAACATGCTGAATTGGCTTACAAAGTATTTTGTTTATTATATCAATAAATAGGTGTTATCACTCCCCATCCCACATGTTTCAGTTCGGTTGTAAGGATGTCAGACCTTTTGAGGAATATTTCCCTGAGATGTTCAGGCTTATCATCTGTGATGAATTCTATTCTAGGGAGCTCTGGTGACATAAGTGTTGGGATGCTTCTCACAAGGTCTGTGGTTCAAACTGACCAGCAGCCCCACTGGAGCAAGAGGAGGCTCTCTGCTTCTGTAAAATTAGTCTCTGGAATCATGAGGAATAGTCAGACTTTATTTGGTAGAATTTCCCTGAGTAAGAGAAACTCCACGGCTGTGAATTGGTTTGAGTTCTCTTCTACTTTGAAGATTTCACATCCATGACAAGAGCATAAGGCCAACTTCTACATTTTTCCTGAATTTAAAGACACAAATAGTATGTGGAGAGATGGTGCCAGGGGCAAAGGAGAGTCAGTTATGAAATCTAATCATAATGTTTCTTCCCACACTTGGTGCTTGGTTACCCCCTAGAAAGAAGCAGTTATTATGAGCTCTTGCTCACTGTGCTGCCAGGGTGTTTTTGGCAAAGAGAAATTGATTTCAACCAGAAATGCTTAAGCAGTCCAAACTTCAAGTCACCCTAGAAAATAATAGGAGCAAACAAATAGCTGCAGTAAAAATTTGCAATTCAAATAGTAACCATTTTATTTTCTGTGCAAAACTCTTTACTCTTGTACAGAATGAAAAGGAAGCACACACACACACACTCAGAATATCTGGTCATGCAGTGAACTCTAGTTACATAGAATAAAGTTGAAATGATTGTTAATTATGATGTCATTTCATTATGATGTCATTTCATTATGATGTCATTTCATTATTTTTTCATGACATTTTATGGATCCTTCTCATGGCGCAGTTAGTGTTTTAAAATATCTTAGACTTAATCAGAGTGATCTGGACTTTTTTGCAGTTCTTGCTGTTAAGGTCCTGTCAATGAGTAGATATTTGTGCGCTAAGATAATTATTGGGAGGTGGGTTCCCTTCGGCTCTCATGATTGAGATTTCACTAATGTCGTCCAGGTGGACTATAGCATGGTGACATTTGTTCGTGGAAATTTGATTTCTTATCCTTTAGACAAAGTTCCAGATTTGTCTTGCTTATTGTCCCATGGAAGCCCATTGACAAGGTCACCTAGGGGCACTCTTGCTGTAGTTGAGCCAGACAGACAAATGGTGAGTTCTGCCACCTTACAGGCAGACACTTAATCAAATGCAAAGATAGAAATCTTTGGCAATCTTGTGGCTGTTGTTCAACAAAGAAGACTTAGAAGGTCTCCTGGAATACTGAACATGAGTTGGAATTTATTTTCCAGGCATCTTCCAGGATCCATCCTGTGATGAAAATCAATTTGCCAGGTGCAAAGAAACTTTGGCAGGGAGGAAAATAAGTGTGAGATAGAAGATGAAAATAGAGAACAGACAGTTTGGTTTGTCTACAGAACTGAAAAATGAAAGTTTGAAAGGCAAAAAAAGGTAGTGGGTACTAAGGATCAGATAATTAGAAACATCATATATATGTGTGTGTGTATGTGTATAGATAGATAGATAGATAGATAGAATGAGAGAGAGAGAAAGAGAGAGAGAGAGAGAGAGAGAGAGAGAGAGAGAGAGAGAGAGAGAGAGAGAGAGAAAGATCCTATAGAACAGGGCAGAACTGCCCCTATGGGTTGGTTGTATTCTATTGTGACTCCATCTTATCAATCAACATTGTTTATGTGATTCACCCAAGTTGATTCATGTAGCAATAGTTCACTCATTCCCAGAGCTAGATCAAATATTGCTGAATTCACTTTTCCTCTCTCGTTACTGGGCATTTGGTTTGTTTGCAGATTTTTCCTTTTCTGAGCTTTGCTGCTACAAACACAGATTTTTTTTTGAGTCTTTGGGTACCCCGACACAAGGTTATTACAGAGTATAGACTCCCAAAGTAATAAAATGCAGTAGATAGAATGTGTGCATATTCAACTTTACAAATAATTTTCAAGCTTGTACCAAGGTAAATTTCTCCCTATATTGTATTATAGCTCTTACTGCATCATATTCTTATCAGTACTTGATATTATTTAACTATGTGATTCTAAGCCATAATGACATTTTGGAGAGCTTCTTTATTCCCACAGTCTTGTTTGCATATGTTCTCTTTAATCTTCTGTGTCCTTTCACATATATAAACTTGTAAAATTTTCAGGTAAGCAGGTAGGTATCTAGGTAGGGAGGAGAGAGAGAGAAAAAGAGAGAGTGAGAGAGAGACTGATTAAAAGAGAGAAAAAATGAGCAATTGACTCAAGAGCAATGTTAACACTTCTGGCGTCCAAGTAAATTCGAGATTCAACAAGTGTGATGGGTTTGTGTTAACTTGTTGGGCAAGAATCCTTAGTAGTTTGGGAGTAGGTCCTCCCTCCTAATGTGACTGAAGGTAATGTAAACAACTCAAGAATGTAGCAAACACCCCCTTACAAAACTGAAGCCTGATGGTGTCTCTTTGGGGATGTGGCCTACTTCATAGACATTAAAGTCTGTGGAGAACTTACTTTCTTTCTCTCGGTGCTAATGTGGATGCTGTATCTATCCCATCTACCTCCGGTCCTTTGGGCTAGAGCCATGCTGTCTCCCAACCCTGGAAACCATCAGATAATAAAATCTGACCTGCCATCCACCCCTCCTTCCACCAGCAATGGTCTGTCTGCCTTTCCTTCCTGCTTCATCCTCCCTCTTTCTCTTGCCCATTGATTCATCTTCCAGCGTCTTACTTCCCCAGCCTTAGCAGCTACCTGAATCAAGAAAAGCCTCTGACTTAACATCTGACACTCAGACTTGAACCCCACTTCTAAAACTTAGTGAGGCGTTCTCTAGATGTAAATAAAAACTAAGCCTCTTGGGCAATACAGTAAAATCATGTGGTAATACAGGACACACTTCACTGTCAGGAATGAACAGATATGAAGAACCTTCTAAGAGACAAAGTCACTGGGGTGCCGGGTCATGGTTTGGAACCCGGCACTGCTCTTTGGAGCTGTCCCGCTCAACATCTTTGCAGCAGCAGTAAATCATCACACCTATGCTCGAAGACGTTCCCTTATTGTAACTGCTTTAATTGTCTGGATAAAACTGAAAAGATATTCAGAAAAAAGTTGCTATATTTCTTGTCAAAGGTCACCAAACAGTTTTCATAACAATTCAATCATACAGTTATCAATATGGGATGGATATGAGATGCATATTTATATACATATGAGTATGAACTTGCATCTGCATTTTCTCTTAATACATTTTTGTTATAAACCCACCTTATTATATTGTTTCCTGCAGTAGGATTTTACTGCCTATGGAAATCTGTACTATACTCATACCCAAATCTGGTTCATTTTCCTTTGCTTTCCTCTGTGCGCTCTGCCTTCGCCATCGATCCGTTCCTATTGCTTGTCCAGACACAGAGGCATTTTTCAGGTGTCCCACTCAGTAGTCCCTTCAGCTAGTCTACGCGTTTCTAAGGCACATCCTCCTGGTAGCTTATAAACCAGATTTTATTTTGCTAGGGTCTCAATCCCACTGCTTACTCACAGTGGGGGGGTATTGACTTGATAAATTATCTTTCACATCTCTATTTTTATACTTCAGTTTGGTGGAGAAATATCTTAAACTATAGAACTAATATATCCTAGTGGAAATTTAAACACCATGACAGGATAGAGGTAAAACCGTTTGATTTTCCTCTAAATAACTGCAAAATAAGGTTTAACATCCTCATCTGACACATGGGGCCAGCCCTCCATGAGGGGTTTTATCTCTACAGAGGAAGTAAAAAATGCATTAACTAGCAGTACATTCACATATAATGCCCAACAGGGAAGGATTGATCAGTAAGGGAATCATGTGTGTTCAACTTAATTTGCCAGATTCTGAAGAGCCTTCTAGAAAGCCATAGGAGTTGGTGGAATGAGTGGCTTTTAATATTCTTAGGTCAAGTTTAGGTCAAATCCCAATCTATATTTTAACTTCTTTATTGAGTAAGGAAAGAGACTTCTTGCACTTGATCCTCTCTTTCAGAAAAATTACCTTGAACATTATTAATGTCGTTATGATGAAACAAACACACGATATGGGGCTGTGCAGTCTTTATTTAGAAATGAATAGAAAGTACCGACATCCCAAGGTCTCTTTGAAATACATTTGTTCCTTTCTTATTTTTTTTGCTTTTATGAAAATGAAATCTCATATACAAAAAATGATTGATAACCAAACTGTACAGATTAAAAGATTTTAGATGGTTGGTATTATACTGAGGGCTAGAAATGTTTAAGTGGATGGAAAAACTTGATTTTGAAAGTCTTCTCCAGGCAACATCAAAATGATTATCAAACTCAATTTGATTTGGTGACAAAGGTGTTTGAATATGTGTACATAGGGATTTTCCACTGCATTCTGCTCTTATTTCCCAAACCCCAAATTCCCTTTTAATGATTTTGTTATTCATCCCATGCAAAACTGAGAAAAGTTGTTCAAAGCAAACCTACACATTGATAATCTTTTATTCTGAGTATCTTAAAGCAGTTTCATGAGCTGGCTTTTACGCTCCCCCCTCCCCCCATCATCATGACATGCACTTACATAGATAGACTAGGTCTCTAGTAAAGAGGTTTACTTGTTTAATAAATCCACTCTTTCTTCCTTTGTCCCACAATTTCTCCAACAGCCTTTGCTCATAACAAAGAGAATCAGCTTGAAATTGTGCATGGCCAAGACCATTCTCTCCATGAAGGTGCTTCGTCTCCAAAGTTCATTCACTGCCATCAAGTTAATTCTGACTCAGCGAGACCCTGTAGGATACTTGGGTTTCTGAGATTTTAACTACTTACTGAGTAGATAGCCTTGTCTTGCTCCTGCAGAGCAGCTGGTGGTTTCAAACTACTGACCTTGTGGTTAGCAGCCCACTGTGTAACCAATGTGTAACCAGAGCTTCTTTGTCTCAGAAACATTAAGCAGGTAACCACTAGTCTACTACAAGGCACGGTGACTTGGCCCCTTGTGTATCAGAGTAGAACTGTGACCTAAATATTTTTCAGTCAAGATTTTCCGGAGTAGATCAAGAATCTCTTCGAGGTGCCTCTTGAAAGACTCACTCTGTCAGTCTTTGAATTACAAGCTCAGATATTAACTATTCATTTTTCCAAGGAAATTTGTATTAGTTATTGAACTTTAACTCTGTAGCCCATGAGACTAAAGGAGAACCAAAAGGTTTTCTCCAAACTCTTCATTTTACCTCTATTCATTTTGTCTTCAGTGAGAGATTAGCTTTGCATATAGTTATTTTTTTTGAACACCACTACTTTTTCCATTGTATTTCAAAGCACTCTGCAAGAGACAGGTAAAACCTTCTCATCTTGGTGACTCATATGCCATCAACTAACAACTGATCTAAGATTTTTTAGCTGCAAGAACAAAATTTTGAAAGCCTTTGTATCTCTTAATTGACCCCGATCTCTCCTTGTGTGTTAGTTACATAATTTCATGTCAACTTGATAAATAAGTGTAGGGGTGGAGTTTGGCCTGTCAGTCAAGTCGCAGCCTGATGCTGACTCCTTGTGAGCACCTTTCATGAGGATGCAGGGCACTCCCTCTCTCCCTGTTTGAGCTTCTTGTTAAGGAGCCACATTCAGAGAGCTGGAGGAGCCATGAGCCATGTGGAGATCCATGCCAGCACTGAGCTGCTTCCATCCCCACTGGATCCACAAAACTTGGCACCCACTGGCCTGTGATCTTTCTGCATTTTTCATCATTTCACTAGCTGTATGAGTCTGAAGAGAGATTATGGGCTACTATTAGACTCAAAGACTTATAGACTTGATCTGAACTGGGCTAGAATGTTTCGGTTCTTTCTTATACATTTGTTTCTCTAGTCAAGCGGACTAACGCACCTTGATATAGTGGCTTTTTTGATTGAATAATTGTCTAGTCATTTAATTTAAAAAATGACAAACAGTTGAATCCCACCAATTTATTTGCATAAGGAATATCATGATTTTTAAAAGATGGTTGATAGGAAATCTAATGATATTTGTTCATTCCGTAAGGCAACAATTTTCTAAATATTGTTCTTAGCATTTACATTTTATGATCCAGAATGAATCCTCAAATACTAGATTCCTGGACTGTATCTCAGTTTATGGAATCAGAATAGCAAGTGTTCAGTGAAGAGATCTTCATTATATACCAACTATTTTCATAATTATTTTTGCCAGTTGATAAACCAGGTATCTGAGGTTAAGAAAACCCATGACTTCATTTCTTTTATCTGAGCACAAGACAGAGGTGGCTATTAAATTATTTCTAGGATACGGTAACTGATCTCTAGTCTGACATTCTTTGCAATCACAATGGTAACAAGGTTGCTTCGATAAAATTGGAACGATGTTTGGAACTGAACTTGATCCCTAAATCCTGACTAGCTCTACAAGTGAACAATAACAATAAAATAGTTCTTTATGTTCCAAGCCTCAATTGCCTCAGTTGAAAATAAACTCAATAGTAATCCTCTGTACTTGATGTAGTTGTTTCAATGGTGTTCCTAATTTGAGGCTCCTTTGAGTTCTCTTCCTGCTATAATGAAGAACACACCTGGGAGAGAATAGAATGTAATTCAATTTGTTTTTCAGAAACTTTAACCTTTCTTCTCCAAAGTGGAAGCACAGGACAAGGAGCCTTAAAACCTTGTGTTCTGTGCAAGGGCCTTTCCCACTGAAGACTGACTTGTAGAGTAAGGCCTCCATATCACTAAGATGCCTTTCTCTGGTGTGTAATGATGGTTTGGGTTGCCACAAGGTTGGAAGTTCAAATCCGCCAGTCACTCCACATGAAAAAGACAATGCTTTCTGGTCCCGTAAAGATTGACAGCTTCAGGAACTCTAAGGGCAGTCCTACAGGGTCACGATGAGTCCTGATTGTCTTAATGGTAGTGAATATTGGAATGTTAGTATCGTCTCCTTTGCTGTTGTTGAAGGTGGTATATACAGGGACTTTGCTAATTAGTCATAGCATGTTTAACAGATGGTGGATTTCAAATTTTTGGAGGAAAAACTACTCAAGTTATGGTTACCCACAGCTATATGTGAGCCCTTTAAGGATATAAATATATAGAAGCAAAGTTCTAATTGGGAATTTTTCAGGTTATTTGGGTTTTAAATAAAGTCTAAAATATCATTTTTATACTGAAATATGAAACTCAAAAATCCTGTGTGAATTTATTTATTAACAAAGTTAATACAAATGAAATTTATTTGATTCATTTTTAACAAAAGAACCAAAAATGTCCTTTATATAAAATTGACACTGCTGCTTAGATTATTTATTGGTGCGTTTATCCTTTGTGGTTATGAACTCCTTTGTTGCTTAGTTCAGTCTGAACATGCTGTGTTGTTATGAGGTGGCAATGAGTAGGTTATGAATCGTGGGGACAACAGAATGTCGCACTGCCTGTCCTGAATCACCCTCACAATTGTTATGTCTGGTCTACTGATGACACATTAAAAAGAATGGGAATTCCAAACACTTCATTGTGTGCACTTGAAACCTGGACTTGGAGCAAGATGCAATTGTACAAACACAGCAAGTGAAGGCTACACAGTTTCTAACCAGGAAGTTTGTGTGATGGGGATATATCCTCTCCTACTTATTCCGTCTGCTTGCTGAGCACCTCATCCTGGAGGCAGCTTCTATGAAGAAGAAGAAGGCATCATATCGGAGGGAGGCTTCTTAAGAACCTTTGATACGCAGGTGATACAACTTTGCTTACTGAAGGCAAGGTGCACTTGACACACTTGCTTTTGAGGCTCAAGGACTGCAGTCTTCAATGTGGATCACAACTCCTTCTAAAGAAGACCAAATCTTCACAACTGGACCAATAGGGAACATAGTGATAGATGGAGAAAACTTTAATTGTTAAGGATTTTGTCTTGTTTGGATCCACAGCCAGTGCTCATGGATGCACGGTTAAGAGATCAAACATGAGTTACATTAGGTTAAGCTGCCACACAAAATTTCTTTTTTGTTACATTTTTTTAAATAGTCATTTTATTGGAGGCTCTTACACATCAATTGTCTCTGACATACACCTACATATATTCCATCGTTCTTTTCTAGACATTTACTTTCCATTGAGCCCTTGGATTCAGCTCCTCTGTTTTTCCCTCCCTCTTACCTGTCCCACCCCTCATGGCCCCTTGATAGATATTGTAGATTGTTATTTATTTTAAAATTTCACACCAATCACTACCTCCCTTCCCCTCTGTTGGTTATGTGCCATCCATTGTGATCGGTGCCCCCCTCCCTTTCCACCTCCCTCCCTCATTCCCCCTACCATTTTGGTACCTCTGTTCCCATTCCTGTTCCTGGGCTCCATGTGTTCTGATTTGTATTTCTTGCCTATACCTATATACATGCTCCCATCTAGTCTAGATTGGGAAACAGCACTGGGGTTATGATAGCAGGGGGTGAGGGAGCCTCAAGGGCTCAGAGGTATACTGCGTGGCCCATTAGTGCTCTACTGCACCCTGATACACTCAATCCCTCTCTGGAATATTGGAAGAAAGGATATTATCTTGGGGTCTAAAGTATGTCTGACCCAAGCCATGGTATAGTCCCTTGTCTCATATGCATGTGAAAGTGGGACATTGAAGAAGGAAGACCAAAGAAGAATTGCTTTATTTGAATTGTGTTGCTAGAGGAGAGTATTGACAGGACTGTGGATGGCCTAAAGGACAAAACAGTCTGTCTTGGGAGAAGTTAAGGCTAAGTGCTGTTTAGAAGCAAGGATGGAGAAACTTTAGCCTACAGGCTTTGGACCTGTGGTGAGGGGAACCCAGTCTTTGGAGGAGGGCATCCCGTTGGGTAAAGTTTAAGGGCTATGAAAAAGGGGAAGTCTCTCAAGGAGATGGATTGGCACTGCAGCTGCAACTATGAGCTCAAACGTGGCACAATTGTGAGGATGGTGCCGCGCCAAGACAGTGTTTATTCTCTTGAGCACAAGCTTGCTATGGGCTGGAACCAACTCGACAGCACCTAACAAAAACAGCGGTGGACACCACTGGGCCTATTTATTTTATTAACAGTGTTCTTAAATTTTCACTGATGCTCAACTTTACCAAGTATAACGTTCTGTTCCAGGGCCTGGTATCTTCTGATAGCATGTGAAAAGTAGGTAAGATGAAGCCTCATTGTCTTTGCCTCTAAGGAGCATCCCAGCTGTCTCTTTTTCAAGAAAGCTTTGTTTGTCCTCTGGCAATCATGATACATTCAATCTTCATTACCAACACTGTAACTCGATTGCCTCCCTTCTTCCGGGGTCTTCCGTCGTCACTGCCCAGCGGTCACATATAGAAGAGATCTTTGAAAATACCAAAGCCTGAGTCAGAAATGCCTTAGTCCTCAAAGTGAACTTGGCTTCAGTATAGCCAAATGAAAAGTCTGCAATCAAATAGTTATTAATGTCTGAAAATATGGAACCTAGGGAGATGATGCTCCTGTGTTTGTATCTTTCAATAACCAGTAGTGTTCTTACACACGCGCTTTAAGATCTGCTTTCTTCAAGAGCAAAAGAATGGGTGACTCTTTAGTGCACACATTAGATTTACTTCACGCCGAAGGATGGAATTAAATAGAAGGATATTATATGACACATGTATCATGGCATACAAACCAAATGCTTACAGAACAGTACCTGTTGAGTTTTGCTTTCTGTACATGCCAACAAGAAAAGTAGCAGTTTAGTGAAAAACAGCATGCAAAGCTTCCTTCCTGAGAAAGAGCATAACGAAAGAGACCAAAAGCACGGCGATTATGTGTTTTCTTGGAGTTATTAAGCCAAAGCCTGGGCCTTTGCTGTCTGTTTTCTTCTGGGACTGTTGGCTTCAAACTGTTTTTTTAAAGGCCTATTAATATGACTTTTATAGAAGTGTTGATATAGCTCATTAAACCACGGGAGCGATACACCAAGAGATTAGCAACAGAAGAAAGCCTTTCTATCCTGAGACTCGATGGGAGAAAAGCAGGAATTTAAACAATGGGTGTCTTGAGAAAATGTGAGCAGGAGGGGCCATTCGACAGGTACTTTAAATATTCAGTGCCTCTACCAAACGCTACAGACAATTAGTGGAAGAGTAAACCTAGGACACAGACTCACTGCACCAAGTCGCTTCCAACGCCTTACAATCCAATCGCCCACAACACAACTACCGCTTTTGGGTTTCCAAGGCAACAAATGTTTACTGGGTCAGAAAACCTCATCTTTCTCTCTCAGAACAGCAGGTAGACTCAAATTACTGACCTTGTGGTTGGTAGTCCAACATGAAAGTCATCTCTCCCCTATGCCATGTGGTGTGTGTCTCTGGGCTAAACACCAGAGCTTCCTAGTGAAGGAGGAGAGAAAATATCCCCATCTCTGTCTCCTCCTGCTTTGGAAATTCTGCCCATGTTTCCCATTTACACAAGTCAGTGGGAAGCCAGAAGGAAAGAAGCCAGAGTGCAATAGAGGTCAGCTTTCCAGAACTACACTCACTCACTCACTCACTCACTCACCCACTCACTCATTCACCCACTCACTCACGCATTCATTCACTCACCTCACTCACTCACTCACTCACTCACTCATTCACTCACTCATTCACTCACTCACTCACCCACTCACCCATTCACCCACTTACTCACTCATTCACTTACCCACTCACCCACTCACCCACTCACCCACTCACCCACTCACCCACTCACCCACTCACCCACTCACTCATTCACCCACTCACTCATTTACCCACTCACTTATTCACACATTCACTCACTCACTCACTCACTCATGCATTCATTCACTCACTCACTCACCCACTTACCCACCCACTCATTCACCCACTCACCCACTCACTCACTTATTCAGTCAGTCACTCACTCACCCACTCACTCACCCCTTCACTCACTCACCCACTCACTTACCCACTCATTCACTCACTCACTCACTCACTCATTCACTCACCCACCCACTCACCCACTCACTCACTCACTCACCCAGTCAATCACTCTCACCCACTTACCCATTTACTCACTCACTCACCCACTCACTTACCCACTCATTCACTCACTCACTCATCCACTCACTCACCCACTCACCCACTCACTTACTTACTCACTCACCCACTCAATCACTATCACCCACTTACCCATTTACTCACTCACTCACCCACTCACCCACTCACCGATTTATTCACTCACTCACCCACTCACTCACTTACTCACTCACCCACTCAATCACTATCACCCACTTACCTATTTACTCACTCACCCACTCACCCATTTACTCACTCACCCACCCACCCACTCACCCACTCACTCACTTACTCACTCACCCACTCAGTCACTCTCACCCACTTACCCATTTACTCACTCACTCACCCACTCACCCATTTACTCACTCACTCACCCACTCACTCACTTACCCACTCACTCACCCGCTTACCCATTTACTCACTCATTCACTCACTCACTTACTCACTCACCCACTCACCCATTTACTTACTCACTTACCCATTTACTCACTCACTCACTCATTCACTCTCCCACTCACCCACTCACTCCTTCATGGCTGCCAAGTCAACGTAGGCTCATAGTGACACTATAGGCCAGGGTACAAGTGCCCCAGTGGGTCTCTGAGACTGTAATTCTTTATGGCAATGGAAAATGTCCTCCTTCAAACTTGTATCCTACTACACCAATAGGACATAGGTCAGACCAAAAAAAATGCAGAAGATGAGTCTGGTGAGGTAAAGTATAAAGATTAAAAAAACAGTATCACTTTGAAATGTGTAAAGCAAAGATAAAATGAGCAACATCAAATCATTTCCCTTTCCTCCGGGTGACTTCATTAACTACCAATTTCTATACATGGAAGGAAGCAGGAGCAGCAAGCTGGGAATATCTGGAACTTACAAATTATCTATTTCAAATAGGCCTATGACATGTTCTTGATAGTGATGCTGAAGTACGGAAGATTTATAATTTGGATGTTCCAACTTAAACCAAGGGAGTCCAGACTAAGCTACTTCTATAATATTCCTGTATTAACACCCAGATGGGAAAGCTGCGTTCTTTTTGTGGCTCACTTGCCTTTGCTGGCGCTACGGAAGATGGAGAGATTGTCAGATGATACATTACTTTATCTGTTTCTGACAAGTAGGATCCTCTGTTTCAGAGTGGATTATGACTTCTGTTCCTAGAAACAAAGGAAGAAAAATTATTAAGCTATTAAAAAGCCTTTTGAATATTCATAACAATATGCCCAGGCATGGTTATTTAGAAGAGGAAGCCACTATCAGATAAATAAGTTTTAAATGTGTCATTTTTCTTCCTTTACCCTTATTCAGTCAGTTGTGAGGCAACTACTTGCAGTTAATCTTCATTATTGCTAAATTATTTTTGCTTTGGAGTCTCTACCAGCAAAAGTGAGTAGACTATGGGGAGCCGTCCACATCAAAATTAGCACTCGAACAAATAAAGTACTTTACTTGTTATATATTAATCATGGATTAATGGGGGGTGGAGATGCAATTTTCCCAGTAAGTGTTCAAGTTTTTCTTAATCAGAAATGTGCTTGAGGAACACTTTTTAAAGAGAGGAAGATAGATCAATGGCATACTTCCTAAATATAATGAAAGAAGGGCATTCCTAAAGGGTTGGTTCAAATTTTATGAGTCTATAATATGAAGAGTTGGCCAAGAGAAGTTTCAGGCATAATTTCCTAGAGTCCTGGTAGAGATGTCTACAAAAGGACCACATGAAGCTATCTGGTCAAGGTGAACATAGCAAGTTTAATTATATGCCTTTACTCACTGCTAAGGCGTTCATTTCATTAACAGTGACCCTATTGGACAGGGTAAAACTGCCCCTTCGCGGTTTTGAAACTGTAGATCTTTCCATGTAAAACCTCCTCTTTCTCCTTTGGAACAGCGGGCGTTTTGATGAGCAGGTGCTTTTAAGCTACTGACCTTGAAATTCACAGTCCTATTCATAGCCATGTATGAGTAGGCCACCAGGTCTCCTATCACAAAGAAGACTTAAAAACAACCAAACAACCAAAAACCTCAACCTGCTTGCCATCGAGTCAATTCTGACTTATGGCAAACCTACAGAAAGGACAGAGAACTTGCTTGTGGGGTTACGCAGACTAAATCTTTACGTGAGTGGAAAGCCTTATCTTTGTATCCGGTGAAGTTGCTAGTATTTTGACCTGCTGACCTTCTGATTTGTAGCTCAACTCAACAAACGAAGCTCCTCTACAAAGAACAACAAACCAAAACCACACTCACTGCCCCCCACGCACAGCAACTGCGCATGTGGCTGCTCCAGACTGCAACTCCTCCTGGAAGCAGAGAACCTCCTATTTCTCCGGACTAAGAGCTGAAATATTGACTTACAAATTATTTTATCTATCCATAGTCAACATTAGAGCTTTAAGCTTCTGTGGTTTTAAAAATATACGTAGCTAAAATCCATTCCCATTTTTTTGTTTTACTCTATGAATTAGTTTCCTAACAATGTCAGAACAAAATATCACTGAGCAGTGAGCTTTGAAGAAAAGAAATAATTTTGCTTTACAGGTCTGAAGGCTGAAGGTCATAGTCAAAGTGAAGGCATGGGCATGCTCCCTCTCTAGATTCTAATATCCCTGCTTACTTCTTTGAGTTCTGGAGTCACCGGGCATTCCTTGGTACTCCTTAGCCTGCAAAGGGATCCTGACATAGGTCTTTTCCAAGTATATTTTTGGCTGCTTCAATTCTCAGAAGGTATTAGAACTTAATGTATTTCAGTCCAAACTCATTAATTCACAGAGAACTTCTACTCCCAACCCCCAAAACACCCAAAGAAGCCAATTTTTATCAAACAAGGTCACATTATCAAGTACAAGGGTTAGAATTTCAAAGTATTTTGGGGGTGGAGAGCGGACACTATCCCATTCACAACAGCATACAGATGTATTTTATCAGAATCTTTTTATATCTCACCATTCCTCACTGCGTTGTGACCTCCCTTGAAGGCAGTGATAAGTCTCCAGCATTTGTCATAGATGCTGGATCATGCAGTTGTTAAAAATGTTCAAATGAATGAATTCATAAATACTTGGGATGTCAAAGTTTGTCAATAAAAACAGGATGGGTTCATGGATTTATGATATATGATGTTTTCACACAAAGCAAAAGAAAGTTATATGCATAATACATGACCAGATTTCCTTATTGACAACCTAGCATTGTTAACTTAAGAACATCCTTTAAGATACAGTTTCTCTTGGGAAAGATGAACTCTGAGTAGCATTTCTGTTATTTGTTGTCAGTAAGAAATGTGTGCTTTTTTAAAGGAATGTGTTTTTTCTTAAATAGCCACCAGAAGAAGAAGAACAAAAAACTTGATTGTAGTTGAAACGAATTGGGGAATCGTTTATTACGAATGCATTCACATTGAAGAACATGATGTTCAGGGGGTTGTGTCTCTACTTCCCTTCTGTCATGCTTGGAGGAGCGACATGTTGCCTCATTCAAAGAGCTGCTACGTGGTAGTTGTTACGTACATGTTGAAGGTAGAACAAGGAAAGAGCAGCCACAGCTGCCGTGCATACCCCTTAATTAGGAGAGCGAAAGTTTCCTCAGAAATACCCCAGCAACATTCTGCTTATTTTCTATTGCCTCAAATTGGACTATGGATTTACTTGGGCATATGATAATTAAATGTTGTTGTTAGGCACTGTCAAATTGAGTCTGACCCATAGCAACCAACACTGTCCAATCCTGTACCTGCCTCACCATGGTTGCCACATATGAATCCACTGTGGCATCGACTATGTCGGTCTGGCTCTTTGAGAAGGTTCTTTTTGGTTGACCTTCTACTTTATCAAGCATGGTACCCTTTTCCAGGGACCAGCCTTTCCTGATAAGATGCCCAATGTATGTGGGAGACAAAGTCTAGACATCTTCACTTACAATAAGCATGCTGGTTGAACTTCATTGATTTATTTTTCCTTCTGCAATCCACAGTATATTCAACATTCGTCATCAACACCATAAATACAATGCATCCAGGTTTGTTATTTTTGCGGTCTTCCTTATTCAATATGTAACTTTCTCAGAGATGTGAGGAGATTGAAAATATCATGCCTTAGGTCAAATGTACTTTTGTTCTCAAAGGGCCATCTTTGCTACTCAAAAATTTAAACAATTTAAAGAGTTCTTACATTGCAAAATTTCCCAACATATCCTTTAATTTCTTGACTTCTCCAACCCTGAGCATTGACTGTGTATCCAAGTAACATGAAATCTTGGGGGATTTGACTCTTTTCTCTGCTGGCAATGATGTCATCTACTGGTCCATTTTGACGATTTTGGTGTTCTTTACATGGAATTGGGAGCCCTGGTGGTTCAGTGTTTGTGTGTTGGTCTGTGATCTGCATGGCCAGCGGTTCAAAATTACCAGCAGCTCACTGGGAGACAGACTGGGCTTTCTATTATTGTAAACAGCTAGTCTTGGAAACTAACTGGGGGTGGTCGCAGGTGGTGGTGTTTGGAGACATGACTATGAGTCAAGAATTGGCTCAATGGCAGTGGGTTTGGAGGTTTTCTGTTTGTTTGTTTGTTTAATATAATTAAAATCAATACTGAAGGTTTTTGATAAGTGCTTCAAATCATTCTTGCTTTCGGCAGATAACATATGCTATCTCCATGTCACCAGTTATTAATGAGGCTTCATTCAATTCAGATGCCTACTTCTTCACATAGTCTAGTTTCTTGGAGTGCTTGTCCATCATACAGATTGAATATATGTGGTGAGAAGACCCACCTTGGTCCACCTCTTTCCTGATTTTAAATCATGCAGCAAAATCCCTTGTTGTGCCTCTTGGTCTACGTACACATTTCTTAGGAGCTTATTTAAGTATTTTAAATTCTCAGTATCATCATAGTTAAATGCTATTGAAGAGTCAATAAGACGCAAGTAAATATCTTTCTGGTATTTGCTTTCAGCTATAAAATCCATCTTATATCAAGATTACAATCCCTAATGCTAATCCTCTTCTGAATCTGACTTGAATTTCTGATAGCGTCTTGTCTATGAGGTGGTACAAGTTTTCTTTAGCTATCTTCAGCAAACTTTCACTTGCATGTAATAGTAATGATATTTTTAGTTTCACATTTTGTTAGGTCGCTTTTCTTTGGAAAGGTTCTCTTCCAGTAGGTTGACCAAATAGCTATGTTGCAAATATCTTGGCATACATAAGTGAGTGCGTCCAGTACTGCATAATATTATTGCAACATTTTGATTGGGATCCCAATAATTCCTGGGACCTTGTTTTTCACTAATGCTTTCAGAGTAGCTTTGATTTCTTCCTTCTATATCATTGGTTCTTCTTCTCTTTTCAGAAATAGTTTTATTGGCATATTTTGCAGCTACCATACAATTTAATCATTCAATCATATTAGGAAGAATTCTGTAATCATCACCACAGTCAGAACATTTCCTTCTCAAAAAAATCGTTAGTGCCCCCTTTGTCTCATTCTCCCCAGCCATGCCCCGATCCAGTTACAGTCTCTATAAATCTACACATCCTGTGTTTGATGTACATAAACGTAGAACACAAACCAGAAATAAACACACAAAACAGAAGCATAATGACTAGATAAGGCATAAATGTACCTCAGTCAAAGAGAAAGCAGAAAATATTAAAAGCTGTAACAAATTTCAAATGAATCAAAATGAAGGTCAAGTGATAAGGTATTACATTTTATCCTAAGTACATCTGCCATAATTGGTTTTACGATGCTGTATTAGTCCTGGTAGATAAGAGAAACAAAATTCACAGACACTCATGTGTATAAGAAAGAGCTTTATATACAAGAGCAATTGAATGTTGAGAAAACATCCAAGCCAGATCAAGTCTGTAAGTCCTATATTAGCCCATATGTCCGATAACAATCTATAAATTCTTCTTCAGACTCAGGAAAGTCATGAAATGGTGCTGGATGCAGGAAGATGACAGGCCAGTATGTGGAAAGTCTTGTGGATCCAGTGGCAGTGTAAGCATCTCAGCACTGGCGTGGGTCTCCACATGACTCCTCCAGCTCCTGGGCTCTAGGGTAGCTTTATCTTTCTGGTCATCAGGAATACCAAACAGAGAGTGTGTGTGTCCTGCCTCCAGCGAGCTATTTATCTCCTTACCACCTCCAAATGAGGTCATCAAGCTGTGATCTGATTGAAAGGTTAAATTCAACCCTTCACTCTTATTAGTCTCAAGTTGACAACAGATGAGGTAATGCCTACCAATGCTCACTGTCTGGTAGTAAGGCTATTCCCACCCCTGGACTGGGGTCAGAGGGATTGACCAGAGACTTAATCCATGTAAGGAGCCTGAAAATAGATTTTGAGCTTCCTCTGCCATCCCTAATAATGTCACTCCTTGATCAAATGAGACCTCTTGAAATAGTTGAAAATCTACCAAATTATTTTTGGTACGGTAACTCAGTGTATTTATTCCATCTTTAAAAAAAAAGTCATTTTATTGAGGGCTCACACAACTCTTATCACAATCCATAATCCATCCATTGTGTCAAGCACTTTTGTGCATTTGTTTCCCTCATCATTCTCAAAACATTTGCTTTCTACTTGAGCCCTTGGTATCAACTCATTTTCCCCTCCCTCCCAGCTCCCCTATCCCCCATGAACCCTTGATAATTTATACATTATTATTATTTTGTCATGTCTTACACCATCCGGCGTCTCCCTTGTCACTTCTCTGCTGCCCTTCCCCCAGGGAGGAGGTTCTTTTGTGTCTTTCTGAAGCTTCCAATACCTTGCCCATAGAATCATTCAATACGGCAATTCAAGGTTGAATTTTAATGAAAATAGTCTAAAAATGTGAGTGTATGGAGCAGGGGGAAATTGTAAAGATGTATTGAGCTAACAGTTGCTTATCACTGGCTTTGTTTTTGTTTTGCAGGCATGAATGGTTGTCTAGCCAATGTACATTTCTGTCTTCCAATTTTCCCTTCCTAACAAAACCCCAGATTGGTTCTTTAGAAAAGTAACTTAAGCTAATAATATCAGCAGGTACTTGGAATAGTCCAGCCAATAAATCAATGTGATAAGAGGGAATAAAGATTGATACAGATATAGAATAACAGCATTGAAGTCTCAAAAATTTCGACAACTGTCATATTAATATAAGTAATTCGGGGACCTACTAATTCAAGTATTAAATTATAAAAGTTGGAAAATATTAGTAAATTTCAAACAGGTTTTAGGACTAAAGTTCAACAGGTGTATCCCCTGGAATTTTTGGTGTTTCTTATGGAAAGGAATGGCCACCATCCACATTTATAACAGATGAAAATATAATTGCTCTAGTTTATTCATTGAAATTCTGTAAAGGTAAACAACAACAATAAAGAGCCTCCTGTATAACAAGCTAGAAACAATGCATTTGGTATTCTGTTTAGCTAGGCCCCTCTTATCTATAAGATGATGGATAGATTACATAGTTTAATATGTAAAATAGAAAAGTAAATGAAACGATCTATCTCTGCCAAATCCAAAGATTTATCCCATTCTACTTAAACCCTGATATCCATAAACCCAAGAAAACCATAATACAAGTTCTTACTTCTCTTTAGCATATTTGTTTTTAGAAATGTAAGTAGTTTCTGAAAGGAAGACCTCTCAAATGTCTATCATTGTCATCAGATCCTAAGGTAGCATTCAGCTCCATATCAAGGAAAAAGTTGCTAAAATTTAACTTAGGGAATAGATAAAATTTTGTAGAGGATTAATTAAAAATGGGTAGGATGTCCAATGATACATATCTATTGATAGGCATATGCATATATCTCTGTACATAGGTGTGAGTATGTATACAAACCCATATGTTCACATAAACACATATATACAATCTACAGCTCTCAAGGCAATCACAACTCAGAGTACTTTTTATTACAAAGTTGAACTGCTCCTTGGGGTTTCTAGACTGTGAATATTGATAGAAGTGGACAATATCATCTTTCTCACGTGGGGCAGGCAGCTGATGACTTTGAACTTCTGATCGTTCTGTGAGTAGTTCAGCGCTTAATCCACTTTATTACCAGGGTACTTTCTCTATTTATCTGGATTTGCATCTATATATGTTCCACATACGAGGAAAGCTTTGCTGAATATTGTCTATTTATGATTTCAGCACTAAGTGGAAATGGAGTTGCTGGGGAATTCAAGCTGGACTCAGAAGAGGATGCAATGAGGGATATCACTGTTGACATAGATGGATCTTGGCTCAAGGCCGTGACAAGCACAAAGATGATTACTTATGCTTCGTTAGAGGGGTTATGACATGTGGATAATAAACGATGGATGCCAATTGAGCAAAATGGGAATTCTAGAACACTTTGGTGTGCTCATGCTGACCCTATACAGAGACCAAGAGGAAGTAGTTTGAATAGAACAAGAGCACACTGAGTGGTATTCTCAGGTGTAATCAGGAGAGATGTTTGTCAGGGTCGTATCTTTTAATAACACTTCCTCTGTGTCTGTGCTGAGCAGATCATATGAGAAGCATCAGAATTGGAGGAAGGTTTATTAACAACCTGAGATAAGGACATTGAGCTTGGTAAAGTTGAGGAGTAGCAAAATAGAGGAAGACTCTCAATAGGTGGATTGACACAGTCGTCTAAACATGAGCTCAAACATGAAAAACTCCTGTGAAGATGGCCCAGAACACAGGTATTATTATTTGCAGATGAGACTGCTAAGAATTGGGGAGATTTATGTAGTTCACCCTGGATTACACAGCATGATTGATATAGCAAGTTGAAAGAGAATCTGTTTTTTATTAAATTCATTCATATCCTTCTTAAAATTTTATCCATTTATCCAATAGTTATTGAGAAACTACCAATTTCAAGCAATATTAGGTTTATGCTCATGTAAGAAAAAGATGCAGACTAGGGCCTTCGTCTGGTAGATGAGATGGTGGGAAAGAGACACTTCAAGCCTCCCAGTATTGCAAAGAACAAATGCATTGGGAGAAATAGAGAAAGAACTTGTCTTACATAAATCATTTTTAAGTTGAGTTATGAAGGATGAATAAATACAAGTGTCTCCCCAGATTGGCTTTGAACCTTGAGTGGGCAAAGACTTCATATGATTTGCCTGCATGTGTCCTCTATAGCTTATTTTTCTGTATTTGGCATTGTAAGCAAGATGTATTTGTTGAAAGAAGACATCTAAATATTGCTCACTAGGGTGAAGATTATCATTCTCAAAACCACCCTGTGAGGTGGACTAATAGCACAGTGTGCCTGCCAGCCCACGGAGACAAGAGGTTCTACCAGTTATGACAATGACACCTGCTTCTAATTAGTCTTGGCTTCTTCATTTTTATAGTCAGTAGAGCAAGTGGTGTCCCATACTGTGTTCTAGCGAACCACATCATCTTAGCTGACACAACTGATTTGGGATGCAGTGATACAGGTGCCACCTTAAATCATCAGCCCCGAGGATTGTTTGTTTATTGTTTACTTTAGCAAGATAAGAACTGGCACTTCTGTGCCTAACCAAGCACGTTCTCAGGGAAATGAAATGTTGTCATAAAGTAGTTGGTTCCTGCTGCGCCCTAACTGCGGGGAACTTGGTGTTCTCTGATGTCACAGTGGCCTTTCTATCTTTCATATAAAGTACTAGGTGCATGTATGAGCAATCACACAGCTCTTGAACTGCCAGTGTTGATCCAGTGTTGAAAAATTATTCAAGAAGTTGTCCTCAAGAGCAAGAGACTTAGGGGATCCAGATCCAGAAAAATGCACTTAAAAGGAGTTGCATCCCCAAAGCACACTTGTATTAATAATGACTTTTGGTTGCTTGGCATACTCTGTTGAGAAAATTTAAGTATGTGTCAAGTTCAGCAAAAAGGAGGCTTCATGTCCTTTGCTTTTGTCTCTCCTCTGTAGTTTTTGTCTCTGCATTTGACATTGTAAGCAAGAAGTATTTGTTGAAAGAAAACCTATGAATATTGCTCACCAGATTGATTATCAAAAAGCCATATAAAAGGTGAAAAAAGAAGGCTTTGATTGATTAGCAGTATCTTTTATAGACAAGGAGATTGGGGGAGGGGAGGATGGTGACATAGCTTCCAACATCCCAGCAACATAAAACCTACCAGAGTGCAGCAAACAGTGAGACAAGCAGTGAAATGGTGGCACAGATGTGTAGTAATCCATCCTTGCTATATCTTTATTTCCAATTCCAGTGTTACCTTGGGGAAACCTCTCTATCATCGAGTTGATTCTAACTCATAGCAACTCTACTGTACAGGGTAGAAATACCCTTTGGGTTTCTGAAGCCTTAAATGTCTATAAGAGTGCATTGCCTCATCTTTATCTCCAGGTAGCCTGCTAGATTTGAATCACTGACCTTGTAGTTAGCTCCTATTGATTTGTAACCCATTATGCCCTTAGGTATACTCCTTTCACTCCTACTTATCCCAGCATCCCCACCAGCCCATCCCCAAAGTTACATGCTGCCTTAACTAGCTGCCTTAACTCAATCATCTATACAGTGCTTATCTAGAATGAGAGAGAAATTCCAAGAATTACTAGCTGTGCCTCCCCCAAATATGTATAAAGTGGCAATAATGTACAAGTCTCTATTTTGAACCTGACTGAAAGACAAATATATATAAAACAGGATATATCTGTCAAGAAACAAAGGATTTTTTTTTGTCTTACAGTGTTTGGCAATAGTGGTGCTGAGGGGATCAATAGGATGTGAATTTAACTAACTCACTATCCAAAGTAATATAGAAAATCTTCCTGGAACTGGTGGATCATGGTATGAACTTTCAGAATCCTAAAGCTGAAGTTGCTTTCCTTATTTGAAAACTCTTCCACATCATTTGAATCTAAATCTTTAAATTATTGTGATCCCAGGGCAAACAATTAGGTTGTACATCTAATTAGCAATTGGCTTGGGTTTAATGTGTATTGTAATTTTATTCTCAAGGTTTTCCAATTTTCCATTTTTGATATTTATAGGGCCAAGAGAGAAAGATTAAAAGGGATAGAAAGTCTTGTTTGAATTGCTGGCTGGTTAAAATGTATTTGATCATATTCTTGGTTACATCTGGTTTTAATAACTGTTT